>NC_045649.1:11525000-11879375 GCF_009829145.1 Chiroxiphia lanceolata | reverse complement strand
ACACATACACTTTGCATTTACTGTTTGTGCAGAGACACAATGGCAAAGTCCATCTTTTTACTTGTCTCTTCTGTAATTGTGACTCGGTTAAGAAATAAATAGTACAAGTTCAGTTTCATTTGAAATATGTATCCTGGCACTGTAAATTCGAGTCCACTATGAAAATGCACTTAGAATCCATAAAAAAACCCCAACCCTATGTACTTCTTCCTGAATGCCATCATTTATAAGTATGCTGTCTTCATTTATCACCTTTGACTTAGATTCAGTTCTGATTTCTAAATTATATATCCTAACAACTGAAGCTAGGATAGATTGCACCTTCAACTTTCTATCCATTCCTGTGGTCTAAAAAAAAAAATCTCTTTGTTCCAATCATGACTGGTTTTTCACATCCATTTTTAATCCATATGCCAAGCATTCTCCATAGGGTTCAAATTTCAGTGAAAAAGGAACACTTCCGAAAGTTGTTCAGTTTAGTTTACAGTAGACAATGTTTGGGAAAGACAGAGATATTCCATATCCCAAAACTAAAGTATACCAGATGTGCAGCTTTATTCTGGTTAAGAACAGATCAGAAAAAACCCATATATAATATTCTTTGTTTCCTAAAAGTAATTTAATATTGCTTTCAACAGAGAATATGATACTCCAATTTTATATAGTAAAAATGGAAAAGCTATGCATCTATGATAAAGAAGGAAATGAAAACAAATTACCTGTATTTAAAATCCAATAAAATTCAACAAATACCTTCATGTCTGATATTAGTTGAATACATACTTCCAAGTCATGTAAGAATTAATTACTGTTCAAGTAATGTCATTACCAGTGCCTGCATTTAACAGATTGCTCAGTTCAACATAGGAGTCTGGTAATTTTTATTATTTTAAAATGAATGGAACTAACAGGTTTTTACTGGTCATTCAAGGAAGTATTATTGGGTTCCAGTGTGCCTCTCATGTGCTCTGAGTTTGAAGGATAAAAAGCAAAGGGGTAGTTTTTCTCATCAAAACACAACAGTGAAACAAGATACTCTCGTCTTCTTCCTTTACACCACAAGAAGCAGAACACAATATTTCCTCCAAATGCTTTTGTTTGTTAGGGGTTTCCTGTAAGTTTGATTGTTTTAAGAGACAGGAGAAAGGAGGAGGAGTTGAACTTGTTGGAAGATGTTTAATGATCTTATAGCTGTTATCTTCAAAGTGTCTGTAAGACATGTTTTCCCAGGCTGCTGAGAGAGTCCTTTAAGATTCACTCACCTTCAGACATAAGACATCATGGTAATTATTGAAGTATGGAACCCTCACAGACTAAAAATATATAATCTTCTAAATTGCTTTTACCTGTCCATATCTTCTTCTTTAGTGAGCTCAGGCTGTCTGAGTTGTCCTCTATATTCTCCACAGTCTTGATGTCTTTCATATAAGACATGTTCAAGCCTATGTATTACTATCCCTAGATTTCCAACTGTGACTAGGATTTTGGAAACTGTTTGGTTTTGAATGTTTGGAGTTGCAGTTCTGGGTCAGCTGGATGCAACTTTAAAAGCTCAGCCATGAAATTCACATCCTGTTACAAATTCTGACTGCAGTATTTAGAGATGTTCATATTTGGGATTTTATTTTAGTCTTTTATTTGGTTATTGTACAATGGCAGAAACAAATAAGATTAAGGAACCAAAACAAATCAGCTGGATTTTCCCAAGTCTGGCTCCCCACTGAATAAAAACTAAAACCGATCCCAGCAGGTTTGTGTTCCTGGTAGGTGTCTATGACAAAACCAATTAATTTACTATGGAACAGGTCACTTATTGCATAAATCTATGCTCCAAATGTCAATTCTGTATGACATCTGTCTGGCCCTGAGTGCTAAATCTACACAAAGTCCTCTTCATAAGCACCTTCAGAAATACTGGTTGCAGGAACATAACTAATATTGACTGGATTAAAAAAAATCAAATAGATGTGTACTTTCCAGAAATACATGGGGCTGGTGGATTTCTAGTTTTATCAACCAACAGGTTGAGGTAAAATCCAACTGTGGTACTGTCTAGACTGTCACATTCTTATAGATATCTAAAGGCAAAGGAGGTAATGAAGGGAAGAATCGTGATAGAGAACAGGCTTGTGCTTAGAGAAGAAAACACCGATGAAGTCTGTCCTGTGTTTACAAAGCCTTTGTCTCCAAAACTTCCAACTTCTCATTTTAGTTGTAATGAAGGTAGAAAGCAATGAGAATAGTTCATATTCTGATTTCTGCTCTCCAAAATTAATCCTGAAAGAGAAATCTCAAAAGATCATGTTTGCATCACCCCTGACTCAGAATATCTGTATTTGTTCCCATAGTATAGCTCTCTGTGATGCCTTGATTTAATAAGACTTGGCTTGGAATCCTAATGGAAGAGTCTTCCATGCAAGGCCCAGCAACTGACTTACTCCCACTTTTTGTTTAGGCTACTTTCTTCTGCAAAAACAATCGTCTGTAGGATGGTGAACAGGACGTGACTGAGCAGCCTCATAGAGAGGATCATGGATTTTGCCTGTAGCCGTCAAGGTAGACTCTGGATTGAAATAATGACATTTCAGAAATCAAGTAGTGATATCAGTGTGAAGTCCATAATAGGTTGTATAATTAAATTATGTTAAATGGGAGGTGTTCCAACAACCTTTCAGGTTCCATCCAGGTTACTGTTGATGGTTTTCTCAGTCACCAGAACTGGGAATTCTGGGGAATAGATTTGTGGGATTTTTTTAGTGTTTTTTCTTTACCGTGTCATTTCACTTCAATTTTCATTTTGAGCCATCAGAACAGAATGCAAACTGCTTGTCAGAAACATAGCATGGCTTGGCAAGGGATGCAGCAGCTCTTGTGTACACCAGGTTATTGCTTTAGAATATGACATGCCAATTGCACTGTGCTCTGTTACAAATCAGTGATGCCATGTCTCACTGTATGAGAATTATCATGAAATGCTGCTGCAGATAAAGGGCATTACATGACCAAATGTTTATGATCATCCATAAGGAGATAAAAGGTTTGCATTACCCAAGAGACAATCAGGTTTTCCCTGTCCCAGGCCTAAACAAAATACCAACTTCTAATTTGTTGATGAAAGATTGTCTTTCCCATGTTTCCACTCCTCCCCCATTCCTTTGTAAAGCAATTTCAAAGTAAACAATGGCCTACCACCAAATAAGAGTTTACTAAGAATAAAAATTGAATTTGGTCTGCCTGTTGACAAGCTGATTGATTTGTGAGCTCTTATGACTGAATCCCCTCCTAAATGTGCTCTCATTTATCATGTGTAAGATTGTTTCAGAATCAATACCAGCTTAACACAGAAGCATTTCTGCCATGGACATTTTGAAAACAACTTGCCTTCTCAATATTCCTGCTAATTTTTTCAGGCAGAATTATCGGAACAGTTTAATTGCACTTTGCAAGTTAGCACATGCTTATACGAGGTTCTGCTTTGAAAGGATGATTTTCAAAGTAACTTCTATATATCATCTTTTTAAGAGAATGAAAATAGATTAAAATTGGATTTTCCTTCCTCTTCTAATGGGGAAATCAGATCGAACTTTCTCTAGTTGCTAAATGTGCCCTTTGAAAACCCATTTTCCAAAAATTGGATTTCTTAAATTAGCTTTTTAACATAATTATTAGCATTCTATTGGAATAAGTACCAGAAAGCAGTGTGGGAGAAAGCCTGCTTGGGTATACGCTCCTTTTCTTCCCCAGCGATGGCAAGAGTTTAAAGTTACTTTTCCTGATTTAACACCCATAAATTAAATTTTAAATGATAGTTTTTAAAGCCCAGTGTAGCAGAAGGAATGAGAAAGAGAGGAGCACAGTAAAAGGTTCAGAGCTCTTTGGGGAGTCCAGTGTTGTCTCAGACCCAGTGTGCAGCTCTGCCTGTGCAGGGAGGTGGAGCAGGGCAGGGCTTGGCTCAGCTCCATCCCTCCCGCCACGGGCAGGAGCATCGGCAGCAGGGGAGGCACAGCCAGTGCAAGCAGGGAAGAGCAGGAGTGGGTCATGCTGGATACACACCTGCCAGCCAGGAGGGAAGACTGGGGCAAAGGAATACTTGGTGTCAAGTATCTCCCGTCTGCCTTTTGCAATCCGTAGGGTTTCTCATACATTTTTACCCCTCCGAGCAGTACCTGTAGAACAAGCAGTCAGGTTGTGGAGGAGTCAGTTTGAGGAAGAATTGAAAGGTTTGTCCACACTTGAATTTAACTCTGAACCCTGAAAGAAAAATTTCGATTGAGTCCATTTGAATTTGATGTTCTGAAGGGCATTTCCTCCAGTCTGTCCCACTTCTGGTCTCAGATGGTCCCACTCCCTGTGGGTTGCTCTCAGTGTTTAGGCTGCTTGGGGTGAGTCAGAAGCCTTTAGGCTTCTGAGGTATGCAAAGGATCCAGGAAACGGCCTTGCTGTCACATGGGAGCATTGGATGCAGTTTTAGAAAGGACCTCCTGCTTCCTGCAGCCCACAGGCATTTCACAGGTTCCCACATCATACAAAGCTTGTCATAGGTGTGTTGCACTCAAAGATGCTTCATTGAGTAAAAAGCCTCAACTTCACAAGATAAAAACCTCCTGATCAAAATTAACTTTTTTGCAAGCATAACTTTGTTCTGGGCAAACTCCACATATTTATACCACAATTAGCTTTTCTTATACTTCATTATGTTGCAATTAATATATAATTTTTTTATATTTATATTATTTAATATATTATTATTTTTATTTATAGTTAGTTATATTTAAATCTCATTTATTTCACCAAGGAAAAAAGGAAAATTGTCATTTAATTTTTCAGTAAGTTGCTTAGCCTCTATTCAAAACAATTGATTATTCATACAGCCTTATGTGTTACAGTAATAACAGTCTATAAATGTTTTTACTGCACTTCTTTACACCCTGCTACCATGTTATCTTTCTCACATAGAAAGTAAATCCAAAATTTTATTTTGAATTGTATGATTGCTCAAAAAAACTTTCAGGCTTTACCTTGATTTTTACATTTCTGCTGAGGTGGTGACAAACACTAAATTGTGACAGCCTTGAGTGTATGCTCTGTCTCCATTTAGATCAAAAGAAGGTTTTCTGTAAATTTAATTAGAGCAAGACAGTGTAGTATGATTGATTTGAATTGTTTTGTGTCTAGAAATTAAGTTTAGGGAATAAATTCAGCATTCTGATGGAAAATATCCCCCCAAATAGTTGAACATATTGGCAGGTGTTTAATACTGAACAAAAAGAAAATAAGTGGAAAACAAAAGAAAGAAATAAGCATTTAAATAAATTATTATTGCTATACCATGCAGTATCAATTTTAATGAGATCTGGAGTTCAGCTGAATTTGATTAGTGCAGACAAAACCTAAATGTGTCCTAGAGCCAAATTATAAAATTTTTAAAGTTCCCTCTTTATGCTAACTATGTACATGTTTAGCTATCCTTCTCAAAAGAAATGAGTAGTATTTTTTATGAAATATTTGTAACAACCTATTTTTGTACCATAAAGTGCTATTAGGGCTTACCTCAGAGTGGGAGATGATGATAATGTATACATGCAGACAGATAAATGATTCAATTCTTACTTACAAGAACAGCTGACAGTGATTGCTTATGCTCATTTCCTTTGTGCACACTATGTAGACCAGGATACTCCAGGTTTCATGGCCTTTCATGTTCTCCAAAGTAAATCAGTCACTCACATAATAATTATTAATTATTTCATGTTGACAGATTGTTGTACTGGTTTATGACAGTTGAAAGACCATACAAAGTGAAAAAAAAATGCAGCAACTGATAAAATACATTACAACTGCAGTGATAGCATAAATAATTATCAGTTGTTTGTAAACAACTAGACAGATAAATTGAGATATTTGTCGTTGAGGCTCAGCTCTCTGCAGTCCAGAGATTCAGCTCTGTAGATTATTAAACTGAAGGTACGCAACAAAGGTTTTGGTTCACATTACAGTGTATTTATCCAGGTCATATTTGGGTCTCTACTCTGTATATTGAGAACATATGTGGTTAAACTTTTATTATGCAAGATATACACCAGTTGGTTGTGAATTTCTTGCGTTGTGCTGACTCCAATGTTTAATTTCAACTTCAGCCCTCTCAGAGCTGTGGTGTTTGGAATATTTCTGATTTTAATCTGAGCTCTTTATCCTGCTGTGCTTTCAAACTGGACTCCTAATCACCTAGCTGAGTTGAACTTTTCATCTGGGGAAGGCAGTGAGGTATCCCAGCCAAAGATCAAATACTCACAACTGCTGTGCAGCGTGGAAGTGAGCCAAGGTGATCACCAAATGCACTGCGAAGAAGGAAGGGAAGCTGTGATGTTCTTAATATTTCTCTCTGTTTTCAAGCTCCTCTGTAGCTGCTGAATTGCTGAATCTGTCTGCTGTAAGGCTTGGCCCCTCTGAATAAAGCCACGGTCCAGAGGAGACAATGCTGTCTGTGGCAGGTGCTCCCCAGCAGCAGTTGGAGAAAAAGCCATCGTGGTTCACGTGTGCTGCCAGTGCTGGGAGGTCCATGAGAGCTGACCCCACTGTTTCAGCCTTTTCAAAGACTGCCCACCCCAGACATGTTCTCCCTCTCTGCTATGTTTTCTTCCAGCAGGGTTGATAGGTGGAATAGAGGGACAATGAAAGTGTCTGATCACCGCTTTAAAGAGTTGAGAAGATTAGCTTCTGCACTTAGTTCCTTATCTGGTTGGGTAGGAGAGTAGTTTTTTCTTGGAGGATCTGCTCACACTACTGGATGCTGTGGGAAGAGCTGGAAATGACAAATAGTTATATTCTTGATCTTGGTTTGATAAGCCTTATTTTCTATTTCTTTTCTTTTACTGACTCTTTTAAAAAAGATGTTGTTATGTTTTGTGATCCCTGTGCCAAAGTAGGAATGCTGAACTCTTAGGATATCCAAGTAGTAATACTTGGAAGTAGAGTGCTCTTATCCATACTGCAAAAGTATATTTTGCATTTCTTAGTGGTTCAGCTGTTAGCAACAAGCAACTGATGCTTTTCTACTTAAAAAGGGTCTGCAAAGAATAAATGGGTTGTGCTATGAATCATATGGACATTGTGTATCAATACTTCAGTATTATTTTAACATGATTGCTACACAAAATGAAAGTCTTATTTTTTTAAAATTTTACCCTACTATATCACAATAATCAGGAAGTTTATTCATTTATAAACATATCTTATCTTTAGCATCTCAGTCATATGCAACTGAGTTATAGTTTGTATTATGTAGATGACTCATTTCCCTTTCAAGGATGTGCAAATCATATGTCATATACAGTATCTGACCTTTCTTCTTTCAGTGTCTACAGGCCACCATTTGATTATTCAAAGCAATGCTTACAGTAACGATAACAATGTCAAGAAAAACAGTGCAGGAAAAAAAGTCCCTTAAGGATGGTTGATATGAAATGCATGCAATATTAAAATATTAGAGTAAAAGCAATACTGAGAAAAGTTTAAAATAATAGTAGTAGAGACAGCTTGGAAACAAGGAACAGCATGGGAAAAAGCAGTGTGGAGCAAACTGCCTAAGAAATCCAAGTTTTTTCCAGATGAATTTCAAAACATGAAAGGACTGCCTTTGTGAAAATGTAGATTCAAACGGGGAGGCTGTAACCCAGACACAGACTCTATTTCTGCTATGCAAATCTGCCATGGTTTCAGATTACAAATCAGACAATGTCCCTTCATGATTTCCCCTCTTGAAACAGACTTCCAGAGTGCTGATCGTTTCATGTCAGTGGTTGTCTCTGGTAACACCTTTGAAAGGAAAGGGATAAGGTAAATGGGTATCCCTGGCAGTTAACTGAGTCTTGCTGTTTTCCAAGTCATGTCTAACCACAGTCATTTGCAATGTCATGAAAGTACCAAAAATATCCCCTCAGAGGTGCCTGGCATTACCCCAAAAATAACACATCAGCTTTGTGGGTGTCAAGTGTTGGCAAAGCAAGGGTGCAGTACAGGCACAGAGAACCCCTGAAGTCACTTTTCTGTTAGATTTGGTGATGGGTGTCTGTGACAATATTCAGATTGTGTAGCCCATAGTACCAAAACAAACTGAAGTCCTGCTAAGTGCCAGAAGTTACTAGCTACAGTGCAAAGCTGAGCCATGAAGGGAGCCTGCTCTGGCCAGGAGCTCTAGGCAGGACACACTGGGCTCCAGGAAAGCCCCTGAGTTCGGCTCTGGGTCATACAAAGCAGCTAGTTTGCCTTCAAGGACAGCCTGGCTGTACTGGGGACATGACTTTGTTTGCTTGGGGTGGTGTGGGGTGAATTTGGTCTGCTGAGCTCAGACTGGCCCCAAAGGAACTACTGGGAGTGCTGAACCCCCACGGCACAACTGGAGAGTGGCGTGGCCTCCCTACCTGCGGTGACTGCGCATTGTCCGCACCCTGCAGGGTGTTCCAGCTCCACTCTGTCCTTTACAAGCCATGTTTTCCACCACAGGAAGGTTTGGTTGGTTGATAGTTTTTTGTTTGTTTGTTTGTTTTTGTTTGTTTGGTTTGGTTGGGGTTTTTTGTTGGGTTTTTTTTCTTAATTTCCATTACTCTGACTCATTCTGCTTTGGTGGAAAACCTCTATTCTTTTTTGTATGAAATCTATTTATGACATGTGTCAGGATAGCATATAAACTCCTGCTGAATCCCACCTGTACTTTTAATCGTCTCGGAACTCAAGTAGTTTACTAGCAGTGGATATTATGGCAATAATTTTGGTGTGTGTGGTTTCCCAGCCTTACTATTAAAATTAATATTTAGGGTTTATATCTTTCAAATGGGAAAAATGATGTTAGTTATCTGATGTTTACGTCTTTCAGTCACGAAAATGTTCCTATTTAGGCTATAACAGGCCACACACATGTAATCACAATAAATAGTATCTAATATGTTTACAGTAGTGGAAGGATGAGGTTAACTTCTGTTTTCATATTGATGGACTCAGCTGGACTTGTAATACTATTGTTTACAATTAGCTACATTTTTGTTGTTGTGCTTTACCCTCAAATTAAATCTTTATTTCATCAACTAACCCTAGGGATTCCCTGTTATAATCAATGTAATAAACAGCATTAGTTGATAGCCTATAGCTGATGTTCATTTGTAATTAGGCTTGTGTTTAAAGAAGAATAATTTTCTAAATTTTATTGCAATAATTTTCCTTTTGATTTATTTATGAAAGGCAGGATTAAAAGTTGACTATGGTTTGTCTTGTCTCCACATGTCTTTAAAGCGAGATCATTCTACTGGGACGGGATTTTTCAATGTCTTTTTTTTTAACATAATTTTAGAAGGGAAATTGCTAACAGTCAATATGGGCTGAGGACCTAACTACCAAATACTCATTCAAAATCTGTTCTACTACTTTGTGAAATGCTTGCTAAAGACACAGCTAGCATATTGACTACCCACGTAAGACCAGAGCATATGGCAAGTATCAGTGACACCCTACTAAACATTAAAAGGTAGGAGCAAGATGCAACGGGCCAGGGCACAGATAACAGCCTCCAAGCCAGGTTTTACTTGATGAAAAAAAATGGCCAGAGGCAGAAGTCCAGCAGGAATTATATATAAATCTTTAACAGCAGTTCTCAGAACGCAGGTGAGCCCCAAAGCTTTTTGTGTGCAGTGAGCAAAGGGACATCTAGTGAAAGCTGTTTTGCAGACAAGTTACTAACTTTACCCAATAAGTTACCCTTCTTTGGGTAATTTTTGAAAATTTGTAAATGTCTGCCTGTGTAACATTATTTTAAATCTGATGAGGTGATCTGTACAGTTCTGACCTCTGATGAAAGTAAAAGAAAATAAATTTAAAGAGTTCTTTATAAAGCATGTCCTTCGTTAGTCAAGAAGAACACCACCCAAGTGGTCCCAAACTTTGAGTATGTTTTATACATATTGTCAGGTTAAGCAAAATTTGATAAAACAAATTGTGGCATATCTGTGTGCACTTCAGATTAGAACACTGGTATTTATGAAAAGAATAAAAGGAGAAAGGAGCTGACAAGAAAGCTGATGGATTATTTAGGTACGGGTTGCTTAAAGCGTGTATCTGGGGGAAACTCAAGAGAGCCCTGAGGAAGTTGCTCTGGTATTACAAGTTGTCCAGCTTGCACCGTTAGTACAGTGCTTTATTTTGATCTAGATTTTGCCATATAGGTTTACTCTCTGGAACAAGATTAATTTCCCCTAAAACCAACTGCTAATACTCTCAAACCTCCAGCTTATGTGACTGGTTTCCTGCATTTAACTCTGGGAGGAAGTGTCGATCCACCCCTTCTGAGTCTCTGGTTAACACTCCTTGCTGCCAGCTAGTGCTCAGGCCCAATAATAAATGAGCTTTAGTTCATAAAGAAGAGAAAAACAGTAATTGAAAAGTGGAAAGGTACAAGAATAACATTAATTAATGTGAATTTTTTTGGCCATTACACAATGGGTAGGATGCAAGTGGATCATCCTTATTTGCGTGGTTACTCATATGCACTTAATTCAAATTTAGTTATGAATGCTTAGACAAAATGTATGTCTAGATCAAAGACTGATAAAATAATTTGCAAGGTGCAAAGCTTATGGTCTACCATAATAAAGCTACCAACAGAACAAATCAATATGCTGCACTGGACCCAGAGTAGGGCATTTTGCCCTGAGCTGTGAATGCAGAGTACATTTCACCTGAGAGATCTGAGAAGTTCAAATCACTCCAGTACTGACCTGGTGTAGGTGCCATCTTGCCTGAGTGAAAAGAGTGGAGTCAAGTGCTAGTACAGAGGTGTGCTCATTGTATGGATTGGGTGGAGGTTTGTGGACAACAAACTTCTAAAATTAAATGTAAAATTTTAGTCTCTGCAGTTGATATTTAGGATCATAACTTCAAGTACTAAGATGCAGGTCCTCAAAAGTATTTGAGAAACCTAATGAAACTGAGTGGAAATCGAGTAGAAAAATGGAAGTGAGATGCTGAAATGCTTTTCAGACTTGTCTGAGATATGTGTGTAAGTACTGTTGTCCTGAATTTCTCTAAGAAAATGTTTGCACTTTCCAAGCCATGGAAAACCAGGGAGAATTAGTTCTGTGACAGAACCTCTTTTCTGTCCAATAAGAAATTACCCTTTCATAGGATGTTGTATTTTTGAATCCCAGTTATACATAGGAACATCTTGTTATTTCAAATGATTAGCCATTAGTTAAAATGAAAAAAGATATGTTATACAACTGTGGTTATGAGCAGAGTGTGAAACTCTTTTTTTGTGCTGAGTGGTTTTCTTTCTGGGACTGGATGTGAAATCAGTGAGGGATAGATTGAGACTTACCCTGGTGTGCAGCCATTCACCTCCAATTCCTGTGTAGGCAGTGGAACTACACATGTGAGTAGCTGCTCACTGCTGTACTGAAGGGGCTCATAATCTCACCTTTAGTGACACAGTGCATTCAAATCTGGGCTTGATGTTTCAGGAAACTTTTAAGTGAGAATGAAATAACCACTTTATGCCAGATATCCACAGCAAGCCTTGGAGATCTCATAATCATGTGAGGAAAGGTACCTCTTGATATGGGAGGTTTAAATAAAAATAATTTCATTTGTATTCAGGTAACATTTTTATAGCACCAATTTTATGATGAACACAACAGCTGCAGCAAGATTGTTTTTCTTGCTGTAAGGCATAGTAGAGAGTGTTTGCCAATTTTCTGTCGCAAAAAAAGGTGTCTTCACATCTTGATTTAGCCCTGAATATTTCAGCAGAATCTTTAATAACAGACTTGCATGTTATAAGATCCTGTAACATGTTATAGTTTAAAAAGGCAGTAAGAAATTGGATGCCATCATAGGACTGTGATTTACAAAGAGTAGTTTTAAGGATATGTTGTCATGACTGACTTTTGCTTGACTTAGGTCAGAATCTGTGACCCTGAAACAAGCTATATTCCCATGTTGAACCTTATAAAAAGAATACAGAAAAGTACATGTTATCTAGTGCACTTGGTTCATTCTCTGCCAAATGCATTCTTTCTCCAAGTGGCAGCTTACTTGAATGGAAAGGAAAGAACTAACATAGAGGAGCAGATCTCCCGTATCTGCAATTTTGTCTATAAATAAAGAGCTATTTTACCATGCCATGTAGGATGTACAGGAGCACCAGCCTGCGTTTTACATCAAGATTTTTTAAATTGTTTGAATATTGTTCAAAACAAAGAAATAACAAGGGCTGGCATGAAGACCAAGAGCATCTTCAATATTTTATATGCCTTTTTCTATTTCTCCAGAACTTCTACACTTTCAACCACAGTGTATTTAAATTAGTGTCTCCTGTCTCTATAAGGCACAATCATCTGAAGCAGTGATGGCAAGTTGTTCTGTCACATAACCAACCTCTCTGTTAGCTGAGAAACATGAGACATACCAAACACCTAAGGAAAGGCAGAATCCTGGGACTAGTTTGTACTCGGATGTTCCCAGAAGGGTCTGCTGCTCCAGGGAAGGTTAGTTTGGTCATCAAGTTATGTTCTTCGATGTCCAGACTCACTTTTACAGGTGAAGATGAGCAGCAGATGGCACTTAGCCAGCTAAGTGCTTGGGAGTTACCTGAGCGGCTTTGTGGGACTTGGTGACTGGCTGGGGTTAAACCACGACAGCAACTTAAAGAAACTGCTTTTTCAGTGCCCTTATCATTTGAATAAAGCCACTTGGGAAGATGAAATAAGGTATGAGCAGGACATCTTTTGTTGACAAACACTCTGCACATAGGGAGAGCAGAATAAACATTGGCTCGCAGCTTTGTCTTTGAGTTACACATCAAGCACTAATAATCATAGCCTGGTATTTTCCTAGAACGAAATGGCTGCACAGTCATTAAAGTAATGGAAAATCTTTACAAGAACTTTCACAAAAGGATATGCTACATGTTAATCAAACTTATGGCAGCTGCTAGAAGGGATTGTCAGTTCCTTTTATGATGAAAATCCACATGGGGCCAATTCACAATGCTGGCCAAGTTACAGGTGTCATATATATAAAACATGTAGTTGGTTTAAGATTTAATTAGGACTTTCTTCTCTGATCATAACACTTTAAAGGAAAAATACACTTAGGATTTAATTTTCTTTGAGAGTGGTTATTAATTTGATGTGATTGATGTTAAATGGGAATTAAATCATAAATGTGATTATGCTTGTGGTTGGATGTTGTCTCAGCAGATTGTTTCTGCTTGTCACTTTTGAATGACTGGTGACGTGATATGGCATGTTGATTTTTATTATTGCTTAAAGATTTCACTTTATCATCATTTGTCAGGAAACTGATTTTCCTCTTAGTCCCATTAATATTAAATCTGTCATAACTAGATTAGGATAGAATTGTTATCTTCTGCAACTTTGAGCCCTAGGCTAAATTTTACTCCCAGGAAAAAGACAGCATAATAATGCAGAGGGGAAAACCAACCAACTCACAAAAAGTAAAGCTTGAATGTGAATACCAACAGATGAGAGTAATTTTTTCCCCCTGTAATTATGGTGCATATTTCTATTTACTTGGCTAAACCAGATTTTAGGAGTGCTTACACCTGAACTGGAAACTTGCTTTTCAGTGACAGAATAGGTATGAAAAACTATTAAGCTGAGGTATTCAAGATGGACTAAGAATGCTGTATTTTTTAAAAATGATAATTTAGAAGTTTAGAGGGGCAGCCACTTTGATTTTCCTGACAGCAAACAGGCTTTTGGCAAAGATAGCAGAGAATAACACACCATTTCTGTGGACAACCCCCTCCCCATTTGGGGTCAGAAGGTACCTAGAGGAATTGCAGGATTTCTGTCACCTTACAGAATGGACCCAATGTCACTAACACATGTGCTGCCCTCTTTCATCCAGAAAGTCTCAAAGACTGGTTGGTGCAATGTGCTCTTTTACAATCAGAGTCGAGTCTGAAGCCTGCTCAGTCAATTAAATGGACTTCTGTGGTCTCACATCAAGCCTTACATTTGTTACTCATTTGCACTAACCAGGATTCTTCTCTGGTACTTATTTGATGCCCATTACTGTGATATCTGAGAACAAAGATCATTGAAAACAGATACTATTTCTACTAGAAAAGTGAGTTTTGTATTGTTGTAGAAGCAGGAGAATCCTGTTAATCCACAAGGCACATCAGAGTGCATTGCACACAATGCAAGCCATGTGCATTCTCTACACAAGCCACAGCTCACAAGCTGAGATAACTGTGGCCTAGCCCTCAGTCTGAAAAAAATAGATACTTTTTTGTTGTGGTTTGTTTTTTTTTTTTAAATTTTGGAAAAAAACCCCAGTAATTAAACAGTTATTTAAAGCCAAAGTTTTGCTTTCTAGCTTAAATTTGGGTATAGAAATAAGTATAACCTTGAAAAATGGGGGGTTTTATACATGATCTCTGCCTTTGTATTAGTCTCAAATCTAGTACTTGATTTGTTAAAACTATTTTTATTATAGACAAATGTCTGTAATAAATGTCTATAATTTAGACATCTCCCTGCTTGACTGAGCTGCCATCTACTATCAGTGTCAGGGCCACACTGTGCAAGATGTGCCATCAATTGCAAATGACACACAGCAGGACAGATGTTCTCTGGATGCTGTAGTTTCTGGGTTTCTAAGAACCAGTGTATGATAGGATATTATTAAATAAAAAAGGAGTTGATTTTTGTTCTGAGAGTGCCAATAATTTTACAGGTGTTTTAAAACAGGCTTTTCAGACTTGAGAAATCAAAGCTAAAGCTTTCTTGCAAATTCTTCAGTTAAAAAAGTATGCCTTTTTTTTTTGCAAAAAAAATTCACTTCAAAAGTTCCTCTTTAGTGCTAATGTTTAGTAATAAAAATTTAGAAGTGAGAAACTTCAGCAACAAGCAAAGAAAAGCAAAAGCAACAATATTAGTTGCCTAAATGATTGAATATGACAGATTAGGCAAGGACATTTTCTGCAAGAGAACCCATTTTCAAACAAAGTCTTTCAGTATGATACAGTGAGACTCTGAAATGTGGCATCAGTCATGACAGACTGCAGTTCTGTTTTGTTTAGAAGATCTGTGACTTCAAATATACAAAAGTAGCTTTTGCTAGCATGTATTAGCTGTAATAGGGAACCAAAGAAGGAAGGGGTTAGATTCTGCACCCTTGGTACAGAAAAGAGGAGAAAATTCAATTGAAATAAGTGGAATTACAGAGGAGAAAAATGAGTCAGAGATCAGAATCAAGGCTTTATTGAAAAAGCTTATGATGTTGAATATTAAATTAATCTAATTTGCACTGTCTGATGGTGGCCATTAGTGCCTGAAGTAGAGGCAATGAAATGCTAATGTGATTAGTTAGAAACACTAAAACCAACAAGTACATTTTTCCTTTGATTGTGTGTTTAAGAATATTTCATTACTTCTGCTTCCTTTGAAATAAGGGTAAGATATAAATCATAGGCACAGATATAACTAGTGGTTGTGACGTTTTGTTACAGAGTTTAATTACATGAATCATAAAATATTGCTACAATTTTCCAAACTGTTAAACCTTAATTAATATGAACCCACAGGGACCACCTTGATGGTTCATAATACTCTGGAAACTCTCCTCCTATAGTAGTAGTTCATATGGTTGAAGATTGCTTTATAATTTACAGAGAGTGATCAATTATTAGAAATGAAGCCAGACAAATTAATTTAATATAAATGGGGTTGTATGGAGTTTGACTAATTCTTTTTAATTACCTATATGTTATTTTTTCAATAGTCTAACAAAGGGAACCATTATTCTTCCCCATGTACAAATTCATTAATCTCATTACTGTGCAGTATTAATATAATTTTATCACACATTCCAGAAGTGGAGCACATTGACAAACCATAATGAATCACAGCATTAGTGTACTATCACTACATTAATTTCAGGACATGCCTTGCTCATCTGCAATTTACGTTGAGGCTTGGTATAAAATGAGCTGAATAAGCACGTAATTATGACATCTGCTTCTTTTCAGGTACCTCTTTGTAAATCAGTGACAAAGGAATAACAGGTTTAAATATGTGTTAACACTCTGATAGCATGTATAATTGCAATATGGCAATGTGTAATGAAGATTAAATTAGACTGCAGTGTACCTGACATATGCAAGAGCATAATTGAACTGCAATAATTGTGGAACGAAAGAGACTATGAAGCACTAATATTTCAATTCAGTAACATAAAACCAGAGTAAAGAAGAAATATTATTAAAATGGTGATGCAGGAAAGTACTTTTTTTTTTAACAAAATGTTATTTATATTCACAGTTTTTATCTTCAGTGTATTTGGTATGTTGTTGGTGTTAGGTGAAGTTCTCACAGACTCTCCTGTTTTGATCCTCCTTGGATTTCAGGTATCTTTGCCTTTCATGTCTCTGGCAGCGGGTAACTCCCGTCACATGCACGTGTGACACTGCTGGTTGTGGGTTCATGAGACAGAGGAACGTGACTTTCACACATGTGCTGTGGTAGAAAACATTCATTCACTGTAGCTATACCCTTCCATCAGGAGGCTTAGGAAGGGTTATATGCTTTGTCCTGTATGAGAGACAGCCTGAAACATATGGGAGATCAAACTGTAAGCCAGAGGGCATGGCAAATTATTAACTGCGTTTTAACCATAGTCATTATCACAGAACTGGTAAAATATTTATTTTAGATGTGTATCATGCTTCATTTCAGCTTCAACTCACTTGTGGAGAGAAATTAATTCTAAAAGTTAGTAAGAGAATAATAGGGTTTGTGTTAAATATTCTTATTTGTACAAAAATACACAATATCTGTGAATGTGACTCTGCAATGTTATACCCTGTTTACATTATAATCTAAATTATGCTATTATAATTTAAACAAAAACATATTTGCTATATGAACACAAGAGACATTCATATAAATAATTGGATATTATATTAATGAATTCATTGTTGTATTAAATCATTCTCATTGTCAGAATGACTACTTACATCTCTTATAAAACATAAAAACCTATTCATGCTTATGACAGCACATAATAACATTTTAAATATAATCTGTGATCTGTTTGTCATGCATTTGTGTATGTATGTGCTCATACCCTGTACACATACTTATGAGACTGCACTATATTTCTTCTAAGGAATTATGTGTCTAGTTCTGCAGCTTCTTAGGCTTTCTTCTGACAACAGCTTTTTTAGACTTTCTTCTGACATCAACTTTTCTTTTGTGTTACTAAGCTGGAAAACAACAGCTCCTCCCCATATTTCACATAGAAATATCTTAAAAAGAATTTTCAAGCTACACAGAAGGATTTCCAGTGAAACCATCAGAGCCTGAACAACAAATAAAACAACATGTGACCTTTCTAAAGAACCTGGCGACTTCTTTCAGCTCACGCTGGATTTACCTCTTTCAAAACTCTCTGTGGCTCTTATTATACAGCTGGCTAAATGAATTCCCTTGTGATATTCCAATAAAGGCAAGTTAAGCAGCCAGGTCGTCCTGCGTCACAGAGCAGGTTTCAGCTGGAGCGCAGAGCTGGGTTTGCTTGGAATTCCTTGCACAGGAAGTTTACTGAGCTTCACATGGCCAACAGCCACAGAGTCCCGTTTGGGTTGGACCAGGCCCTAAGAAAGCACACTCTGGCAAATATTTTCAGAAATTTCTCTTTGCAAGTCTTTCTAGTTTTCCGTGTCTAATCTGTAATTACACGTGCACAGCTGTATACACGCACCCATCGTTAATTAACAAACACAAATTAGAGCAGCTTTATCAAATTGATTTTGAGTAGCCAGACATGTATAGAAAGGTAAATACTATCTTATTATTGAGGCTGAAACTGCAGAATGTAATAGCTCTTTCTGTAGTGCTGCTGCTCATATTTGCTAATTTTCATATCGCCTGTCTTGTTAACTCACTGTTCACTGGTTTCCTGGGTTTTAACTGAGGTTAATGAAATTTTATGTTCTCTTCTTCACATAAATGCAGCTATTTTCTCCACGGTACACTTGCTAGTGCGTTGTTTTATTTTGTTACAAAATTTGCTGAATGCTAGAGAGGATCTCCACATCATTTCCTTTCTTCAACCAATTTAAGGCATTTTACTTTCAAGAAGTTTTCCTGATATTTAACCTACATTTTTCCCTTTCTACATTAATCTTGTAACTCCTAGTTATATCCCATGAACATCATCAGATAATTCTTTTGTCTTATTTGTGTGTTTATATCTTGAAATATTTATAGACTGCTACCATGCCTCATATCCCTTACCTAGTCATTATTTGGCCAGTCTGTTACCTCTCTTAAATCTTTCCTCATAAATCTCTTTCCCTTCTCTAACCTCATTTTGTTGCTTCTCTCTAAATTGCCTTCTTTTCTCCCATTCTCTCCCACAGTGAGGTGACCTATGCTGGACACAGTGTTGCAGATGTGATTGTCTTCCACCCATGTTGGCAGTAGCCATTACATCACTGCCCTATGCTGGGGAGTTTCTGCACAGACAGTGTAAAATTGTGTAGTTTTTGGTTTTTGAGGGTTTTTTTCTAATTTTATTTTATTTATTTTATTTTTATACTTATTGCAAAATGATGTCCGATGCCTTATTAGGAAAGAGCATTAAGAATCTTTATGTTATTGTTTCTCAGGTTTCTCTTTTCAAATTGGATTATATGTGTTTCTTTGCCTTGAATATACGAGCAAGTGAACCCTCAAAACACACACTGGTCCATCTTCATTGTCTAACACACATTAGAATTCTCTACCTTCTCCCTCATGTTCGCTGATGGGTACAGACCTCAGTTCTAGGGCCATCAGGAAGATATTGATGTTACTTCTACCCCAGATGTCCTGCCTCTGTTCTGAGTATATGAGTTAATTTATGATCCAGCCTTTAAGGTATAATTCTACAGATGTTTAAGTCAATATAGTTGACAGTCCTGCTCTCCCCCTATCATTACGTGTGTGCTGCCTTTAAAGAAAGTAGTAGGGCTTGGGAGGCTGAGACAGACAAAACTAAACTGTTTGTTTGTGGGTTTGGTTTTGTTTTTGGTTTTTTGTTGTTGTTGTTTAATAGGCTTATATTTTATCTATTTCAGTTGCCAGAACCAGCTCACTGTGCGGTCTCAGCAGTGTGAGTGCTGGTGTAAGGAAGAGGGAGAAGAAGCTTGGCCAAGGCAGGGGCAAGGCAGACCTCTGGCATCTTTTGCTCTAAAATAGCAGGGAAACTGCTAACAGTAACTGGTCACAAATATATGCAATATCACATTCCACTGAAGGAATAATACTGTTGGTAAATGGCCAATTCAGTCATATATTTTCCTTTATATTCAAGTGTCTGTATTAAAATCTATTTTTATTCTTACCTTCAGTAATCTTAATATATATTTATTGGATAAAAGCTATTCAGTATCATACACTGAGATTTTTTTCCTCTTTGTTATATATGTGCATTACTGCTTCATGCATATGTTTTAACCAAGTGGCTTTTTTTCCATTAACCAAACTTTAAAACCATTTGCATATATATAACAGCTTTAGTAAATTAAATCTACGTTAAGTTGATGGATTTTCATGACTCAAAGTTATGTCCAAATGCTTAATTATTGCAGCTGCAATAATATTGAAATATAGGACTTTT
The DNA here is from genome assembly GCF_009829145.1 of Chiroxiphia lanceolata. Taxonomy (NCBI): domain Eukaryota; kingdom Metazoa; phylum Chordata; class Aves; order Passeriformes; family Pipridae; genus Chiroxiphia; species Chiroxiphia lanceolata. The sequence goes on along the minus strand of NC_045649.1, from coordinate 11,859,695 downwards.
CAAAACAATTTTATTAATTTTAATGCAGTGTTTAGAAAACTCTCCTTTTTGTTGAGCAATAAGCCAAAAAAAGAGCCTGACTTTTTCTTCTAATGGAGTCAAGTTTTGCCTTTTTTAGTTCATGAGTTAGCACACTAATATCCAAAGTATTTAAAGATGTCATGATGACTCTGACTTGTTGTAGAAATAAATAAAGATGGAATCCATATGTTTTTCTTTTGATGGATTAAGGGCCATGTTTACAACAACATAAGTTTACGCTGTTGCTGCCCTCAAGTATTCTGCAGACCTTCCTGGGTCAGCTCCTGCAGAGGCTCATTCTTACTCAAAGTACAATTACAGTAACCATTTCCATGGTCAGGGAAACAGTCTGTTCTGGATAGAACATACAGCATTATGCTGATTTTTTTTTTTACAACTTTTTTATATTTAGCAATTTTAGTTTCCAATAGCACTACCTCAGTATTTAATGATTTACTATAGCTATAGATTAGCATTCCTCTAATATCAGTAAAAATATTTTGTATATATTAATTCTATTTTTAATTAAGTTTGTTCTTGTGTCACAGATAATATAAAGGCCTATTTTTGTAAGGAATATGGAGTCTCATTTTATATCTGCTATCCTTCCTTTCTCTATTTCAGTGTCTTTAAATCTCTGTTTCAGTGTTATCAGCTCTGCAAAGACCACAGAATGAAACTGGAATCATAACATATTTAGGAGTCACATCTCTACTTCAGTGTGCTGCTTTTGATTTTCTCTGGAATTAGCAACAGATTAATCTGGGTAATATTTTTACAATGTTCACGATGTATTGAGATAAATGCTGAGCTCTTGCACATGTTTATAAGATCAAGTTTAATGTATGCATCTATTCCTGTTAGTGTTGCAAGCTGCAGTTTGAAGAGTCCTCAATCTTGATGAGCAATTCTTGGTATTGGTGTTTATAGAGTCCAGTCCATAACAGGCAAAAATATTTGCAACTGATCGTTGCCAGCTATCAGTTGTTGGCCAGACTTACCCCCAAGGAGCTTTGCTTTGCTCTGACAGTGATCCTGAGTTAAGTGGATGAGACTGTGAGGATGAGACTGTGTTGGCACGTGGTGCAGGTATATAAGCCAGTTTGGCAAATAAAGAGACTGGCCCAGTTTCCCAGCCCCTGGAATAAAAATCTGCCCTAGCTTAGGTTCAGTATCTTCTGTGGCTGGAGAGCAGCACAGAGATGTTCTCATTCCACAGTTCCCTAATACAGCAAAAAAGAGAGAGAGAGCACTGAGAAATAACACAAACTGTACAACACATTTCCACTGAAGGCCCTCAAGGAAAGTCTTCGTGCAGAATGAGTTCCTTGCAGTGTCACAGTTTTGTGTGTTGTGTCCATTTCATTCAAAAAATTGGAAGTGTGGAAGTAAACAGTGTGTTAGATTCTGGACAGTGTTGACAGAAGGTGCTGGGATGCTTTGTGTGTAAGATTTAAAATTACTGCAAAAGTATTATGTAAGAGGATTATAACTGCAGAAGCAATTTCAGTAATGGAAGAGCTTTCCTGGAGTGGATTGGGAGATTTTATTCTGAAGGTAAATGGAAAAAAAGAAATGGTATTTCAAAGATAAAGAAAATGACATTTCAAAGATAAGAATGTTCTCTTAGCTTTAAGGAGAGGATTGAAAGCCAGACTGTCTTCTGGGATTGCTCTCTCTTTATGCATTTGCAGGTACTAAATATTTGATGACCGGTCTATGGCTTTCCAATAAGCCTTTCATGTTCTTGAGAAGCAAGCCAAAAATGGATTGTGAGTCAGAGATACAGAGCCTGTTTCTTTGAGCATGCTGAGCACCTTAGTGCATTGTATGTTCTCTGTGGGATTTTTTTTCAAATTTTCTCCAGAGAGAGGAAGCTGTTCCTCACCTTGCAAAACTTGTTACATTTACGAAAACAGTAGAACAACTGAGGTATTATATTTCTTAGACATAAATATATTATTGAATTAGAAGTATCTATCTAGAGAATCAGGATTTCCCTTGAAATATTCAAATAAGTGCTCCTTCTGTGCTCTACAAATGTGGCTTCTCAAAAACAGCTGCCTTGTGCAGCGTTTCCTGGACTGTTATCTACCAAATGTGTGGTCGTTCATTTGACAGTCATTGCCTGGGAATATTATTAATGCATTTCAGCATTTTATTATCTACATGGCAGGCTGGCTTCAGCACAGGAAAGCTGTCGATGACCACATAATGTTCTGTTTGATGTGACACTGGGAAAAGGTTAGGTGGTTCCCACATTATAGTAGTTGTTTCTGTTTGCACACCAGGGCTCAGTTTTATGGTGTACTGAAAGAAGCCACTTGGGAGTCAGGTTTTGTCTTTAGAGAAATGATGGATAATAACAGGTTGGAATATGGAAGGTAAAAAGTCTTAATTACATCGTGTACATACATGAAAATTTAGTGGTTAAACACTCAGCTGTCACAATTTGCCAAAGCCCAGTTAACTACTGAGGAGGAAAAAAAAATACTGGAACATTAAGGAAAATGCATCCCTTGGTGACTTATATCTGATATTTAAAATTAACCTCAGTAGTGCTCGTTTACTTGCTTTTCTTCATAAGTGACACTTATTAAGGCAGCAGTGGTAGGTGGGACAATACTAAGACCAGAATATTGCTTCCTGGAAATTTCCCAAACCTGGTTCTTTTCCACTCTTCATATACTTAACGGTATTTCCGAACTTTTTCAAGATTTTTTTTTTCAACATCTTGGGAGAGGGAATATGCACTTCTGGTAGGCATGCTGGGAGCTCAGCTAAAATAAACCTTGCATTTCAAAGTTACTTTATTCTATACAGTAACATTGCTGAAAACAAATGTTGCAGATTGCAATTTAGGCAAGTTTTGAGAGAATGGACCCACAGATGAGTCAGCTAAAGCAGAAAATTAGTATGTCAGGCTGAGAATTAAACTTAATCCGGTGTCTGAATGTATGAAAAGAGTTATAAGATAAATGAGTACCTCACCAAGCTCTCTTGTTTTCAGGTACCATGTAATCGAATAGTTTGGAGTTGTACAGATAAGTTTTTGAGAGTAAAACTGAGGCTTAAACATCTTGTGGATTAAGTGTGGAATACAGAGTCTGAAGAGTCAGATTTTCAGTTAGGATATTTCACAGTCCTTACTCTTGGGACCTTTTAATCATAATATTTTTGAGGTTTTGTCTTTGTTTTTAAAAATATCACATGGTCAAACTTAGAAGTTCATAGAATCTGTCCATGAGTAGACGGAGATTAGTCTGGTATCACCTGTGTCAATGTATTACTGTGTAAATTTAATATTTGCCTGATCTCCTAATTGTTTCTCATTGCCCCTGTTGTACATCTCTTCTGAACAAGGCTCACAGAAGCTAATGCAGCAAATAATATAATTCCCCGTGAAGATGGCCCAGAAAACTAAACTTGATGTAATCAGAAACAAGTCAGAATATGAATGGTTGACTACTTGCTTCTTTCTTTCACCAGTATGAGTTCCACTAAAGCAGAGTATTTTATAATTAGGAAAAGTTGAAATAGCTTTAAAAGAAGTCTGAAGACTAAACCGATTCTCATTATTCTGTATTTTGCCCAGGACCTAGCTGATTCTCTAGCTCTTTTGCTTAACTAGAAGACGGTATCTGGACAGAAGCAGAGAGAGGGGAGAAATTCTGTGTAAAGATACGTTGGTTCAGAAATTCTCTTCCAAAGACAGCCACCTTCAAACACCTGCTCTATCCAGGGAAAAGATGGATCCAGGCATGCACACCTCGAGTGTGTGTGAATTCTGGTGTGAACACCTGGCCATTATAGTCCAGCACTCCAGCTAATTTTAGATTCCTCAGCTGAATTTATATAAAAATCCTTAAAACCAGAACTTTGATGAGGCTGGGTTTTTTTAATAAACATTCCAGATCTCTGCCCGTGTTTGTTCTCCAGGAAAATGTTATGTAAAATAAAACAGAGATAAGCCTTTTAAATACATTTGGAAAATTTACAAGTGCCTCTAGCAGTTAAAGCTGTAGTATGGTCACCTTTGAATTTAAAATACAATGTTTCTAATTTGATAACAGAGAAGGAACAATGCAAACAAGGAACAGACAGAACAAATGTGATTTTTTTTTTCTTTTTGGTGTTTTTATTGTTTGTTTAGTTTTGTTTTAGGTGAGGTTTTGTAAATTTTTTGTTTGTTTTGGGGTTTTGTTTGGGGTTTTGTTTTGGGTTTTGTTTGTTTGTTTGTTTGTTTGAGGAAAAAGGGAAATTAAGTTATGAGTGACTTCAGGAGAAAAGTCATGACAGAAGATGTCATTTGTTCCAAGAGTAACTTGCAATTTAGGGAAATAGTTGTGCATGTAATCATCTAATCTGGCAAAACAATAATTTGGTTAGAAAGATTTTATCTTATAAAACTGTGGTTTTGTATGTCATTGAACAGTCCAACTTCAGAGTGAGAGTTTATATCTCTCATGGTAAACTTGAGCTGTGCTGCAGGTGTTTTAGTTTATCACTGAAAGGAAATGACTTTTTTTACACCTAATTTAAACTGAAGCTATTCACAGTTTAAAATGTTCAGTAACAGTGACCTCTGTAATGACTAACACATTGCAGGTGGTCCGATAGCAGGCCAGTGGTTAATGTTTGCTATCGAGAGAGACAGAATTAAATGTCCACCCCAGAGTTGTTTTCTTCCAATTTATAGCACGAACACAACAGCTGGCTCAAGAGTAAGCCACAATTAAAGGACTTCTGAAAAGTGGCAATCTGTTTAGTTCCTGCAATGGGAGACTTTTCCTGTTGTCATCTATTTAAAATTTGTCATTAAGTTTGAAAGCAGAAATCCTGCTAAATATTTGCAACCTAAATCTCTGTAGTAAACTTCTGATATTATGTTGCAGCCTTGCAGTCCCAACTCAGTCCTTCAGGCAAAACTTCTGTTTGTTCTGCAGTTACATGGTTGGGATCAATAAGTATTTTGTCTTGGAGGACTTCAAGTGCTTTCTCAGACCTAAGAAAGCTCAACCAAAGCTCTTAAATTTCACAAATAACTAACTGAGAAGGCAGTTCAGACTTCCCATAACAACATATAAAACAAAACTGGTGAGCCTGAAGCTTTCATTTTGGCTTATTTTCATTTTGACAAAAACTAAGCATCCGTACTGTGTAGCTGCTGTGCAGACCTGGGTATATCTAGGCCAGTCATAACCACTGTTGAATGGTACCTTGGTTTAAAATTCTATTTCTCTGTAATGCATGCTCAGTTCTATTACTGCATGAACAGCTGATCCTGAATCCGTTTCGTAAGTGCAATTAGAGAGTCTAACATAATACTGGGAGCACAAAAGTACTTGGTAAAAATGCATGAGAACTTTAGGTCCTGTGAAAAGACAGTTTTCTACTGAGAAGCAATTTTGGTGTTTCTGCTCTTTGCCTTGGAGTGACATGAGCTTTTACATGAAGAAAGAACCTCTGAAAGTAAAAGCAAATCTGCTTCACAGGAGGTAATAGCCTTCATATCTTAGCAAATGTTTCTTCAGGAGGTGTCTTCAGCAGGAATTTTCATAGAATAGAGGATAACTGACCACAACAGTTGAGAAGATACGATATACAAAAAGAAGAGGTTCTGAAAAGTATGTTTCAATTTGATGTGTTAGATACTATACAAGCCTTTTATGAAATGGCCAGGATTAGGACTTATCAGCACTTTGTGAACTATTCCTTAAAGAAAATAGTCATCTTACTAATAGGATGCCTGGATAGGACCCATTTCACTGCTTTTTTAACTACACACAGATGAGAATCAAGGGCACTCTGTAGTGTTACGTGAGGTACCTCAGCTGACATTGCTTTTTGCTGCATGAATGAATGTAGACAAAAAAACTCCACAGTATGAACAGTAGATAAAGTAGACTGAATTCTAACTGGGAGAGGGATCAGAATCCAGATCATTTATGTGTAATCAGTTTTGGTCAGATTGAAAAAAAACAACCAGTCAGGGGAGTCTCAGTAAATATTTAATTACTCTATTCCGACTTGGGAATTACATATAATCTGCTTTTTAGTTTCTCTTCTGGGAAGGGGAAAATTTGCATTCTAATACTGTGAGGCAGAGGGTGTTTCCTGCCTCCTTGTGTTTCCAGAGTGCCATCCTCTGCTAGATCACCTTCTGCTGGATGTTACCCCAAAGTTCCTCTAGGTTTTATGAAATATTTTATGAAGTATTTCTTCCACTTATAATGAACGAAGCACACCTTTTTCTCTGCAGTTATTTGTTTCTGCAGTAAACGTTCAGCTGGACCAAAATAGACTCTTTGTATAGGTGTGTGAACAAATGGTTTCACCTGTACTCTTTCCTACCTCTTCCTCCTATATTTCAAGATCTAAAAGAAAGCACTAAGATGTGTACCATTAATATATTTTATTTATTATTTGAGGATCGACCCAAAGCCTAATACAGTTATTGGAGAGAATTGCATTAATATCAGTCCTATATTCTTAATGGGTTTTCATTGTCAGATATTTATTCTTTAATTAAAAATAAGTAGTTTGCCAAAGTATTTTGATATCTATACTTCTTCAAAAGTATTTATGGTTTCTGACTAGGAATGACAGGGCATCATGGCCATCTTCTTTATATATGTAGCTTTATAAATCGGTAGAATTGTTCATACTTAAAATTCCTTTAAAGTTATGTCACATTTAAAGTATCAGATATATAAAAAATTATAGACACAAAGATTTAAAATTATCAGAAAAAAATTTACAATAATTCTTTTCATAAGCTATACCTTACATGGTACTCATATAAATAGTATATTTGTGTCTTTTGTGGATGTTACATAAATAACACACAAAATGAATATTTAGTCCTGATCCACTTACATTTATATCTTTGACACTAAAAATTTCCATTTGCAGTTAGTCTGTACATATATTAGCAAGACCCTTTATTGTCTTGAAATTAAAGCTTTTGAAGTTTCTTCCTCTCTGAGACAAAAGAAAGCAAATAGTTCACATCAAAGTGGAGACATACTGCTGACTAGCAATTATGGTAGCTTAACGTTGCCCAGTCCCCACCCATTTACAAGCTTGCCTTTACTTTCCTCAGCATGCTCTTATTTTGATCAACACCTTTAGAAATAACTGGACAGCCCAACTACTAATAAAGTTTCTGCAAATTTGGTTGGAAAACAAAATACTGGTTTAATAATTTATTCTTTATATACAATTTTGGCTCTTTAAAACCTTATTTAATTACTCTAAGTAAGTTGTAACTGTTAGCTGGGTGTTGCCAGATGTGAAACCAGACACAAGGGTGAGATTTTACAATTTAAGAACAGCTGCTTAAGACAAAATCTGGTTTAGGATGCAAGAGATGGATTTAAAATAATAGGACAGCTAAAGATTTTTTTGGCAAACTTATGAGCTTCAAGTGAATCAATCCAATCAAAGCCCAAAAGAGGCTTCAAAACCCAGCAAATTTGCTGTCAGTCTTCTCCCCTCATCCACCAAAGCAAACATTACAAATGCAGAGCGCTGCTCTGTTTGCAAATTAAAGCCTCAGTTTTTTCTAATGTGTATGTTAGTAAGGTGAGTGCTGGAACCAAGGATGAAATGCCTCTGCATCTTGGAACAGTTTTAAACTTCCCTAAGTACCAGGATAATGAACTCAAAAGAAGTTGATTTAGTTTGGGCATTTGAGTTTTACAGCTTAAGAAAGAATAACTTTAGAAATCCATGGAGGGGGGAGAGGGCAGAGTCCTCCCCATTCTTGCAAATTCTACTGCATTGGCCCAACTGTGGATATGCTTAGTGGAACATGTCAGGTAGTGCAGAGCAGCTGAAATAACTCCACGTGTCTTCTGCATGTTGACCTTTGTACCGCGTGTGAATGAGGAGAGAGACAGGGAGAGGCACAACATTTATATCAATATTTTAACAAGAGATGTGTGGGACTGGGAAAACCTATCCAACGAGTTATTTTTCCATAACTAAAACCAAAACAAAAATAAGTTTGTGTACTTTCATCATAAAGTCTGTTTGAATTACAAAGCTATAACAGTTTTACTAGTTTAACCCAAATCTCGTGGGTGCCGTGTTTGCCCTCACTGTATCCCCTCTTTTGTTTAGGGGATGGGGATGCAACACTTTGAAGAGACATTTTATTTCTGGGTCATTCCTAAACCCAACAGTGACTCACAACAAGAAAAAGGCAATTTAGCTATAGCAAAACCCAAAATAATTTAGTCACAGCAAACCCCCTAGAATATTCCATCTAGCATGATTCTTTATTTACAAAAATGGTAGCTCAAAAGTGAACTACTTCTAGTATTTCTCCCAAATTGTTATTTTTCTTCCACTCGATGCTGATCTCAGTTACTGCTTCAGAGCAACAAGCAACTGCAGCAGCTAATTATAACCAGCAGTCCCTGTTTCCCCTGCCTTCTTACCAGGTCATGGCAACATTCATTTTTAGAGTGTTTTTTTCTAAACAGGAAAACATTTCTCCAACAAAACTCTGTAAATATTTTTCTCAGTATTACTGGCAGGGAGTATATATCCTGGTACTGAGGTCATTTAGAGGAGATCTAATGTGATAATGCTGAGCTTTTAGCTGTCAGCATGACTTTCTGGTATGTCCATAGAGTTTTCAAACATACAAGCATAAAGAAGTCTGTTTTTCTTGTCAAGGCACGCTTCTAATTTCCATCACTATTAATAGGTGTTGTACAGTCTTATCAGGGACATTATAGACCTCCCAAGTGTTCTATGACCAGTTACCTCTTTCGTGTTTTAATTGATTTTCTGTGCCAGATAACAACACACAAAGATCTGTGATTTGATCAAGAGATCCTGATGAACCTTATACATTTTCAAAATGAATTCTAAATGTTCCATGCATACTTTCCAAACCTGGTGATGGAATGGCAGAGGAACACGGCAATGAGTGTGTTTATCACTGTGTATAACAATAGCTGGTCTCTTCTCTCTGCTTGCCCTGTCTCCTCAGCATGTTTTATTACTTCTTTTCTGATTTTTCTCATTTATTTTCTGTTGGTTTTTTTTTTTATTATTTTCATTGTGACATTAATTTTCTGTATGGGCCTTCCTGACGGTAACAATAGTTATTCTGAAGTGTTGTGTGTTGTTTGTGAAAGTCAAGCAGCCAGTAGAGTAAAGCATTTATAAACTTACCCAACAATCATTACTTACACAATACTTATCAGGATGTCATTCATTCTATTTATTTACTGGTCTACCCATTTTTGTCATCATATTTATTAAAAAAAAAAAAAAATCAAAACCACCTTTTATTCTGATTTCTTATGAAGTAAGGAATTACTGAAGTAATGCAAATGTAAATGTTCTGCTACCTTGATTAGGACATAGAGCCTGATGAATGAGTTCTAAAGGAGAATTCTTTAAACTTCTCAACTGAGTGTTGACAGTTATTTCTACCCTGGCCTCCATTTGAAAATATTAGCCTCTCTTTTATCAAATGACAGTGTTTGGCAATTTCCTTGCTACCTGTTACCAATGTGTAGGATGGACTTTCTTCAGTGTTATTGCCAATATGCATCACATGCAGTTCACCATAGAACTATCTTATTTTATTCTCATTAAAAGCAAATCAGTAGATTTGTAATGTTCACCCTTCCCTGACAGTGTTACTAGGCTTCAACATTTATCTACCAAATCTCAGGTTTAGCATGAGAAATCAGGCTATTGATGTGATACAGAAGATTATCTGACTTCATAACAAATCTGTCAGAATTACTTGGATTTCCATGTAGAAAAGCATTTAGACTTTTCAATTCAAGTCTCTGTGGCTATTTATCTTTACCTGCCTTTATATGTCATGCTTTAAGGGGTCTCTCTTCCAAACCACTTCACAGTACTAAATAACTACGCCGACTACTTGGTGTAAGGAAGAGGGACCAGGAACCTTTCAGTGGTCAATGACTTTGCTTCCCAACACATTTGAAGATATTGCACATTTTTTTTTCAAATAGAGTTATGAAATTGGACTGTTAATAATAATATAGCAGTTTGTAATGGCTTAGTTTCTTGAAAATAAGTCTATTGCTAATTTTGGATGTGTCGGAACAAAACTCTGTTCTCCCAGCTTTATATAAAGAGTCCGCTGACATTGAAGATACTCTTTGTTACTCAGAACCCTAATTCTCTGTGTGTATTAGGATGTCAAGTTGCTCTCACATGACTGCCTCAAAAGAAGAGACTGATTATGTGGGAAGTCATTGTTGAGTAGAAACAAGTTTTTGTGATACAATATGAACACTTGTTATTTCTAACCAGTTAAGGAAAGCAAAATCCTAGTATGTTCTTTTCATTCCCACTTAGAATAGTAACTTGCCATGCAGAGTCCACTGCTAATTAAAAATATTAGTACTGTTAGCACTGTAGACTAGCTAAGTAATCTGTCTTAGTAACAATTCATCCAAACCAGGAGCAAGAAGTGGCAAGAATTTTAAAATTAATTGCCTGAGATTATTCATGTCAATCTTATGACAAAGAGATGGTACCGAGTTCCATGAAATAATTTAGTACCTAAGTCTATTAGCTAGTTAGAAACCCTGACCCCATTTAACAGTTATGGACCACCATAGCATCTAATCTATATTGGTTGATTTGTATATCTTTTATGATCTGAACCAGATCCCATAATGTCAAAAATCATAGCTATCATGTTGAATTATAACCCAATAAGAATGCAGGATTGGAAAAATCAGATATGTTTGTCTCAAGAGTGAGCTCTGTTAGCATATTTACTCTACAGTGAAAGAGATTCTGCCCATTGAAATAAAAAAAATCAAGCACTCATCCCCAAGTGCTTTTAAAATTAAATGGAGCATGAGGTAATCATTTTAAAGCACTTTTGGTTGGCTTTTCCCTACAGTCTTCATTATAAAAAAGTAAATAATTATTTTTGTATTTTTAAGGGCTGAATGTCAGTTGATGGCTTCTATAATTCTGTACATATTTGTTTGCCCACCAAATTTAGATCAGCAGATCATTTTAAACTGTGTCATGCTTCTAAATCACACAGCAACTACAGTTACCTGTGATGGAAGAAGAAAACTATTGATTCTACATAAAAATGTCGTAGAAAAAAAGAAATACATGCCTGAACTTACTTTTCAGGACAAAGTAAGATGTGAATGTGAATACATGACATACTTACAGAAGTTAATTTTAACAAAGCTCTAATTTAGCACAGGACTTTAATTTAGCGAAACGCTAGTTTTAAAACTATTATAATTATGTATGATACTTTTAACATCTTATGCTTTATTCCAGAACCTCAGTTTTTTGAAGATAGAACGTGAAAGACATGATCATAGTTAGTTTTGGTATTCTAATAGGTAATCTGACTCCTTCTGATGGGGTTCAACACTATTACCAAAATATGCCAGGCTAAACGTCAATATTTAACAGTTCCTCTGCCTTCTGTTTCCACAGAAAAATCTAGTCATTCATTTTCCCAATGGCTCCTAATACTTGTCCAGATTGGGAATCTAATTAGAAAAATTATATCACAGAAGTTGTTGGTTTTTCATTTATTTTTTTATTATCCTACAAGACCTGATATAGGTTCCTAACTAGAGGTAGAATGCAAAATTCACTTCCACATGAAGTTAAATATCAAAGTTCTCTCAAGTACCAGTTTAAAAACAACAGTGAAATTAAACTCTCACAAAATTTGTAGTCTTGAACCTAAACAAGATGAGACTTTACCAGTTCTCCCACAGCCTCGTAGGTGTTTATATAAGATAGCCTTGAAATTTAAACTGCAATTTTTGCTGGAAGAAGTTTCTTTCTTGTTTAGTATGCATATACTATTTTTTTTAGAGTATATGTATTTAGCAGGTAAATACAATGTACAGTACAAATACAGTGTATTTATATTTGGACAATACTATGCACATAAATGAAGAAGTAGAGATGAATATGAAAACTGATTTAGGAGTGAATTAGTATAATCATTGATAATTTTAACTAGGTATATGGAAAATATCATCAAATATTCTGAAATGAAATATGTATGCATATTTCTAGGCAATGTATATTCTTTTTTCAACAGGTTGTATGAAACTTGGAAGGAAGGACATTCAGCTCCTTATGTATTGTTCAGTATGGCCATGTCCACAGAGCAGGCTGCACTCTCAATCCAGTGAAACCTTCCTGCTCCTCTCAGACACGCAGGCAGAATGTTGGGACAGCCTTGGGTCCCCCTTCCAGGGTCCTTTGCATGTAGAGCTATGATAACTTCAGATCAGGATTCAGTTTCATCAGACAGGGACTACATTTGCATTTCTTTCATAATTTTTTGTCGTGTTGTAAAACTCCACACCCTTCGTTAGTGTGTTGATCTACAGCACAGCTGCCTGTCAGACAGACCTGGACGGTGCAGATGGAGGAAGGTGTGTGTGTAACTGCACAGCTGGCTGGTATTCTTTGGTGTTCTAGAGCATCCCCACATATGCAGAGTTTGAACAAGGCTGACAAGTGGTTTTGCATTCATCAATAGATTACTTGAAATCCCTAATACGGAGAATGGTATTCCAAGAATTTTGTAGGTGATCAAGAGCACAGTGTGCTGAAAATATCACCAAAGCCTAACAACTTAGTCCCAAGTTTAATGAAGTCCTTAGGCCCAGACTTGCCATTAATTTAAATAGGAAATCGATGGGAAGTTAGGAGCCTAAATACTTTGTTGAAGCAGAGCCTCCAGGCTCAATTGAGATTCCCTTAGTGATCACTATAAAGAATTCTATTAAAGCTCTGGATTGTGTTAATCACTTCCATATCTGTCTGTTGGTACCCACCTGGTTCATTTGCAACATTTGTTTTATGGGGTTTATTAAGAACTAAAATTGATACTTTCAAAGCACCTAAGGTACAGTTAGACTCATACTAGGACTTTGAGTAGGATCTAAAATAATTTCTAAAATCTTTCCAGTGCCTACATTTTCAAGTACATATCTAGAGCAAAAGCTAGCACTAGTGATTGAAATACCCAAATTCTAAATTGCACTTTCTTTCCACTTCAAAACCATTTCTTTAGAATTTATATCTTGAATGCAATCAAAAATTTGAATAATTATTGTGATAATTTTTCCTACCACTGTGTCTGATATCAATCAAAGACATTTGGATAATTGGCCTAGTCTGTGAATCTTTCTAATGGAATATTTTTAAGATGTTAAGGAATTTGGAAAAAAAAATGCTACTTTTAAAATTTTTCACTAACTAGAAAATCTAATCGATAGAGATATATGAATAATTAATTCTAAATTATACATCCTGGTTTGTTACTTTAATTCTAATAAGTTTTATCTTACAGTATTCCCAAGCTCCTACTAACTGGCTTCACTGAAGTAATTCACTATGGGCCAAAGCTTGATTGCACTGAAGTCAATGGCAAAAATCCCATTTTCTCCAGTGACAACAGCATTTAACCCTGAGGAACTGACCTTAAGGTTAATTAAATGTTTGAGAAAACCTGAGGTGATTTATAGTTTCATGCTGAAAGCAAGAAAAATTCACAGTTTTGTTAAGTTTTGATGTAAAACAAGATAAAACCTCATGCTCTCGAGCTGAGTTTCACTTTCAGTTTTTATTTTCTTTTAAAATCTGAAACTCAGAGAAACTCAGGTTGAGTGAAATGTACTCTGTGGATTGCACCCAGACTTTTTTTTTGTTATGAAGTTGTACCCAGAAAGTGTTGTATACCTTTGCTTCTATGATCTCCTTCACACACCCTACTAATAATGAGTCTTTTATTAGAGGTTTGTTTTCATGGTACTTTTTTACTGGAACTCCTGCAAGCAGTGCTGGGCATATTCCTTCAATGTGCATGTAAACAGTTATGAGAGAAATAAAAAAGAAAGCCTTCTGTATACACATTTTGTGGAATGGGCAGCATTAGTTAAGGAATGTTATATACTTGATTTGATTAATGAGTTTTGGGGAGATTATTTCTCAGCTTGATTCATGTGCTTAAAAACTGCAAAGTAATTTAGAATCTAATTGCAATGTTTTCCAGAATGTTATGTTGCTTACATTATCCTTATGGAATAGAAAAATTCTAATCCATCCTCTGCATAGTTTTTTGATACACAGTAGCGTGATTCATTTTACCAGAAGGTAGCCAGATTACACATGCAAGTATGTTATTAATTTAAAGATATTAAACTTTCTTCTGTATATGTTTTTAAAAATACCCAATACCAGTATGTTAATATACAGATTTTTCAAGGCTCACTGTTCAGTTCTGCTGTTTAATACAAACAGGGAAAGATTTTTCCACTGGAATTGCATATAGAATATTAGATTTTTTATAAAAATAATGGTAGTTTTTCCTTTCGATTTCCTCAGCTATTATCCATTGAGATAGAAGTTGACTGTGTAGTTATTTGAGAGTGGAAAAGGTACTGCTGTATGCAGAGTCTGTAGGTGGGAAGGAGAATTAAAGGAAGTATTTATCAGCAGCCATACCAAAAACCACAAACATTGAAATCGCAAAGAGATCAAGCTGAACAGAAGCTGTGATGTGGAACTGAAAGTGCACAAGAGTTCAGTACTTGATAGCTTCATGGATTCCATGAAGAGACTTTTTCTTAAGAAAAAGAAGCAGAAAGAATCTAATCCAGCTCACTAAGTTGCTGGACTCACCTGATTTAATAGTAAGATTATCTTTGTCCTTGGAGCAAAATGCTGAGAACAGGAGAAAGGGTGTTCAGTTCTCTGAAGCTCTCTGTTGCTTGCCCATGCTCTAACACCTCTGCTGTCTTCTTCATATTTGGTAAAAGAGTCTGGATTTTTTTTTTCCTGTGTCCATGACCAGGAGCTAAAGCAGAACGAATTCATGATCACAGACCCCAAAAGAAAGACCTTAACATTGAGTTAGATATAGGCAGAGAGAATGATCATCTTTTAGATGCTCATCTTTTAGAGCATTGGTTTATTTCTTGTTCCTGTATGTCTACATCTGACTGGTATTTTATATATTTCCTTTTTCCTGCTACAAGACTTTTTTCGTGTTCTGTGCTTTCAATTTGCCTTGAATTGCTGAATAGGAAAAAAATATATATTTCATGAGGAATTTTCTGAAACCTAGACACTTAGAGAGGAGTCTTCTGCTGTCAGTGTCCTGGATCATGCAGAACTGAGACTCAGGTTATTAGAGTAAAATCTGCTTTTTATAGGGACAATGGCTCTTTTGACTGTATGTCCACTATTTCACTTGGAGTAGGTAAATTTGAGGTCACAACATTTAGAAGAGTCTGTCAGAACCATGAGTTTCTCTTTTCTCATTCTTGTGGCTGACAGGGGATGTTTTGGCTTGCTGCAAATTCCACGTCTGTTTTGAGAAACTCTAACCAATCTTCAGTTTCCTGGATATTTTTAGGGTCTGTCAGTGTGCAATATCTAAAGTCTTGGTTTTCATGCTTATGTTGTGCTAAGTGCCATGTGTATGTTAGTCTTGCCAGAATAGCTTGAGGAAGTTCTGCATGTTAAGATTTGATCAATGGCAAAGAATGACCTTTAGAGAGGAAAGTACAAAATGACCTCCCTCTTTTACAATCTGTTGAAAGCCAACAATTTTTTGAAAATATATCAAAGGATTGTTTTTCTCTCTTTTGTTCTCTACTCTAAGTATAGATGCCACAGAGGGTCTAGAACAGTGAGGAGTCTGTAAGGTAGATTTTACTTTGCTGAAGACTAAACATTATTGGTATTTTGGGATAGTATTGTATGATGTACTGTGGAAAAGAGGATGCCCCCATAAGATACAGCACAGTGATCACACCAGTTGTCATATCCAGTAATTACCACAAAACCAGGCAAAATATAGAAGAGGAAGAAAACTTCTGCTTAGATTCTTGATGACTGAAGTTACTCTGCCTGGTTATCTGTAATCATCTAAATGTTCTGTACTTCTTGTCTTCCTTTCTCCTGAATTTTTTCCCAGTTGTGACATGGCGCTAAAAATTTGGCTCACAGCTTAAAATCCACGAATTTCAAAGAACTGGAACTGTTTCTCTGCAATATTAAGTATTTATAAGCTAATATTAAAATTTCATATATATTTGGAGATTAGCAAAAGAGAAGGACTACCCCAGGTCGTTACAATCCACATGTTGAAGGCTACATTTGATATACATATAGTTTTAGTAGATATGTCTGAATACAGAACTGGACAATGTATTCCACATTATTTTGCACTCCCTTCCCCAGAAAAATGAGAAAATACACTGAATTATCTTTGCATCTCTGAAAACACGTTAGGGGAATTATTCATAAGGTTCCAGGTGTTCACTGCTAATGAATGCCCTGAATTAGGGAATAAAATTTTCAATTTTTTTTTTTTTTTTACCTTATGCAGTGTTGTAAATTAACGTGTTTCTTAGCTCTGTTGAGGTAAATAATTATGTGAAAATTAAAAGAGACAGAAGCATTTTAAAAGAGGATTCATTTAGTCCCTAGACTATGTTGTACCCACTGGTGATATTGCAAAGCATCTAGACCAGAATGGAACATTGATGAGATTTTTAGCCTTGGATAATTTAGGGACTATTTGAAAATCATGTTATGGGAACCTCTACTTGCTCTGAGTCAATTGGAGGATTAAGCTGTGGCAGTTCAAGAGAAGAGTATGAAATTATCCAGTTCTTAAGAGTTTTCAGAAGAACAGCCCAGCTTCTGTCCATTTTTGGAATGCATGAAAAATTTTAGTGTATCAAGGGGTTTTGCTGGTACTTTTCTTGAGTTTTTTTTTGTTTGTTTGTTTTGTTTTGTTTTGTTTTATTTCTAGAAATATGACTTTGACTTTTGAAATTAGTACGTTTGATGAATAATGAAAATATTTCCATGTTATTCATCATCGAACTGCAAGTAGTGCTGCAGTTTTTGCTGCTGTTTTATAGCCCTGGAGATGATGAGATCATAGCTGATCAGGCAGCTAAATCTGTGGGTTGGATATGGTCTTACACAATGAAAGCACTAAATCTGTGAAAACCTGCCTTTGCTTTTCTGCACAGATTTTGACCCTCAGTACTGAGCAGCAGGTTAAAAATCTGCCAATTTTGTTGGCAGATGGGGAACCCCTCCCCATTTGGAGGTACTGCGATCAAGTGGATTTTTAACTAGTGCAGCACATCTTTATTTACAACTTGTAAAGTGTGTTTTTTTCTAAAACTTTCCATGTGATACAGCTCTATATATTATATTACACTTATAAAATCTCACCAAACCCTTATGAATTAAAAGATAATTAGTGGTTCAAAACACATAAGACATTAGGCCAGAAGTGTCAAAAATGTCATGAAAGACCATAAATCATAGTATACTTGCATTGATCCCTCATATAGTTAGTTTTTAAATCATCTCTTTAACACCTTGTAAATGTACAAACAACTATGAACCCAAGGGAAACTTTAATATGTTTTTTATACATATTTTAATTTCATCTCAAAGTACTGGCTGCATAAAAATTAAGTCAGACTCACAAAAACTCATTGATTTCCTCTGGATAAAACCCATCTGTCCAAACTAATTTAGAACCTTTTTGAAGCTGTAAAGTTAGTCATGCAACACTGAGGTCATTATGGACATCCTGTACTGTAGGAACTCTAGTGTAATTTTAAGAAGGTAATTTTGTTATATTTACTGTATTTAAATACAGTGCTACTTTTAAGGAACAAAAGCCTTACTGTGTAACTATATTGAAAGTAAACCAGAAGCTGTGAAAAGTGAGATCTGTTCTTTTCCTTGTGATTAATGCACCTTTCTGCCAAAATTGAAACTTCTTAACTGAGCTCATTTAATACAAAGTAAACGAATTCTGCTCTTTGGATTTGATCCGCTGGCTAAGCTCTATAGATAAGGGTCTAACAGTGAATAGCTTTCATTCTAAACAAAGGATGTTTTGATAGAAAGGTCAGAGCTAAGGTCTTTTATATTGTGATAACAGGAAAGGGAAATGACATATTAATGGCAATTCATGCCATGGTGGTCTGCTGAACATGGTGGATCCAAAAGAGAAAAAAAAAAAGGCTGCAGTGCTATTTTTTTAAGGACATCAGTTTTTAATTGGTCTTATTTTGAATGACAATTTCTTTCATTACAGTTGGCAAGACAGAGATGCCAAAATGTACAACACTACTACCACAGGGAAGATTGAAAAAAATTGTGTGTATTGATCTGGATTCTGCCCTCGAACATTTTGCTGCCAACCAGAATATTAAGCAGGCTTAGCCCTTGTGAGTCACACTGGTAACAAATGATGATCTGTAGCTAATTTTTATAATGCGATAGACTTTAATTACATGCTGAATCACTTGAATAGGGCAAATAAGTTTAAATTAAGAGGTTCTCTCTGTAACTCAGGACACGTACATCATGTTGCGTGCTTTATGTACAGTGTTTGTGATTTTGGGAGCAGAATTTGTATAGCAGAATAGGAAACAAGGATTTCAAAAACATTTTTGCATATTATTAAAAAAACCCCAAACTATCGTGGAGGACTAATTCTACCACAGAAATCTTTATTCTGAGATAAACAAAATGATGTGATCTGGCAAAGGTTTCACTGAAGATACTCAAAGCAGTTGTTCCACTCCCCTTCCCACCCTCCCAGCCCCCACCCCTTGGGGTAGGCTGCTTTATCTAGAGCCACCTGATGTTATCTATAATGCCAGCAGCATTTTACATATCCACATTGAGTCCAACAATTTCGTGACATAACATGATAGCGTAGATTCCCATGTTACCTAATGAAGGCTAAATTGAATAGCATTTCTTTTATGCTTAGTAGAGTATCAACACAGAAAACAGCAGGATCAATTATTCAAGAACCAGTGTAGGATGACAGCAGGATAGTACATTTTTCCTATTCATGTCTCACATCTCCAAAGAGAAAACTTCCTCTTGCCTGTTTCCCTCTCTTCTCCCTTGAGATGCATTCCCTAGTAGTCAGTCACTTTGCATGTCAGGCAGCAACTCAACTGGCAATGCTGTCCCTTGCTACTGTATCCGAGCACTGCAAACCGCACCCTCCTGTTCCAAACTACCACAGCACAAATAATGTCATTGTACTTGCTTGTACAGGCCTGTCAAGCACTTCGATGACACCAGATAATTCTGAAGAGCACCCCATAGGACGGATACCAGAAACCAAACAACCCCACCACACTCATGTCTGCTATTTAAATAACCTTCCACCCCCAGACAGAAAATTAGAACCAGTCTCACTGCTTTCAGACTGGGATGTTGCATGCCATCTCTCTGGATAATCTTGGAGAGTACACAGGCCCACGTGAGAAATGCTTTGTCATGCCGTCTGGGAGCAGCTCTGGGAAAGAGTTCTTTTATTAAAAAAATCTGCACACGATGGATTTAAACTCCCGCAGAGAAATACAGGAACTCTTCAAATGTTTCTTCCTCAGTAGAGAAACTGTGTGTCTCTGGGCAATGTGGGGTAAAGGTAGTTACACACCTGAGGTGGACGTGAGGTTGATGTAACCCGGCTATTAGGAAAAAAGCATTAGGAATTCAAATAATTAATTGCTCCTTTTGGTACATCAGTATATCCCTTTATCCAGTGTCCATTCCTTTGTCTTAATGCAACCCAGCATGATGGCTGTATTATTCCTGCAGGGAGTGAAAATATAGGACGTAGAACCAACAGCTTTTCCTGAATTTTGATGAAATCCCAAGTCAAACTCTAGTCATGATGAACCTCCTCTCCACATCTCCCGTCCTCACACTACCATCCCTTCAGACAATTTGCCAGCCATCATACTCAGAAAAGAAAATATTTGTTTAAAAATTATGTTCCCTAGTATCATTCTACTGCTGTATTTCCTACTATTTGCCCATAGTACGTGGTGTCTCCCTCAGTCTTTCTTGCTATGGTGTGGAAAACTTATTTCAAATGGTTCTCATGTGGGCAGCCAAAAACTTATTTTACTGAATTGTGGTTGCAGCGTTAAATGTTTACCTTTTTTACTCAATGATGCTAAATGATATCTAAAAAAATCACATTATCAGCTAACATTTTGTTTTAGAGAAAACTTTTAAAGGAAGAACAATCTGGATACTAGTGGAATATATGCAAGTGAATAAATGTGACATCACTTTGAAATTTTTTTTAAGATATAAAATAATAAACAGCTCTTTATGAGATAGTTAAATTTTGTTAGATTTTAATCTAGCCATGGAATGAAAACAGTTTTCCATTTTGTAGTCTGTTACCAAGTAGTAGTAACTTCTTTCAAAATCAAATTTCTTCCTTTTAATAGGTAGCTATTTAAGCACCACAGAAACAAGGTAGTAGTGTTTTCTAAAATGTTTAGGAGTTCTCTGGATTTTTTTCAGCTCTCATTACAAATATGTAATTTAAATCCTTCATCTGAGCAATCATGCTACAAAAAATAAACCTGAAATGATGGGGTTTTACCAGTGACAAAGTTCATGAAAGTAAATAAAACTGCATTTATTTGCTCCTTAAAAAGAAAAATAATAATTAGGAGAACAGCATACTTGGGAAACCTGATTTGAGATACGACTTCTGAAATAATTCCTTTGAATGACTGCCACAATTGCAAATTATTGTGTGATTGTAGGTGACATCGAAGACAAGATTTTTGTGCAAGTCAGTGTGTATGGGCATGTGACACTTCGTTTATATCTGTGTTCTAGAAGATGGAATAGACATCTTTCGAAATGATGCTGCTTCTGACTGAGCTAATTATTGTACAAGACTGATTTGGATCAATATGCTTAAATGATGGACAGTTTGTTCTTCCGTAGTTCCCATTTCACTCTGTAAACTGGGAAGAGTGCAAGCAGAGCTTAAAGGATGTGTAAGAAAAATCCTGCTGCATGGAAGGGTGAATTTATTCCTCAGAGATGACCCTGTCACGTAGAGGTAGCATTGCAGTCTTCACTCGTTGAATCACCTTACAAGTACAGACTAGGTAGGATTTTCTTTAGGAGTCTTTTCCAATAGCAAAGTTTCTACTAATCTTTCTCATAATATTAGAAGAAAAAAAATCCAGTAGTAAGAGTAATAATGAAGGAGCAATGTGCTTGTAGCAAATGTATCAAGGAATGCCAAATGATTTTCTGAATAATGAAAAAAAAATGAAGTCATTTACCTCATTTTTCCTGCTGTCGTAGCACTCTCTAAAATTCCTGCCTTATGCTGTCCTACTCAGTGTTTATTTATCTTTGAGGGGATAGTTCATCATATAAAAGGAGAACACATTGGATAAATACAATTGTTCCTTATGCTCCTCAAAAGGAGTCTTATGCGCAAGGTAGTCTTTAAAAATGCATCTATCACACTCTAATGAAACATTTTATGTGACCTCTGTTTTCATATCTCGCAGTCCTAACGTTTCCCAAGACATAACTGTGATATAAGAAGGTACTACTGTCTCTGTTACAGTGAGGGGAAATTAAAGTACAAAGTGCCTATGTGAATTGGCAAAATCACAAAAGAGGCCTATGGGGGAGCAAAAAATTGAATACCAACCTTGTAGCTTAACCAGCGTGGCAACCTTCTCTTTGAAAAGAATAAATGGTGCTGGAATACTGAATGGTTATTGAAATCAATATGCAAGAAATAAAAAGTAGATGTTTGTTAGTTTTGCAATAATTTTGCCCCTGAGACAAGGTTTATATTTCAAATTTAAAAACTAATTTACTTTCAAAGGACGAAAACAAGCAGATCATAAAGCAGAAAAAGCAAAATAGTTTAATACTGTAGAATTCTGGAGAAAACAATGTAAATCACAATCGGATACATATATTTATGCAATTTATGTGATCATGTATATATACATACCCATATATATACATATATATACAAACACATTCTATTTCATAAGAGTTGTCCTCCCTCCATTACTTTTGACTTTTTTGTTAAAACCATTTTGTGTCAAGGCAAGACAAAAGCAGATTCCAGATTTTTGTATAATACCTTGATGACAAAATATGCCTTCTTGTTCCATGTTAGTCAATACATCAGGCATGTCTTATGTAACTTTATTTATTATTGTTAATATCATATTAATTTCTGGTTTTGATGAATAGGATTCTAACAATTGAAAACTCCACAGATTTTAGGAACAGATTCAGTATCAAATACCTTCCCCATTATAAATTACAAATGTACTCACTTGCTAATATTGCAGTTCTTTAGGATCTTAATTTAACCTTATTTTGGTACATCAAAGTTCTGAAATGCCAAGACTGAAACACAAATCAACAGGCCAGAACATGGCATATTCATGATATTCAATGCTAATCATTAGTTATGTCAAGGAGGTTTAGAGTTGTTATAATACTGAAGTCATTAGTCTGACTGTTTATAACCTATTATTTAACTACAACATAGCATTAAAGTTCAGCTACAGGCATTTGTTACTCAGGGAGAGACATTTATGACCAAACAGAAATTCTATACACTGTGGTTTTCCTGACATTTTGCTCAGCTGTTCACCATGTATTGGAAACCATGATTACTAAATTGTTTGCTAAATTCAATATAAAGTTTAATGAATTAGAGAAATATACTTTACCAAGAGCTATATTTAACAGGGATGAGCCTGTGACCTAACAATAATATTGGTGCTCGGAAGGAAAGAGTATTTAACAGTAGAGAACTTCCTACTGTGACATGAAATGACTAAAAACAAACAAAAAAAAATCTACAGTTTTTCTTACCCTGGTTTTACTTTTATAGCTCAAATCAGAAGTACAGATAGATGAAATCTTAATCTCTTTTCAATGAAAATGTTTTGAAACTTTATGAGAATTTCATCTTCTTGCCTTTCTGGGCCATTTATCATCCAACTCATTTCAGTCAATGACAGCTCTGTAGTGATCTCCTGTTGACATTCAAAGAACTTTTTTCCATTGTTGTATCATTCAGTCCATCTATTTTTATGCTTCTTAGGATTTGTTTATAAGAATTATAAAGAATTGTAAGAAAATAATAGGCATCTTTCTGAATCAATTTATTCTATCCTTATATGTCCTCAGTTTTCAGACATTAATTTGTGTGAAAATTTTACATGTCATGAGTTATAGATGTACATTGAGAATGAATTTTCCAACTGAACAGAACCTTTTGAGTGTTTCGATATACCAGTTAATCTTGTTGCCACATTTTTATTTGATATTATGAAAATGAAGAGTGGAACAATTAGTATTGGAAGCTAATCTTCACATTGAATTCTGATGGAAATGAATGGGTGAGTTTTTTACAGAGACTTTTAGTCATCAGTTTTATAAATAGTGAGTCTCTTATCCTTCATTAGCCTCTTAAACCCTCATTATTTTTTTCTTTCAGACTTTTCCTTTCAGACTTTGAACTGCTTCTTCTAGTCCTAGCAATAGACAATTTAAACACACAAATAAAATGTAACATCTGTGAAAAAATAACTGGAAAGGAAAAGACAATACCTTTTACAATACACGTTATACTCACTGTAACCTTGAGAACAAAATTACTGTGTGCAGTGACCATCACCCCAGTCCAGCTACCAGTGAAGTAGCAATCCCTGAAGCTAAATTCATGACTTTCTAAAAACTTTAGCTGAGTGCTATAACAAATTGGATCTTCTTTGAATTAAGCTTGTAAGGGATCCATCGAAATTGCCTGAGCCTTAGAGCTCAGTAAATAGTTCAGTTCCATGATAAGCCACTTTGGTAGAAGATGAGAAGAATATGATAGACCCTTGCTAGTTTAAATTCTTTGAGAGCACACCAAATTTAGATGAGTGAAGTTCATATTGATGCACCTCAGTGGTAATTGTTTGACTAGGCATTATTCAGATACTCCATTCCGTTATATTTTATCTTAAAAAGACAACACCTTGCTGATGCCAGAAACTTGCCATTGTAACTGGTAATACATTGATCTGTACAGAGAGAAATTAGCAGAGAAGGTCTGATGTGTTTCACACAAAAGTAAGGAAGTATCAGAGCTTTTAAAAATGTATGTAAATTTTCTGCTACCAATTTTCCATCTACGGCCATTTTTATTTATAGGAATAATTGCATCCCCCAATGTGTTAGAGGAAATAGTTACTTTTCTTTTTTTCAGTGCTATTTATCTCATTGTAATAAACCAGCACTTTCACCCCTACTGATCAACACTGATATCATATCACTGGTAATAGAAGCTACTTCTGAATCATACAGAAGATCAGTATAATCGAAAATCAATGATCTAAACTGAGGCTGCTTGTTCTATAATGTGGTTTATGTAATTTGATAATGCCAATCCTAATGGAGTTAAATATAATCCATCGAAATTTCAGGATGCAAGGGTCAATAGGGAGTGCAATGCCTCACTTCCCAGCAATTACCACTTATTACTGGGGCAATGCTTTTGCTTTGCTGTTCTGCTTGCCTCAATAAATAATATTTGGAGACCCTGCAGCTGCAGTCAATAGAGTACAGTTTTATTGTCACAGCGTTGTAGTCAGATCAATACCAACTCTTCTGAGACACAGGAGAGAACCACCACACACCAGTCTAATGAAACCATGTGTTTTTATGATTCTGAAATTATACATTTTATTCAATGCTCATGCTTAATGTCACTGTTGCTTTTAATAGGACTCTTTTGACTAAACTTTTATATGCCCTTCACATGACATTTATGTGTACAAAGAAAGGGAATTTGTGTTCTTAAAATGAATTATAGTGAACCAAAATTGCAAACATTTCCTGATTTTTTTCCTGTTGACTTCAGTTACGAGATTTCCCTACATTGTTGCTGCAGGGTTTGAGAATAAACTAGAAAATAACAAAAGTGTCTAAGTGGACCTCATGCTGCCATTTAAAATTCATTAAAGGACAATGTAAGCTTCACTCAGGAGTGTGATTCTGGGCTGATTAAAAAACCTGATGATTCTAAAAAATGTCCAAAAAGTTATCTGCATCTTTATGAAATTTTACATCTTACAGCCTACTCTGCAAACACTGGACTCAGAGGCTGGCATGCAATTCTAAAAGCTTAAATGATTCAAAGGAACAAGTTACATCAAAGAAAGCTGGGTTCAATTCAGGAAGTGCATTTAAGATGCAAGTGAACTCTCCTGTGCGAACATCAGTAGTGATGTGAACAAGCGTCAGGGAGTAGCATTATTCCATGGAAGCAATTTTCTTTACAATTATTTTTTAACTATTCCTTGTATTTTTACTTCTCATGCCAGTGATGATTTGTCACAGGATTATGGAAATAAGGTGATCAGTCTTTTCCACTGGGTTTACATAGTCGTGCTTTCAGTGAATGCTTTGGAAACACCGAAAGCTCAATTTTTGCCGCTGGTAAAAATCCCACAAGGTGTATAGACACTGAAAGCCTGTTCGATGATTTAAAGTCAGGTAAAAAAAGGTGAGGAAGGATTTCAACATTTTTTTAAAACAGAGACCCTCTTTCCAGCGCCTTCAGGAGGGAGTTTTCCTTCGCAGTAGCATAAATATTTATAACACTCACCACCACCTGCACAATCATCCCCATAAACTGATATGCTCTCATATAACTACTGGTAGTGAAACGTGTTTTACACTGCAAGCCCGTGGCAGTGTGTCTGTGCAGCACAGACATTATCAAAACAAGAGCACCAGCAAGCACTGCTGTGGCACAGCTACTGACTATTTTGAGGTGTTTTCTTTCCCAGACAGACATCTCACATGCATGTACGTGTGTGTACAAAACTAGAGGAAGCAGTGTTGCCTAGAAGCCAGGCCGTTGGGATTGGGGTTCTGTTCCCACTTTTTTCCACTGATTTATTGGTAAACTTTTGGGAACTTCATCTGAAGTTGCTACTTGTAAAACAGAATACTGGGACCTGATTATTTTATGTGCTTTGAAATGAAAGAATTAAAAAATGGCATGTGTGAAGTAAACACTCTACAGATAACATATTTATAGTTGTGTGTATCTAGGTTTTTAAATAATCAGTTTGGAGTAGAAAATGTATAGTTACCTCGTTGTAGAATAACTATGCTTGTTCTTTTTGGGACAGCTAAAATATCAATCACAGTTACTGAGGCAAAGTTACTTTACTTCAGCAACAATTTGGGGCAGCTAACAATTTTGAAGGAATCTAGAATAATTATGAATTTGGATAATAATATCAAACCAGAAAAAAAAGAAAATTAATAGTTGTCTTAATTTCAAATCTTTCTAGAAGATATAAATATTTTAAATCATGTCTGTGATTCAAAATTATGTTTATAATGTATGAGTGGTCTTTGTGGGTTTGTTGGTCATCATCCAGATTTGTATGGTTTCAAAACTTTTATAAAGGACTGAGTAAGATAAAATTCCAGGTTTGCAATAAAATTTTGGCAGAACAGGCATTCACCTTTATGTTCAACTGTAAAAATCTTCTCATTGTACATATATAAAAAAAGCAACTAGTTTTGTACAATGAGAAAATAATCTGGATAAAGACCATAAAATAATAAAAGTTGATCCAAAGCTCACTGAAGACAATAGAACTCTCTTCCCCTGATTACAATGTATGTTGGATAGGATCCTAAATAGGAAAATTAAGGCACTCATCCAGTGAAGCACTTAAACATGAGAATAGTCTCACTTAAATCTCATTGAAAGCCTCTCGGTTTTGATTTCAGCAGGATTACTTGCAGAGTGAGAAATGACTCTGTATGAGCAGGGATAACAGAATACGGCCTCTGGAGTCGTATACTCAGGCCAGATCTTTGTGTCCATGAATACAGAGCTTGTATCCACATCTTTAAAGAGTCATAGAGGCTACCTTAGCCCAGCTGAAGTACAGCTGCTGAAGAATGGAACGAGTCTCGTAGCCTGTCACCACCACCTTCCCCGGGGGAGGCTGCTCTGTGCTGCATCACGCACAGGGTGTGGCTGTTCCCAGCCTTCCACTGCCACGTTCATCCTGCTGCTGAGCTTGCTGGACCACTCAGAAAGGTGCTCATTTCATGATGAAGAGCAACCAAGAAATTTAAACAAGGGGTCTTTCCCATCGGTAGACCTTTTGATCATCTTAATTCTTCGCTAAGAGTACGATAGGGAAGTTTTGTATGATAGAACAAGTTGTATTTTAGCAAAATCACACCTGATGGCAGGAGGGAGGATGTTATTTAGATATGAATTCATAAAGGTGAACAAGAAAGCACAGCTTATTCCTATATAAAAATAATCCATACTGTAAAATCTAAGAGTAGGATATTACTGTAAATTTAAAAGCCTCCACTTTTTAAAGAAAACATCATTGTAAGTTCATTCCTTAGTTATGAAGAGAAGTATGTTCAGACTTTGGAATTGTGTAGTATTTTCTCTTTAAATTGTCGTGTATAGGCAGTGATTATTCAGTGAAAACAGGACAGCTAGAAAAATTCTGCTTTGCCAATCCATGTGTCCCTGACATGCAAAATTTACAGGTGGAAGAAACATAAAATGAGGAGACTATATACTAATTGCTGAGAAAAGGAGAACCCAAGAGCAGAACAGATACATCTTAGTGTGTTTTTTATAATGAATCACTTGACAAATGAGATGACTATTGTATATGGAAGTGTTCTGTTGTACCAGTATTTTTTCCTAACAGAAGCATTTTTAGATGGAGAAATTCTCATATATTTTATGATGAAATGTTATTAAAAATGGCTTTGTCTTGGGAAATGAATGAGATCTTATATTGTCACTGAACATATTGGAAGGGACTAAAGACTATAAGTTAACTCCTTATGGTTTTCATTTGAAATGTGTCAAAGCATCACTAGAACTAGATAATTCATTACAATCCAGTGCAGTTAAGCACCTCATAAAGTTAATATTCAACACTTGTATTTACAGCACTTTCACTTCAGTAGGTTTTTAGGCATGTTATTTAAACCAAACTGGTATTGATGTAATTATTTCATTTTGCCTTGTGTCAGTATGAGATAATAATATTTTTCTTTATTGAATGTTTTCCCAAAGTCAGACCATTTGCTCATTTTACAGCACAACAGAACAACAAGTGAAAACACACCATTCCTAGTATGAAAGGACTAGAACTTTCAGTCCTTTTTCTTAGACTTCCAAGAAATAATATCTTTCTTCTGCTTTATAAAAAAGCACAATATGGGACTGGGACAGAACTCCTTTTTTTTTTTCACCTTGAAAGTTATTCAGCTTCTTGCTATACAAGGGATTTACAGATTTTCCATGCTTTTCATAATGAACATCAGAAAACAGGCTGCAGTTTTCATCTTACTTACCAATACAGTACATAGAAGATGCGAAAATACAGTCACACTAGTAGATGTATAAATTATTTTCTATTGTCTTACCTTTCCCCCCAAATGAAAAGCTTTTGACAATGAAGTGATATCCAGATTACCTAGATTCATCTGTTAGTTCTTCCTGCTGCAACCCACTTCATCCTTTTCTATGTAAAGCTGTAAAAATAAAATCCTTTGAAAACCAGCAACAGTTCTCATCTTTACATTGTATTTCTGTGATGTAAACATTGCAGAAAAAGAATATCTTGATATTTATAAAATGCGAGCACATGATTTTAGTTTGGATGAAAATAATAAACAACCTTATTGCAGTAACCATGGCATAAAAATATGTGTGGGAATGTGTGTAGTAAAAAGAAATTCCTTTTTGGTACTTTCATTGTAAACTCTGTTGTTTTCAGCTTTATAAATTGGCCTAAGAAGAGATATCGACACTACTTAAAAATCCTATTGTGCAAAAGAAATAGTATAGTAAAAGAAATAATGATGATAAACTCCCTTTGAAATGCTTCTATCTAGGATTGTGAAAAATTGTAATGTTAAAGAAGAAATAGAATGAAAATATTATCTATAGTCCACGGCAATTATTGCTCTAAGTCACAGACAATTACATATGATTTTAGGGTGTGCAGTTACACTAGTTCTGGAATTAATTCACGCATTGGTTGTTTTATGTATACTTTGTGATTCTGTTCAGTGTCACAAAATATATTGAAAACTCTTAACACCTTTTAAAACTCGATTCACTTCTGATGCAATAACAGAGATTGGACCAATAAAGTAGAATGAAAATCCATTTGTGAACTTTTTTGCTGAAGTATATTAAAAAAAAAAATCTCCTGTTATTTGAGCTTACCTTATAAAATGTTTACATGCCATTAAATAGTACTAACATCTCCTGTGTAAATTAAATGGGCTATGATGTTCCCTGTGTCCTAAAGAGCAGGAGTACTTGAGGCTATAAAAATACCTTCATGTAATAAATCAAATGCTCTGCTCCTAAAACTGGAATTATAAAAATAAAGGGACAAAACCCCTGCCTAATTAGCTTGTCTGTACACGTATTGCTCTGCAAGCACTATAAACAAACTATGTTTAAACTACAGTAGTTCTTACCACTCAGCATATTTTAAGAGCTAGTACCTAGTACGGGAGGGAGAATTTACTTTTCAGAGTAATTTTGAGGAAAAATTTTAAAGTATGTGTGCTAGTTTGTTAAAGACTTTTCCATCTATACAAATAAACGGTAGTGGATAACACCATTTGGCAGTATAGAATCTGACACAACAGTCTAAATTCATAGGGGAGACAGGGAGTTGAAGTAAGTTGATCCTTTTAATACAAACTTTAAATATTTGCTTTCATCCATTGTTTGTTGTGTCAGTGAAAGGTGGCCTAACCTGGCATGAAGGAAGGTACAAATTTAGGCTGAATTAGAGACCTTTTTGTCCTCAATGTACATGTTTCTGCACGCCATGATAGTTTCTTTCTTTGTTACAATCCACTGAACCTTTTGCAAATAAAGTTTGCCAGCATGAGACTTTGCCAAACCTTTCTGTTTCCATTTTTGGCTTCAGCTGTATAGAGAAGTACTATCTTTAGATAAGCCTGTTCTACAAAGAATAAAATGTACGTTGTAGTGGCTGAGGGAAGCTCACCTGAGTCATTTTATCAGCTAGAGCTGCTTTTCTGTCTGCTATGCAGTTGAATGTTACTGAAATTTAGCTAAGAGCTGAAAGAATTATTCTGGCAACGAATAGCTTTTGTATGTGCATATTTTTTAACATTGAAAGATAATTAGAAAGTAATTGAATCTATATGCAGCAGTTACTATGAATAAATGACACACAGTCTGGTTTAGGTCTCATCTAGACTGATCCTTAAATGAGTATTTATTGACTCTATCCCCATAAGTTGTATTATTTGAGGTTAAAACTGCTCCCGTGTGTGTTAATAGTTGGTGTGACAAAATGCTGTGGGGGCTGTGGAGTGCACTGCTCTCCATTTCCTTGAAGATGAGCACACAAGTGCTCCAGCTATGAAGCCAGCTTGTATTAGCA
Source organism: Chiroxiphia lanceolata (assembly GCF_009829145.1). Lineage (NCBI taxonomy): Eukaryota > Metazoa > Chordata > Aves > Passeriformes > Pipridae > Chiroxiphia > Chiroxiphia lanceolata. The sequence goes on along the minus strand of NC_045649.1, from coordinate 11,829,294 downwards.
TCCAAGAAAAATAAACTTGAGCGTGTAACTCTCTAATGATACAAAAAGATGAAAGAGATTGAAAACAAAGCTTCACTCTGCCCACCAGGGCTTTGTAGAATCCCACCTTTTCTCCATCCTGCTTTCCCACCCTGCAGCACCAGTGCTCTTGGAGGTTGCAAATATCTCTGTGGAGACTCTTTTCAATCCATAGAAACTTCATCCTTGTCCAGCCATGCTGTGCACCTGCCTGGGAGGCCCATCCCTGTCTCACACTGTAGTGGGGTGGCCCACACCTGCTGGCACTGCAAAAGCACCGCAGCCCCACACGCTCATGGTACTGGCACAACTCTGATCCCAACGGACCCTCCCTTCTTTTTCATGGACTTCCCTTCCCTCACAAGCCTTAAACATTTGGATTTTGTATTTCTACAGGACATACAGTAATTTACAGACAAACAGATTGGATGTTTTTGACACCTAATCACACCCGATGAAGCTGATGGTCATTTTGGGGACATTTTTGCAGCCTGTTCTCCTGACAGCACTAGTGAGTGTGTTCTGTGGTCACAACCCCTTGCAGTACTTCTCAACCACTTTGTTTTTCTAAAGAGCTTCAAACCCATTAGTGAGATGCATCTCACCTGATCTACCAGGTGCAGAGGAGAAAGGCAGCTCCACCTGCCCGTGGGCTCCTGGGCGGGCTCCTTGTGCCCCTTCCAGCTGCAGCTCTGCAGGGTGATGAGCTTCCTGGGTGGCAGTGAGTGCGTGGCTGGAGCCAGGAGGGGGAATGCAGCAGTTGCGTCTCTGCTGAGGTGGGTACGGGGCTGAGCTGGTTTTCTTCCCACTGAGATTCTTGTTTTGAAAAGCTCAAGAGAGTGCTGTTGTGGGGGACAGCTCTCTGCTGGCGTTACCCCTCCATGGTGCAGAAGCTGAGGGCAATGCTGTGGTAGTGAGGTGGTCTCCTCAGTCCTGGTGGTGCAGGGGGTGTCCACCAGCTACCTGGGCTGGGCTTGGTGCTTCTACCAGGGAAGCTGAGCAGGCAGGCAAGCGAGGCTGTGGGGGAAGCCTTTGGGAGGCTGCTGGCCTTGGGAGGAGCTGTGGCAGCCAGGCTTGCTCTTCACTCCTTTGTGCCACAGCGGGCTCGGTAATTTCTACCTCTTGTATTTTATACTCTCCTCATGGGGAGCCCTGAGGGGCCACCCTGGGCCCCATCCCACTGCAGGGGGGCTGCAGGCACTGTGCTGGAGTGGCTGTGAATTCACTGGGGGGGCTCACTGGGAAGCAGCAGACCTTGACGTTTGACAAGGACCTGGTGGCAATAGCTGGCTTGTTGCTGTTTGAGACGCCTCATTTTGCATTTTTTGGGCACGTAAACTTTGTGTGAAGTGTGTGAGGTGTGTCCTGCTGTTTACATCCCTCCCAAAGAGTGTCCGAGCTTTTAAAAGAGAAAAGAAAAAGTGGAGTGACTGTGTGAATGCCTTCTTTGGGGTCTGTGCTGACATGTTTTCACAAACCAGTTACTAGTGCTTTTGTACTGCCAGCCCAGTTTCAAGTTAAAATTAATTCTACGAAGCTTCTTTTCCAAAACAGGGCTCAAGAACAGATAGATATGCTTTGCAGGTTTAATTTGCTGTTTCCTTTAAAAGTACTGTTAATGTACATGAATAAATGAATTTTTAACTATAAATTAATACTAGGGTAGCATGAAAAGTTTGAGGACTTAATATCTTTTACATGTGTAAAACCCTAATTTTACCAGCAGCAAGTACTAATTTTCTTGTAAGCAAGCTGTGTTTATCTCTGCATACTGATATTACTTGTCCAATAGCCTGCAGTGTGTGTATTCTTGCTGCCCTAGCCCAGAGCTGCCTGTGAGACTGCAAGTGGCAGGAGGGGCTGCAGGCGTGTGCAGGCAGAAGCCAGTTATGAGCAGGCAGGGAGAGGGGAAAAGGCCAGGCCTTTTGGCAACAGATCAAGTCTGACTGAATTAATTGTATCATGAAACTTTGACACATAATTTAATTGAACCTTTGTAAGGGAACAGGAAAACTGCCATAGTTATGTTGTGAGTAGTACTCTCAGTGTGGCAGAACTTTTGAATTCATTGATATTTTCAAATAAATCTGAGAAGAATGATGCACTTCTCAAAGATAATTAAGTTCCTTTTACCTTGGAAATCATTATCTAAGAAAATAGATGGATTCTTAACTGTTGAGGTAACTTCAGAACTGTTTTGTTGTCCTGCTTGGCCTGATGCATGTGCATATGATAGTAAGTACAGTTGGTGAAAGATATTATTAAATTTCACAAGTAAAATCTGTGTTTTGGGTGACCTGAATAACAGCAAACAGAGGAATTAGAATGTAGAAAAGTGTGGAAAAATTAAAGGGGCCTTTGATCATGAAAGAATTGGAGAATGAGGAAGAGGCATAACTACATTATGAGCTGCAGCTGAGTATCTGAGAGCAAAGCTGGGTCTGGCAGCACACCTCAGCTGTTCTGCATTGACAGTGTTCTCATTGTATGCCTGGATACACAGTGATGCTTGATAATTTTAATGACTTGTTACATGATGCTTCAAATGTGATTCTTGATTAACTTACGTGCCCCAGTGTTGAGTTGTAGTTACAGTCTTTCCTGTCCATTTTCCATTGGAGCAAAGCCGAGTATTTGGGTTGAATTATGGATGAAATGTTGCTAGCCAGTTCACTTCTAGTTCACTGTAGGAAACCTGAGATGTCATCAAATGTGTATTTCTTAATAGGAAGCCACATATTATTTTCAGGCAAATTAAATTTTAATGTTACCAAAAAAACTTGACCTGTCCTTTGTAGAAAGTTGTAGTATTGTATTGCTGGGTGGGTTTTGGGAATGTGTATTGATGCATGGATCGCAATTATTTTAATTCCATAACATTATCAGGAACAGACATATGACCATAGGAGTGCAATTCTCTTTAACACAGTCTGTAAAAATGCATTGATTTTATAGCTCCCCAAACTGATTACATTAATATCTGTGCATAATTAGTTTACACATTACTAAATTACTGACAGATTAAAAGTGAAATAGTGCAGTTCATACATGGCCGCATAACTGCCAGAAAGGAAATTAATATGGATTCAAATGGTCCTTGGAGACCTACACTGAAATAGCAGAAATCTATAAAGACTGCTTGCGTTAGGAAATTTCCATCACCAACATGTTTGTGGTTGATGCTTTTCTAAGTCTGTTAATATGGGTAAAATTTAGTACAGGAAATGATGTTTGAATGATGCTTTTACTGTTACTAGTTCAAGAATGTGTTTATTAAAAGTAAATTCCTGACTTAAATGGCAATTACATTGCATGTGAATATGAATGTTTAAATGTCTTTTTAAATGTTCCTAATGAAGTGGTAGTAGCATAAAGTAGCTACTATTTAAGATGCATTTGCAAATTATATTGTTTTTAGGGACTATAAAAATTGAGAACTTGCTCTTGATGCTTCTCCCTCAGGCCAAACACACGTTAGAGATAACCCTATATTAAAACTCAATCTGTTTTTACAACCTCAAATTCTTACAGAAAAATTTCTGTCTTTAGAAGAGTTTTGATGTAAACCGTGCAACGCAGCTCTATGTAAAATTCATCAACTGTCTACAGGCTTTTATTCACTGGATACATCTTGGATACCAGTTCCAAGCTATCACTTTGGAAAGAACCATAAATAAGACTTGGTTGTGGTTCTTACAGGTTGGTTGCAGCAGAAAATTGTGTAAATTTTCATTTTTGTTTGTTTTTGTGGTTGGTTTGGGGTTTTTTGGTTTGGTTTGTTTTTTTTCTGTTTTCTTCTCAACCTTTGTGAAATATGACATTGAAAGAAAAAAGAAGTGAGAGATACTTCCTGTTGTAGGCTTTGGTGAAGGCTGGATGTGACCTCGGTGAATGAGTAGCATTTCTTAGTTGAGCACGATGGCAAGGGTGAATTGTGTTATGCAAAGAGCTGCAGCCAGATTTACTATCTACAACTGAATACGAAATGGAAATGCTAGATGAATTTAGTCTCAGTTGTGTCTCTTGAGGCAAAATGCCCTCCAAGGTCAACCAGCGTGATGTGCATAAGGATCCAGTTTCTTGGAAGTCTCAGTATTTATAGCTCCTATTGCCTTCAGCAGAAGTGTGGATGTTGGTGGCTGACAACTGTAAAAGCCATATTACAAAAGCAAAACAAATTCTTTGACGGAGGGAGAAAGACTACTGTTGATTCCCTGCCTTGTTCTTTCCTTGGTGTAGCATCCAGTTCACTCTTTCTTAGTAAGCCTCAAAAAAATTAGATTTATGTGTGTATAAAAGATCTGGGAAGACAGTACTAAATATGACTGTTTTCTAGAATTCCTGTAGTTTCTTAAGTAGGTTCATTTTTTTCTTTTAGAGAGGGCTCTTTTGTTCTTTTAGTAAAATGCTTTCTTTAAACTTATAGAATCATAGTATGATTTGGTTTGGAATGAGCCTTAAAAAACACTTAGTTCCAACCCCTCTGCCATGGGCAGGGACACCTTTCACTAGGCCAGGTTCAGAGCTCTGTCCAGCCTTGTCTTGAACACTTCCAGGGATGGGGCTGTCACAGCTTCTCTGGGCAACCCGTGCCACGACCTCACCACCTTCAGTATGAAGAATATCTTTCTTATAGCTGGTCTAAACTGACCTTTTTTGAGTTTGGTCAAATCCATGTCTCTCCAATTTAGACACAAGGTTGTTGTGTAGGAGAGTGTCAGATGCTTTGCACAAGTCCAGATAGATGATGTAAGTTGCTCTTTCCTTACCCACTTCAGCAGAGGGGAGAAACTTGTTGAGTTTACTTTTGGAATGTCGTATTTATCAGCACATGACCTTTTTTATGAGCTTAACACAAAAATGAGAGTCTGAATATAAGTTGTCAATAGGTTTTTCACCCGTTTGTTGCTGGTAAGAAAATCAGTTTATTGGTCTGTTGTGGGTGAAAAGGGAGGGAAGGGAGAAAGGTTAAAGGTAGTTTCTGCTGCGAGTCTTCAAGTAACAACATGGTAGAGAGTGACATTTCATGAAAACAGAGGTCAAAAACCAGCTTTTTAGATGTATCAAGATTTTGTTAAGGATGTGTTACTTGCTTTCGCTTGAACGGTAACAAATATGTGGATTTGCTAAATATGGTTTCACATAGAGTTGCCTGGTCATGGTGTTCTGGGAGAAGATAAATTTCATGTTTAAGACAATAACAGTTTTAACATCCTGATCCATTTCACCAAAGGAGTCATTGTGACTTGTTGGAACTGTATTTATGTTTGCATAGTAAGTGCTTCAAATTTACCAGTCTTTGCTGGAATTAATCACATATACACGCCAATTAACTTTCTGGATTTGAAATAAGAATGGATCTGTGTGGAACATGATGATTTTGTTTGTAAGTATTTTTTGGTAAACATTTCCATCAGTTATAAGTCATGCAGTGAGATGCCATATGGGAGGTCTACCAGATTGCTGCAGTTGGCAGACCTGTTGTGTGTCACTGCTGGATTTCTGTATGTCTTGCTGAACTGTCATGAAGTGCTTTGCTTCTTGCCAGCTGATGGAAGCTACTGTTGCACTTATGTCCCACTGCACTTGTGGAGAAAGCAGTCGCTAAAATTTCTAGGAAGAAGCAAGGACTACACATGTATCTAAGAGACTCAGCTTTATGGAGCTATGTTTTTAGTATTAGACATTAGGAAGAGGAATGAAGATGAACTGTGCTTTTGTTTCCTTGATGTTTTTTAAAGTGATTTTCCAGAGCCGAAACTTGTGTTTTCATGGATAGGAAACTTATGCAAGGTAGAGCTGTTGCCATTTGCTGTTTTACCAAATACATGTTATTCCCAGGATTATTGGCACCAAGTCAGCCCTGTGTTAGAACAGTGTTTCAGGTGAAAAGGGACGATGTTACAACTGTTGTGACTTCATTGTTTTAGGCAGAATTTTGAAATACCTGTAATGCTTAATATGATCTAGATATAGTTTGGATGATATTGTCAAGTAAATAAAGGTCTTTGTTCCTGCAGGTGCATTTAATGCACAAGATATTTAATGTGACCAACTACTTTGTGGATTTTGAATACTTTTTTTTTGGCAATGAGTATACCTTGGTAGTGTTATTAAGAATTGAGTAATTCCTACTTTATGTTCATGTCCAAAAATAACTCTAAATGTTATCTTTGGTGTGCTTTTTAGAGTTCCTTTGATTTTTTTAGTGATATGAGTCTCCTGGAATTATTGTTTTTTGTCAAAGAAAAAGGTTTTCTTTACATATATTGTTTGTCTTGTAGTAGGTGTAGTGAAATAGGATACAAGATCAGATAGTAGGGTTTTGCTTATTGCATTATCCAGCTAAGACTCTATAGGTCTTGAAGTTATACCTTTTCTACTAAGAAGCAGCTATATAAAAACCCCTCCCTGCACACCCTAAAAGACAAACAAAACAAACAAAAAAAAGTTTTTCGCTTTTTATTTATTATGACGTTTACACTGCTAAAACAGAGTTAAGATGGCTTAGGAGCTGGTCACAGAGACTGTTTCTGTTTAATGAGCTATGTGAGTGTTGGAAGAATTGTGAAACATTAGACTGCAGTTTCCATAGATGTTAATTTGACATTTTAACAGCAGTATTCTTTCTACTTGTCTGTATCAAACAGATCTGTAACTAAGTAATTATTTTGTTTTAGAATTTCATTTGCTTCAGTACATTCTGGTTTCCATATAGTCTCTTGTTAAGCTCATGTAAAGGTCACTGCATTCAGAGTTTGAGCATCATCATTTCACCAGTTCTACTGGTTTCTTCACAAGTCTTACAACCTTTTCAGTTTCCCTCCTTGTATTAACTACAGGAAATCTAAGATCATGAAAGAGTTGAGTTTCTTACAATAAGAGAGCAAATTAACTTAGTAAATCAGTGTTTCCTGCTAAGGTTGCAAAGCCTTCCCAGATGAGATATGATTAAAGTAGTCCTGAAAGACTCAGACTTTCAATTTTCCAAGTAGCATGATCTTGAAAAGTGTGATGGCTAGAAATTGGATCAATAGTGGAAAAATCTTTCCCATAAGAGTTAATGTATTAGAGGGTGGCTATATGCATGATCTGAAGTGTGCTCAGTTGGAATACACATATGAATGTATGGACAATGAAGGTGCAGTAGCAGGCTGTCAGGATTGCCAAGTGGAAGGGAATGGCCTTTTAGTGACTGAATTTTTGCTGCCTGAAGGGGCTGAATGCTTTCTAAAATAAAAATCCAGAGGCAATGAGGTGATTGTTCAGTATTTTGTCTAATAATAATAATAACACAGAACACTGGGTGAAGATAATGGTGGAATTTCATGCTATTTCATGAGAGCTACCTTTGTAAAATGTGATATTTGCTGGTAGAATTTGTTTTCCTAATTACTTTTAGCTTGCCTTTTTTTTTTTTTAAGAGAAAGCAATTCTTCTTAGAAAATCTCTCTCACTGGCAGTAACTGTAGCTGCAGCTCCATCTTAGTGAAGGCAATCTTGTTGCCTTGTAATAGCTGAGTTGTCACTGCTGCCTTGTATTAGCTGCATTTTCATTGCTGCCATCTTCTTTAGATGACCTGAATGTGAAAATACACAATTTTCTCCTAAATAACTCCCGCACTGCAAGATTCTTGAGCTTGCTGTGAGTTCTAGGGGCTTTTTAAAATATGAGGATGCAAAAAAGTCAGAAAGGAGAGATGGTTCTATTGATGTTTTAGGATGGAGCACCTCTCCTATGAGGAAAGGCTGAGAGATTGTTCAGGGTGGAAGAGAGGAGACTTCAGGGTGACCTAGTGGCAGCCTTCCAGTACCTGAAGGGAGCCTACAGGAAAGATGGAGAGGGACTTTACAAGAGCATGTAGTGACAGGACAAGGGGGAATGGATTCAAACTAAAAGAGAGTAGGTTTAGATTAGATACTAGGAATAAATTCTTTCCTGTGAGTGTGGTGAGGCCATGGCACAGGTTGCCCAGAGAAGCTGTAGGTGCCACATCCCTGGAAGTGTTCAAGGACAGGCTGAATGGAGCCCTGAGCAACTTGGGAGAGTGGAAAATGTCCTTGCCCGTGGCAGGGGGTGGAACTGGATGAGCTTTACGATCCCTTCCGACCCAAACCATTCTATGATTTGACTTTGTTTATCTTCCCTGGGTAACTGTACATGTATTCTACTGGGCATTTTTGTATTTTTAGAAACAACCTTTTTTCCTCTTGAACCGTTAAATTAACTGTTAACCCCAACCCAATGAAATTATCTAATGTTAGGCAGTAATTTTTAACCCTTTTCAAGAAACTGGCTTTTTTTCTTCTTGTTATACTCTAAAGAGCAAATGTTTGGTATTTACAGGTTTCTTTTCTCTTTGACTTGAAAAGAGTTACATCAGTGATTTCACAGCTGCTCTGTAAGTTAATCTTCTAAGGCAAAGGAAGGAACAGATCTAAAAAAAATGAATTAAATTGTGTTTTTTTCTGTTTTTATTATTTCTGCTGTTATTTAAGAATGGTGAGAGTGGTTTTCTGGCATCTGTGAAGTAAATGTAGAATTTCCCTGCCTTACCAAAAGTAGTTAATCTTTGTTACATGATAGTTACATCAGTTTTCCTTATAATCATGGAAGTGGTCTTCTAGTTAGAGAATTTAAAAAACTATATGGAAGCATGTTTTATGGATGACAATTTTTAAAATTAAGTTCTAGGTCCGTTCAGCATTTTCTGAAGGGGGTGAACACTGAAGATTAGGAAGTTATGTTTACAATTACTGTGTTTTCTTTGATTTTTTTGTGTAAATTTTGAGAATCTGTTTTACTTTTTTAGAAATAATTACTGACTTACTCTTTGGATTCTTCAGAGAAAAAGGGGCAGGTGAAGATAGTAACCAAGGGTTGGATGGTTGGCAAAGCTTTGATTTTTAATAGGGAGATTTCATTACTTGCTCTATAAATGGATTACTGCATTGTCTGTAAATATTTGCATGAAAGCAAAAATAAATAAGCAGTAGGGAAATTATTCAGGTGTTACACTGTCCCCTCTTCCCCCCTCACCCCACCCCCCTGGTTCATTTTGTGGCGCCTGTTTCTTCTCTTGTTTTATGTGTAAGATGAAGGGACCTGTTCTCTTTCTTTTAAAAAATAGTGAAAAAAAACCAAAATAGAAGTGTGCTTCTGTTCATTCCAATATCAAAATTGCATAATCTACCCTGTGTAAAACTATATTTACAGCTGTTTGGCAAAGGGATGAAGCAAGGTTGCAGCCTAAGTAACAAACTGCACAGACACAGCCCTCCATTAAGAGTTGCTTGTGTAAGCAGATCAGATTTCCTGGAATGTAAACCACATTAAAAAAAATATATTTATATGCTGTAAATCTCATTAAAGCACTGAAATGAACTCAGGTATTTTTTTATATTTGCTTCTACTTAGCAACATTTGTAGCAGTACTTTAAAATGTATAGCTGCTTTCCCTGTGTTTCCGCATGGTAATGAGCAAGCAGGAGTACTTGTTATTATACTATTTTTTTTCTTGCAACAATGTACTTTAAAGTTTTTGTGCCATTCAGACTACTTCTCCTAATTATGCTGAATACACATCAGTAAACATGAAGATACAAAGTGTAACTTAAGAGAAACTAATTACATTTTGAATTCAAAGCACATCACAAAAATTATTTGAATGTTTTCAAGAAAGTCAAAAATCCTACAAGCTTCTCCAGTTCTACTAAATCCCTGTTCCTCTGAAACCAAGAAAATGAATATTCAATATTTTTTTCCATTTGAGTCTCTTGACATGCTATTGATTCACTTTATTTTCCCAACAATTTCTGACAGATTTCCCAGTGTGGATTACTTATGTGCTTTGATATTCATTTTGTGACTGCCTTTGAAAAGCACATAAAATTAGAACTGCAGGAATCTATTCAGTAGAGCTAAAAACTAGTGAGTACAACCCTTGGAATCAGTGTGTTCACTACTGCTGGCATGTGCAATTCACTATTTTCAGCATCCAACATACTGAGTATTAACAGAAGGTAGAAAGTGTTGATGTCATAGGAATTAAAGACTGTTTCATTGGCTTATGGCAACATTATTGAAAGAAGGATAACCTTTTGAAAAGCATGTTCCTTCCATGTTCCACCTCTGAGTGGTGTATTTCAATTCTATTTAGTCACTACACGTTATGCACCTTTTGGGTACAGAAAAGATAAATGAGGAAGAACTTTACTGTGTGAGTGAGGTACTGGAACAGATTGCCCAGAGAGTCTCCCTCACTGGAGTTTCCATACAGTTCTGGAGATATTCCAGAACTGTGTGGACACAATCCTGTGTCATAAGGTCTGGGATGACTCGGCTTGAGCAGGGAGGTGGGACCAGATGATCCCACTGTGTTCCTTTCCAACAGCACCCATCCTGTGATTCTGTGAGAAGCAATAGACTTTGGGGTAATAAGTGTGGTATTGACATGGACGCAAGCTGACAAAAATAGCATAAATCTGAAAGCAAAGACCTAAAGCTGAGTGAGTTGCTTGTGGAACTTCTGTGTTTAGATGATAATTTTCTGAAGTCAGTTTGTTATTCTCAGTAACTGGTCTGAACAACTTAGTGAAGGGGACATGTTTATTTCACTGTTTGAGCACACACACATATCTAAGATGTTTTAAATAAACCCGAACCAGCACCCCAAATCTCCTTAAAAACCCATGAAGTTTGGAAATGCAACCCTCCCCACCCTGGGTTGAGATAAAATTTGAGGGTCACTCTTTCTTTCTCACAAAGTCTAAAACCTGCTGTGGGCTGACTCTTGTCCATAGTTTGATGTTCCCCTTTTGCTAAGGGATTCCTTTTGTGTGGAAGTCATTCCTTTCATTTTGCTGGCTCACTTTGTCAGACACTGAAATGTGTAGCAGCATATACGTTCTGAAAATTCTTGAAGCTGGCCTATTCTTGCCTTGCCATCTGTGCTGGGGGTGGGGAAGAAGGTTGACCTCAGCAATATGGTACCTTATAAATGTAAGTCTTGAATTTACTACTGGTCAAAATGATTTGGTTTCCTATAATAATGTCCTGGATTAAATATATGGTGTTTTCAGGAGAATTCAGACTTGTACTTCTTGGACCCAACCCCCTTCTTACCCAAGATCTCTGGAAGTGAATGGTGCAGTCAAACACCATTTGACTGCACCATGGTGCAGTCAAATTTTCCACATTTTGATGGGAACCACTCAAATCTTGTACCTCCACAGCAACTGACAGCACTTGTACAATTTTTTTTCTCCCTGTTTGACTATGTAAACCTTTAGCAATTTTCTTAATCTGAGATAAGCCTGGTATGATGCATGACATTTTGCTTGATTGGATAAATGTGTGCAAACAGTTGAGATAAAAATGAGATTTGAGAGCTGAGATAATTTTTACCTGGATAGTTTTTGAGTAATTTTTCAAATTAGCTGAATTTAAAATTGCAGGAAAAAATTCTTTTACAGATTTGAGACAATTTGTGAAAACACTGGAAAGATACTCTGAGGGTGAAGAATTAATAAGAAGTTAGCAAAGCAGTAAGTCATGTACTTAATTTGTAGTGTGTTAATGGCCAAATCAAATTGGTATGTCTAAAGTAGCACCTGATGACCCAGGACAATAATTCTGGGGATACACAGTATAGGAACACCAGTTTAAATGTAAACCAGGATTTAGTACCCACAGCAATGTACCAGTTAATCAATCAAACAAAAAAGTCCCTCAAACAACAAAACCAAACATGGTGTGAAAACAGTGTTTGTGTGAATAACAGACCAGAATAACTTTAAGCAGGTCTGTTTGATCCTGATTTTCAAGACTTTTTAAGCTTTATCCTTACTAGGTTTGTGAGCTTAGATTTTTTAAAAGTCTTTTTCTAGGTAGTTCCTTCAGTTTTGGAACCAAATTCACTGAACCAAGTTAGACCTTTGAAACTTGCTAATTCTCTTAAGCTTCTTTATGAAGGAGGTTCCAAACTGGATTAATTCAAATTAATACCTTGGCAATACCTAAGCACCTAATAGTAATGTCATTACTGAGAATTCTCCTTTTCATGTAGCCTGTATCACAGTTATGCTTAGGTAAAGTTCAGATCCCAGGGTATCATAATATTCCTCTAGCTATATTTTATGTTTAGTATTCAAATTTGTGATTCATTCTAAATCAAAAAGGAATGGTTTAGCAACAGACCCTTAGCTTTTAATCTGTAAAATACACTGTTATTAAATTGAGAGAAGGGGAGATGTAGGAATTCAAGGAGGGGAAGCAAATCAAGTAGGATTGATGTTTAATTTTGAAGTTGAAATACCACTTATTTTCTGAAGAAAGATATTGTATTGAATAATTCTATTTCTTCAGTTTCTGGACTACATTATTAAATTAGGAGATTGTTTTCCCGAAGTCTCCTAAAATCTTTAAAGTAGGACTTTTTTCTCTTTCGTGATAAGAATATTCTTGGAGATCGATTTAGTTTTCTAGGCATCTATATGGACTGATATAGACCAGTAGTAGTTACTACTCTGAACTCAAAATTATTAACAATCCATACAGAATTTCCCAGTTATGTGGCTCCCTAATGTTTTCTGGAATGTTGACAGAGTTGATTTCTTAGGGCAGTCATGTTTACTGTGTGTGAGGGTGTCTGTGCACCTATTGCTAAAAGCATTTTGATTTTGTCATTCCCGATTAAATGTGGTGGAGAGCCAGAAATCTAAAAGATAGTTCTGTGAGTCCTAGAAAAATAAGCAGTGGTTAGAAGGAAAAGTTCTTATCCCCCTGAGAGGGAAGGGTACAATGTAATGTCGGCCTTTATTAGAAACCGGGGAAGCCACACGAGCCATCGACCTTGAGGCAAAACTCTGCAGGAAAGGAGGATTTATTAGTTTTGCTCTTTCAGAATCTGGTTGGTTTGGTTTTGAAGATACATTTACGTAAAGAAAAAACTTCTATCACTGTGGGAAAAGCACAGAAATGGATCAGCTGGATTGGAAAACTTGACTATGAATAATGCTGTCAAATGTGCATGCTGTGGTGGAAAAAGAATGAAAATACGTTGTCCAGCCTTTTTCTCTCTCTCTCACCTGTATGGTCAAAACTGGTTCTTCACAAGCAAGCTACTGTTTTGGAGAGTAAATTGTTCGTTGATGTTGTCAGAAAGTAGTTCACTGTCTTGAATCCTGTGCTTGTACCGTCAGGTTATTTCTGAGAAAGTTTACCTAGTGAAACCTCCTGCTCAGAGAAAGAGTGATTTCCCAGTTAGATAAAGTTCCTAATGATTTATCTGTCTGAATTCAGAAAATCTCAGAAGCTGGAGATAAGTAAGAATATTTGTCTTTATAGATGAATATACTCAATATTTATTTGAGAACTACTAATACTAAAATTATTTTAGTGTGCTGTTCTAAAAATAGAGAAATATTCAAAACCATATTATTCTTTCTGCATTTGTACCAAAGCGTTTTTCTGGTACACTGTCAGAATTTTCTTTGAAGAAAATATTTTGAAAAAGCACCTGCTTAGTGTCATTGGAGCCACGAACTTGAATGGAACTGTTAAGTCTCTTGTTTTTATGAAATAGTGTTCTCAGAGCTCTAGCAGTAATCTTAAATTAGGTGAAAGCTTAAAGTAGACAAGGAGTGACTGCTTTAAGATACCATTCCATCAAATGGCTAAACATTATAATACATTTATCCTAAAAATGTCATTAAAATGCCTAATAAGATATTGTAGTTTATGCCTTCTTATGATTGTTTGCATAGATCTTGGTGGGCTGCTAACGTGCTTAAACAAGTGATCATATATAACCTTTACAGAACTGTGGCAGTAGTTATACAAAAAATCAATATACTACACTAAGATATTGAAAAATAGGATTTTCTACCAATTAGATACACACCATTAAGGTATAGTAAGGCTCCCAGTACAATCCTCATTGCTTTGTTTGCCAGTTTTTTCAATTTGTAATATATGGTCATAGAAATTTGTGACAATTGCTCCAGCTCTCTGTGTAAATTTATTTTCTACTTTGAAGGGTGTGATTTTATTTTTCAGGTTGAGAGAGTTTGGTGTTGTATTTTTGTGGGTGGGTTTTGGGGTGGGTTTGTTTTGGTTTGTTTTAGTTTTTTTAAGGAGATAGGAATGTAACGAATCTCATGGCTTGGTCCTTTCAGGACCCTTTTGGCAAATTTTACTGGCTCAATAGCCTCTAATGGCAGCTTTCTGCAAGCAGGCAAGGTGTCTGTAAACTCAAGGGCATAGAACAGAAATAACAAGTGTAGCAACAGAGACCACAGTATTAATAATACTGTAAAGTAGGGTAGTGCTGTGGTGCTAACCAAGGTCAAGGCTCTGTTGAGTGGACACATGTCTAGTGGAAGGTGTCCTAGTCCACAGCAGGGGTTTGGAACTTTAAGGTCCCTTCCAACCCAAATCATCCTATGATGCTGTGTTCCAAGCAAACCTGAAGTCCATCGTAGCCCCCAACTTCTGTGACCGGTGCTGAGTGCTTTGGGAACTGCTGTCAGTGCTGTAAAACACGCTGTGGTGGAGCTACCTGTGGGCTTTGAATTCTAGATTTTCTTTTTCTACATTGTTTTTGTCCTATAACAGCACTGCATGTTGGCTCTAAGTTTGTACTTATAACGTTTGTACAAATTTAGCGTATGAAAATTAAGTCATTCTCAAAACTTGCAAAACTGCAGGCACAATATACATGTATTACTTGAGGTCGTTCTTGCAAATTCTTTAATTGGTTGCAGAAGTCAGTATTTATAGTTTTGTGTTAGTGGAAAAATTACATGTCACTATTTTGAAACAACAAAGATTGTTTTCTGTTTGTTTGTCATAGACATTTACATTTGCAGTTGTTCATAAGCAACCAGTGATTCAAAATCATTCTAAATCAGGATGCAGTGGCTTCAAATATTCAGTAGTCCTTGGATAATCATACTGCACAGTAATGTGCTTGAAATAGAGTTTTGAGTTGTTTTTGCCATCTCCAGTTTTAACTTCAGTTTCTTGTAGCCATGGGCAGTAGCTTGAAAATGTTTCAGTTGGAGAACGTTAATCTTTGATAAATGCCATGTTATGGATTAGTACTTCCACATTAGTTTAAAGCATATATACCTCATTTCCATGCAATTAAATTATACTCAGTTCCTTAAAAGTGATATCTTGTTGAGGTTTTTTCCTTTCATAGGGTATGTATCAGTTCTCAGTGAAGCTGTTAAATAACTGGGATTTCTTACTGATTCAGTCTGAATAGTATTTCATTAAAATGCAGTTTGTGATAAGCCTTGTCTTGGCTGCCACTGAGATTTTTTTTTTTAAGTGCTCTGTTTGTTAGGGGCACTTGGCAAAAATGTGGAAGAAATGTTTCCTGTCCCACAGAGTCTATAAAACAAATGGGTAATCCAAATTCCCTTGAAATCTGTGAAAACTAATGTCTTTTCTGATTAATTATTTCTAAGAGTTTTCATGTTATTTTCAGATGTTTTGTTAAAATTAAAAAAAAAAAAAAAGAAAAAAAGAAAAAATTATGTTATACTTAAAAGTGATTGAAAGTAGAGTCTGTAAAGTCTACATTGTTCCTTTATTGAACTCAGGAGAAAATGTCCTACTCTGTGCTATTATCTGTGATCCTAGAGATTACATCTGGATTACTTGGTTCTTGGCACATTGATATTTAATATATTTGTGGTAGATATGTAGGAGTGTCTACTTACAACTTTAGGCCAATGTGTTTTACGTAGTTTAAAACATCTGTAAGAATATTGGGAATTAGCAAGAATTTAGTCTTTTTGATAGAACAAAAATCAACTGTTTGTAAGTAAGGCTTGATATAGCTGGAAATCTCTTGGTACTGATAAATCATTATTTGGTAGTTTTCTGAGTTACTAAACTTATTCCTTTACAAAGTTATGAAGGAATTAATATTTGTGCTATGTGTCGATACGATAAAGATGCTGACACAAGAGTTCAGCTTTAGGCTGTGCCAAGAAGTTAATATAGTGCAACTGGAGATAACACTTTAGATCCCTTTTTCTCATCTTTTTTTGTTGTTGCTGTTGGGGTTTGTTTATTTGTCTCTTGGTTGTTTAACAACTACTGTTGTCTTAAAAGTAGTGCAAGAAACTTTCATGTGACAGCACGCTGAGGTGATTGCATATCACTACAGTGACAAATTAAATTATGCTTAGTACATAACAACTACTGAGTCACTGAAATATAGAAACAGGTCTCTGTTATAATTTGAAGTAGAAGCATATTGTGGGATGTACAATACCAAATAAAACTTTATAAAAATACTTATAGGATAGAGAGTATTCTAAACTGAATGCATTTTTTTATTTTTGAGGTTCTAGCACATGGTAGTGCAGCCAAAGAAATCTGATAAGTCTGCTCAAGATT
Organism: Chiroxiphia lanceolata; assembly: GCF_009829145.1. Lineage (NCBI taxonomy): Eukaryota > Metazoa > Chordata > Aves > Passeriformes > Pipridae > Chiroxiphia > Chiroxiphia lanceolata. The sequence continues at coordinate 11,812,859 of NC_045649.1, read as the reverse complement.
TTTTCTTGTCTGTTACTTGGCCATTTTGATCATTTCCTACCAGTGCCAAGCAGGATTATTGTGTGTCTCCATATCGTCCATTCTGTGGCATGGACATGCAATGATGTGTTGTTTGGATTTGCAGAGCTTTGTACAATCTTGTGCTGGCTGCAGGAAAAGGAGGGCATGCTGGTTTCATTCCTAGTTTACTGATTGGGAAAATAGACCACTCCAAATTCTTTTATTTTTTAGACTTGAGTATTACGCTAGCTTAAATATAAAGTACTGAATATATTAATTGGAGTCAATTGTAGATGTAACAAAGCCATTTGACTGTGTGTTGTTGGGGGGGGGGGGGAAGAAAGAGAGGGATTCTTCTGACTCTTGAGGGTTGCCCTGAAGATGTGAGCTAGCTCTTGCTGAAATTGGTAAGAGTCGGCTCCTTTTACCAGAGATTGAACTGATCTCTAACCACACTCTTAGCTTGGACAGCTCAGAAATAGGATTTTCAAAGTAGCCTGTCCTATTATGCTGAAATATGAGTTCCCCTAACATTGCTTACCTGTTTCTTGCTCGTGTTGCCCAGCGTGCTGTGCATGTTCCCCAAGCAGGGCAGCTGTTTATCATCAAGCTGTCACAGAGCACACTGTGGCCAGGACCCCACAGTGGGTACTAAACGTGTGATATTTTTGGTATGCACATGGACCAGCAAAGGCCTCTACGCACCTCGTGAAACAGGCATCAAGTAAACAAATTAATTTACAGGGAGCAGCCAGAGGTGTGAGCAGAATCTGGGTTTCCCATCTATGGAATTCTGCCACCACCGTTTAAGTGGTGTCACCAGGGAAGGACTGTCAGACCCAGTCTTGTACTCTCGCAGTGTGAGGGTGGGGTTTATACAAGCAGCTCTGCTAATGCTGCAGAGTTTGTCTTTAACTTTTAAATCACATCTATGGCTACTGCTCATAGGTAAACTGCATAAAAAGTTAACATTTCAGAGGCCTGGATAGTCCCTTTTTTTGGAGGAAACGCTATTTTTTGTGTTGATGTGGCAAACAATTGCAGTTGATTGCAATTGAGGTTGGTTGTATTTTTCTTTTAAATAACAATAAAAGCTTAAAACAATAAATTTAAACAATAAGCTTGCTCACAAGTAATTTCATAAGGCTGTTTTGTCTTTCATAATCTTGTAAAGATAGCATTCAAAATATCACTTTTTATCTGCTTGCATATATGAAGTCTGAAAAAAATAAAAGCACACTCTTCATCAGTTATGTTTATACTATTTTAAATGTCTTTATTCATTATAACCCAGAATAAAATAACTGTGTCTGAATTTAGCTTTTTTTAAGTAAAGATTAATCTAGGACAGAAACTGTTGTGACGTTCTTGCTTAAGAAAAGAAATCTTTCTGCATCCGACAACCTCCTAAATTTTCTTCCAAAAGAGAAGCTATCTAGATTGAAGCAAGAAAATAATGTCCGTGAAATAGTTTAAAATGGGCACTTCCCTGGATGGGGACGGAGGAAATGCAGCATTCTTTTTTTCTTTTGAATAAGACCCTCCTGCTCAGATTTCATCTCTGTATGATTTTCAGATGTCTTTAAGTACACATCTGACTCTCCTTGCGTGTGTCTCTCTCTTATTCTCTTTCAGTTTGTACAGTGAATCTGTGCAGAATTCTGCAAGTGCCGTGGAGCTGAGGTGAGTGGAATGTCATGTTTTCAGATTTCCGATAGCAGGGAGTTGGACGCGTTGTGTCCACAGCCCGTCGCTCAGACCAGCAGATGGTGCTGTGCAGCATCTTATGACTCCACGCATCAACTACAGTAATTTTTTGAACCAGAAAAACTACTTAAAGTTTCTAGTGCAATTCCTGAGCTGAAACAAATGTTTGTGGAATTAAGTAGTGATTTCCTTTAAGTCTGGGGGACTATTTTAGTGGGTATGTTTTCAGTCTTCAGATGTTAACATATGCCATATATTGTTTTGTTTTTTTCCTGATGGAATCAGGGGTACCCAACCACACATAAACCAACTGTAACTGTTCATGTCACTTAGTAAAGGTTTGAATTTTCTGACAGAATAACTAATAAAACTTTCATATTAAGAGTTAAAATGTTTTAGAAGAGAAAATATTCTGGAAACTGTAAGTAAAAACAGCAGCTAACCTTTTATTTATGGAACACAGATGAGGGAAAGCTTTTTGTTTGGTTTTGTTGGTTGTTTTTTTTTTCCTTTCAACAATAACCCTTGCTGTGTGAATAGTACAAACCAGTTGAAATATTCAATTATATAATGCATACTGAGGGCTTAAAACCATAAAGGTAATGCACCGTGGATGTATCTTTTAGATTAAAAACTACGCCTAACAAAAGAAATTGTCTTGTACTTAGTTTCAAATTGCAGTGTAGCTGTACATTGCTCTAAGATTCAGTTATTTAACAAAAGGGTTAAGTGAAAATTCTGATGCAAGAATCAAATATGGTGCACTTGAATTGTAAATAAGATTGTTCCAAGGTTTCAATTTGTTGTATTAGTCAGTGACAAGTACAACATTTTTAATGCATGCCATAAGATTAGTCTACCCAAAGTAAACAAGCAGTAGTCTGTGTGCATCTCCAGCAATTGGTTGGGGTTATATGTATGCAGCTTTGTTTCTGATAATGGATTCAAGTTCAACATAAATAAAAACAGTGTACATTAAGGAGGATAAATATCTAATTGCCATAATCTGCATCTAGAATTGAATGGCTGTAAACATGCTAACCCTAGAAGACAATTCCTCGCAACAGAGAGTAGCTAGTTGGATGATAATTAGCAAAATATCTGGGGGGGTTTTTGTCTACTAAACCTTTCCTCTTCAACGGTGTAAACAATAATTTTTGGGGCACTTTTAAAATGTCATAGCATTTGACCCTTTTAAATATGAGGTGGAATTATATTATGTGGTTTATATACATTTTGTGGCACTGTAGTAAAATGCATCCTTTGTAGATTGCAAGATCAGTAGAGAGCAGACCTATGCTGTTAAAAGTTTTGATATAATTTAAAGTAGTTTTTTCATGCAGAATTCAATTTCAGGGCAGAAATTAAATTGCTTTTTATCTCAACACTTTAAAGAATGAAATAATATTTTTATGTAAGTATGCATGAGCAAGATACAAATAATTTTTTATATTTTTGGTTATAAGTGATGTTTAAAAATGTATTGCATTTGCTTAGTTTGAAAAGGAATGCAGAGTATTTACTTTCAAAGTGCACAGTATAGGCCCAGGCAGAGTCGTGTTTCTGCTGAGCATCCTGATTATTGAAAGTCACATCTAACAGAATTCAAAAGTATTAATATCAGTGAGATGAATATCTTAGCTTAGAAAACTACCAGGAAAATGTGGCTGATTTGAATAACACATACTGCTTTCCCAAGAACCAGGGTTTTTGTTGAGAACTGGATAATACATTTAAGTAGCTGCATTCACCTGTATAGTTATTAAAAAAGAAAAACAACAGGCTATTTAACAAAATTTTTTTCACTATCTTTTAAATGTTTGCTTATACTGAAATATATTTGGCTTTCGATAAATATATTTCTACCTTCTAAAAATGTACAAACCTCAGATTTACACTGAATGTATAAGACATTGAAACTGTGTATTGAAAAGAATGTGATAAGAATAATGTAATATTGATAAATTATGAAAGATGAGTATGAATTTGAAAAGACAGTTAAGCACAGTGGCAACATTCAGATTTAGTATCTTCATGTCAGGGCTTTAATTGTCTCTTACAAAGCTGATAATTCTTTTTTTAAAGAAAATCTATTACTTAAAGAGACACTTCAGAATTTGAAGCCTCTTTGAAATTACTGTAAAATTTTTATATTCATCACAGGTTTTAACAGTTTTAAAACTTCCGAAATAAGAAAATGCTGAGAACTATTTGTCATTAAATTACTTTTATCAGCTAAGTTATGTTTCTGTATAATTTCTGTATAATTAATGATTTTAAAAAATTAACAGTGGGTTTGAATATTATTGCTCTGAGATTAACAGATGAAAAAATTGTCATTAAGAGCTAAGAATCAGTATCACATCTTCAAGATTGCAGTAATACAGATCAAAATGTATTTCCAATACACTAATATAGGCCTGCTATCACTGGACTGTGAAAATATACTTGCTTTCCACACAAAATCAAAATTGTCCATAAGGAATGCTCTGCCTTGTAAGGAGTTCATTGCATGTATAAATAAGAGATATATTTCTAATGTTTCTTTCAGGGAAAAGTAAGCTAATTATGCTTTACGTGAGACAAACTTTTTAGTGTGATTCCTAAACCACCAATATTTCAGGAATACGTATAAATTTGCTTATAAATGTATATTATTATTTTTTGTGACAAATTGTGGTCTAATTTCTTCAGGTATTTCCATTTAATACCCTGAAAATGAATATTGAAATTACTAAATTGCTTGTCCTTGAACTCCTTGCTTTACTACACTTCATCTCACTTCATCATTTAATTTGTATGGTTTCCAAATCTACGTGATTATCATCTATTAGTACCCTTGGTGACAGAGGGCAGGACACTGTTGTATCAGAGTTAATAAAGCAGAAACACAAGCCTAATTACTATGGGAGGTAAGCCATGCTGGCAAGATTTACCTTTCACATAAGGCCTGTATGTGGTTAATACTTACAAATAAAGATGGATAGATAGGCATCTATGTGTGTGTGTTGCTTTCTCATCTTGACATAATTCATTTTTGTATTACAATTTTTGATATATTCTCTTTTTTTTTTTTTGGTAGTCTGCTCTGAATATATTACTGTAATAGTTCTCATATGCTTTATGTTCAATTTTGAAAACTTAGCTATACATGGAAGCTTTCATCTGAGTTAACTGAAATGATTATGCAAATGTAGTGTAGATGTTCTCAGGGATTGCTTCTACCTCTGCAAATTCATATTGACAAGTATGTATACTGTATATATTAATCTGAGATTTATTCAAAGTGGCTGTGTGCATAGCAAACTGAAAACACTTGTCATGATAGTATTAAATATAGTGTGTACAGCATGTTAAGCATGATTTTGTATAGATTTTTAATATAGGCAGGGGTCTGTATTTGAATATATTTGTATGCAAGTATGTGCCTGCATACACACGTAGAGAAGTCAGTGCCATAAAAACTTATTTTGCTGCCACTGTCTTATTACTCATCATGAAAATATACAGTATTGCACCACAGTTCTTATATATCATAGTGATTTTAAAGATGAAATGGTTTAATTGTATACTTTGAATTTCTGCATTGAATCCACATATTTTTAAAATTTCACTTTTACAAATGTAGGTGTACTTAATTTGCTGGATATTATGTCAGTCTGGAAACTTAAAAGTCTTTTTCAAGTGGTATTTATGATGAATTTGTTGCAAAATGTTGAAATCTTTATTCAATAAAAATAAATATATACAAGTTTTTGTGCTATGAGATTGAAAAATGTTATGATAGTTTATACAAGACTTTATATAAAATGTTTTATTGATTGACTGTATGTCAATTTTAATTTAAGCTTTATGATTCAATCTGTGTCTATTTTTAATTTAAGTGGATTACATTCCGTAAAGATCCTTTTACTGTATTGACTTGGATGTACCATATTATTAGGTACTATGAGTTCAGCTTCTACAAATCTGTTAATACATAAAACCATAAGAAGCCTCTTATGCTCAAACCAGGTTAGAGTGAAGACATCAGATTAATATTTGATCATGGAGAAGTGCCCTTAATCAGATTTACTTATTTCTCAGAGTGTTTCTGCAATTATCATAATTGTTGTGCTAAATATGTTTGTCTTTATATCTGGCTTTGGGCATAATCTTCTCTCTTGAAACCCTCTCATTGTGGGACTCAGATTCCTGCACAAAACCCAATTAATATTAAGATGACAGTCTCTGATGAGTTCCCAAGGAGTCAGCAGCTGAGCAGACTCTGTAACGTTCTTAAGTACAGACTACTTGAATGATCAAGAGCATCTGAGGGAGACATACAATTCAATAATCCCTTTCTCAGGAAAGTCAAGAGTCCTGTGAGATAAGAGTGAAATCAAAGGAACACATCAGAAAGAAAATGACTGGTATAGTCTTGTAGTGTCTCTATTAAAATGCAAAAGTTATGGATTTTTTTAGGGGTGATGGGAACCTTTTCTGTTTTATTGATTTCTTTTTATAGTTTGATGATTTCTCTAAGATTATCTTAAAAGCTTAAAGAAAAAAGAGACTTCATCAAAAGGTATTCCGTGTGACAGGCGCATACATACTTTTTGTTTCCATTATATTAATTAATACAGCACATTTCAGTGGCTCTTGGTTTTGAGACTTAAACTTATGCACTTTGTGTATATGATATATTTGTCATGGGTGTTTTTCTGATTGTGATCCACAAATGATAAACACGCCACATGTGACTTACTCTGTAAGAATTGTTCCTTGAAAATGTGGAGTTGCAGAAAAGCAATAGTGTTTGCTGGGGTTTGTACTCATCAAAATGGCAGCAATTGTTCTTTTCTGATATTCTCTTCTGTGATCTAATAACAACAACTAAATTTACTCTCTGATGATAGTGTGCTAAACTATTGATTTGTAATCAGAAATTGGTTTCCTGTCACTTTAAAAGGGAAGCACTAAGGGGCAGTAAAAACAAGCCTGTCTGTTCTAGATGAAGCTCTGGTTCAGGCTCCATGCTGTATGTTTTCTTTTTTTAAAGAGTTTGCTTTTTTTAAAAAAAAAAAAAAGAAAAAAAAAGAAGATGCTACAGTTAGACTGAAAAGGCTTTTGCTTTTTATCTTATTACATTGTGCAGGGTTTGTGTGTTTGAATTGCTTTTGAAGTCCTTCTTCTATCCATAATAATATCCATAATTAAGATTTTATTTTTTTAATGATTGTATGGCTGAAGCTGGTATTTCTAGAGGTAAAAAACACAAACCAAACAAAACATCTCAATGCTGGTAAGTGTTCTTTCACTATAGATTTAAATCATTAACAAAGTTTCATTGTCTGAAACTTGTTAGCCAGTAAGATAGTAAATGTTACTAAGTGATCAAAAATGCTCTTCTGTTCAAAAATGCTCTTCTATATCTTCGTTAGTGTTCTGCATTGTCCCTTAGGTTTGCCTTGTGTATTTCACTGAATAGATTTATTCAAGTAGTTACATAAAGATTTGTTTCAAAACCAGTAGGACTGTAATGGAATGCAGCACAGGCGCTTTCTAAATGCAGATTTTTAAATCTTACTCATCCTCTCTTTTTAGTTCCGTTTATTGTATATTATGGTAAACTTTGTAGCTGAGGACATTATCCTAAGAAAGTCTAATATTACATTAGAAGTATGACCTGCCAACATAAGCATTTTTGTTCATTTCCCATGCCAAACTAGACTAAATTATGAAGGATGTGAAATAAAGTGTGCCTTCTAGTTTTCTTCCACCTAATTAGTATTCAAAAGAATCAAAGAGGAAAAAATGAATACCTAAATCATATATATGTATACGCCTTTTAAGCTTTATAATAAAGGCAAAATAACCCCTTACTTGGTTAAAATCCAACTTAAGAGTCAACATGCAAAGGTGACTGCTGTATAATATTAGACATATCTGTATTATGTGGGCACGTTACTGCTCCACCAGAATCTCTCGATAGTAATTATTATGCCAAGCACCCTGTTGGCACAATTACACTAAAGCTCTAATTAGTAGCAGTAAGATTAGAACCCCTACATGTTAAATCTGTAGAAGCAAAGCTGAGTGAAGGATTTAAAACAGTTTCAAAACATTGTATTGTCTTTATTACAGTCTTTATATTTCAGTAAAGAAGGGTTTTCTATAAAATGCACTTAAAATAATCTGGTCCTGTCACTAAAAATAGGAAAGATAAGGTAATTGCAGTCAAACCTCAGTGCTCTGCTTCTGTCTAGGTGCTTTATATCTCAAGTGTCAAATCCAGTGAACTCTAGTAGAAGTCACATACTTGGAAGTTTGTGCTTCAATGAATTGGTGGTTTTTGGATGGATAAAGGCTTTTCCTGGTGCCTTCAATTCCTTATTAGTGACCATTGAGTGTTCTGTGCTGTAACTGTCTGGCATGTGGCAAGTCTTATGTCACAACTTTATCGGCAGCTAAACATGATCCTTGTTAATTTACGCCTTTCTCAATTTCACTCTTCACTGTTTTTTGTGTAAAGTAATGAAAACACCGAGTTCCTTGTCCAGCTGTAGCTTTATGGACAGTACACAAACACTGTGCAGTGCCAGTCTGAGTCTACTCCCTTACCTTAGCAGGGAAGAAACAGAAGCCATCACAAATGATGTCAAAGGATTGATTTCACTATTTGAAAAGTTGTGGCCTTACCACCTGTGCAATAGGAGGGAGATTTTAGCAGTTTTGAAATGACTGATCCTCATCTAAATTTGATGTCTTCTGAATTGGGGTTAAAAATATCTGCTTCTCTATAATGCTTTGTATGTAGTGTAAGATCTTTTTTTCCCCTGATGTTGGATCTTAGATAGAGTGTATTCAAATAATGCATCATTTCAAAAATAAGTAAAGATTTGCATGCCTAAAGAGTTTTCCTCTGCTTCTGGTTCTTCATATACTTTGTGTTTGAGGGGAGGAAGCTGGTATTTTTTTGATTCTGTTTTAGGAACAGTTTCTTTAGCTGTGCTGAATTGTAATAATGATTCCTCTCATCAATTTAATTATTCTTATTTATAGCATATGCCAATTTCTCACTGAGCAAATTATTGTATGATTGCTTTGTCTTAATGTTTATTGATTGTATAGTGCCACTACCATTAATGAAGAAAGCTGGACGCAAAGCTAACTGAACCTGGTAAATATATTCCTGCTGGTTCCAGTAAGATTTGAATTATGCCCACAGTAGAAACACACTTGGTTGAGCTCTCCTCAAGCTTCTCCTCAGGGGTGGAGGACACCTTCTGTGCTTCTCATCTAGGTTACTTTAGAGGTAGAGTTATAAACAAAACAGGAAGGCAGAGACCTGGGAATCCACTTTATGAGGAATTTTGCACTTCAGCCCTTCATGTGTTAGGGATATTGTTTAATGCTATTGTACTTCTCACTGACTTGGTCTGATCAAATAAGCACAAGACAATTCTGGGAGCAAAGGGGTTGCCTATGTTTAAGGTTTTCTACTGCTGTGTTTTTCCACAGTGGAAGAGGGAGTCTTACATGACACCACTACTGTGTTTTGTCAGTCCAGGGAGAGACATCCAGGTATTTTTCCATGTAGCTTCAGGCTGGTTCAGTGACTTGTGCTGCTGCAAAGAGAAGCACAGAGTACAGTCTCCATTGCATTGCACTAACTCTGCTCAGACAGCCTCATATAATCAATCTAGTTAAATACCTTTCTTTGTAAATGCCTAGATGTTGAGGGCACAGGTGAAAATCATCAGTGCTCCAAAGGTATTGGGTTTTTATATGCATTATTCAGACTTAATTTATAGATAGTCATTGCTATCTATAATATGTGGCAGACTTAAGAGCCTGCTGTCTTAGTTTCAATATTTACCCTGATTTAAAAAAAAAATAAATATTTTTAGTCTCAACTTCAGGGAAGAAAGCTGATAATGAAAAATGAAAGTTATTTATGAATAATAAAAATACCTGTCACTAAATAACCTGGTCTATGATTTTAAAGAATTCAAAAACTGTTGAAGTTCATGTTTCTCTCATTGTTAGTACTATTAAATGCATATTAGCATGGTCATTTTTGTTTAATGGAAACAAATAACAGTTAATCTTATTGGGAGGTTAAGTGGGTTTACTCTGTAAAGGGCAAATCCCAGATGAATGTTTTCTTTTTTAAAGAATAGCTTTAGTCACTGACAGATGGTCTCTGTCTGAGTCTCCCTGTAGACAGATACAGTTTCTTTTTACACGTTTATGAAAGTTGTAGATACAGATATTCAGTAATATGCTGTTGTGTAGGACAAAGAGCAAGTCTGGTGGATTGATAGGATTAGGTTTCAGAACAGTGACATATGGTTGGTTTACCAAAGTGGGTAAAATTTGAAAGGAAAAAAAAAAAGAAGTATCTACAGTTACAGCTACTCATGTAAGGGAAGAATTTATATTCAGCCAATTGCCTCTTGCAAAAGACAATATGGTAGCTCTTATTTAACTCTGCTTAGAGGTGGGTCTATCATGATTAGGTCGTGATTGTAGACATTTCTGACTTTCAGATAACTCTCCTAACAAATTGTCTTGTAATCTTAAGTGCAGAAAAGCAGTAATGCCCTAATTTAGAATATTGATAATTTGGTGCCTGGCCCTAACCAATCAGATATCAATATCACTTACATGTCTATTGCAAATTTGTTTTATAAATACAACTAAGAGCCTCTATAATCCTGCATGATAAGCCTGTATTTTGCTTACCCTGTATGCTACATGTAAAGTTATAACATCATTATAACCTTAATCAAATAACTATACAACATATTTAGTGGTAATTTGTCACAGTAAAATTATTCATAGTTGTCCTGAGTAAGTCCAGTTTTATTTATGTGTTATGCCATACCATGTTTTTTGGCAATGGAGTTTGCTAGATTTCATAGATTTACTGTGTCTGCTTTTTTTTTATGACTGACATAGCAATAACCAGATTGCAAGGATATTTATGTTGTTTGTGGCTTAGCAAGATAATTAAAGGATATAAATTAATCAAGTGCAATTAATTAGAAACTTTATGTTCACAGCAGTCCTTCTTTGCATGTATAATTTATATGTATTGATTTCCCAGCTTTCATTAGCCTATGAGATAACAGCAAAAATGCATTAGAGAAGAAAATGTACAATTAGCGTGAGAGTGAACCCTGGCATAATTGATAGATCAGCACATGTTTGGGGCAAATATAAAGCTTTGTTAACTGTCATAAGCAGTTAGAATTGATAAGTGGTATTTCACTACATATCTCTCAGCTGATTAATGGTGTTTTTAAAGAGTCCTCTTAATGGGAAGCTGATAGGTTGGTTGAATTTACATTTTAATCAGAGTATTTATGATGGAGGCAGCCATAAGAAATTCATTGGCACAGTGGTAAGGACCTTCCCTGAGGGATCTGGGGGAAGTGAAAGCATTTTAATATGGCTACTCACCTTCCCCTTCTTTGTGTGACCTGGTCAGCACGTAGGAAGGGCAAGTCTTTTTGCTATCAGCTAATAACTTACTGTTATTAGGGGAAATTTCTGGTTCAACTGTGCTAATTAGTAAGGTAAAATAAGGATGAAAACCTACAGAGTACTTACAAACTTATTCAGGAAGGAGTAGCTCTGTTACCAACAATAATCTGTAACAATTACTTGTGGAACCTTACAGTGGAGATGCTGTGTTTTGGTTATAGTTTTCTTTAAACAACACAAATTGCTTTTATACTTGTAGGCCCTTCTGCTATAGAAGAACTCTTGATCAAAAGTAGTCTCTTATTATCTATTGAATATGGATTTAGAATTGGTGGGTATGTTGGAATAGCCTCAGCCAGTTTACAAGTGGGGTTTATCATTCATCATTCAGGTGTCCTTTGTAAGAACAAGTCTATATGCTGCTTAAAAAAAATACATGTTTGTTACTTGCTTGAAACTAGAAGCTTTCATGTAAAAATATTTTCAAGTCGCATGTTCTATTTGAGACTCTCTGATTTATATATATACACACACTCTGCTTTAATAAAAATACCTAACTAATGCACATATTCTCATATTCCCGAAATTCTGCCTAGCACATAAGCAGCTTTTCTTACCTAGTTAAACTAGTTGTTCAAATGGAGGAGAGCTAGACTCAAAGTATCTTGCTTTACTGTTTTTATTGACATGTCTCAGAAGTTAATAGCCTCATGCATCACTTTCTGTCTTGATGAATTCTGTTTGATTTTCTTTTGTATAGCTATTCCACAAAACAAGCAATAGCTGGGGTAATTTTATACATAGTTATGTTAAATAAACTTTTGTGGTTTAGGTATTTATGGGTTTTTTTGTTTTGTTTTGTTTTACACTGCTAATTAGAGTAACAGATCAGTAAAAGTAATTCATAGAATATTAATAGAATATGAAATATTTGGTATAAAAAAGGAAGTTACATCTGACAATTAAAAGAAATTAAGCACCCCATGCTTAAAAATGATAGGTTATTTGTATGTCTTATTAACCATATCAGATAAGAATCTTAGGCCATATATAGACACATTAGTTTTGTATTATAAATGTCTTAATTATTCAGAGTTCATTAGTTTCCTTTTTTCTCAACTCAAAATAAATGAAAGTTAGATGAGTTTTGCTATTCAGTAGCAGTAGATAAGCAGCATCACCGAGTGACAGTTTTATAGACAGCATGGTAATGGCTTATTCCTTTAGAAAGAAGGAGACAAAGTGATTATTATATCACTTATTATTTTAATGCAGAAATTAGGGTTTCCTACATTTGTAATTTAGATAGGTTGCCACCTTAATGCAAAGTTGTCTTTTTGTATTGTGTCCTTGCTTGCTCAATTTGCATTGTGCCTGTTGCTTTACACAGTGTCTTTGGTTGGATTTGTTGGCATTTTGAAGGTGGCCCCAGGGAAGAAGAATATCAAGTACTGTCTGCAATACATTTCCCTTTTTTTATTTCTAGGTTCTAGAAATATAAAACTGAAACAAGACAACTTGGATATAATTGGGAATTAATAGCATTTCTGAATTAGTCATTTGATTGTAATCCTACAGGTTTCTTTGTCCACAATCAGGGAAATGAATGATGTAGATGTAAACTGTACTCCTGTGACCTATTCTTGCTCCCTTTGAACCAGAGAGATTTCTTCTACAGGAATAATTCTCTTCCCCTGACCTCTTTACCAGTTTCTCTGATATATTCCATGCCTTTGTGCCCATTAATGACTGGTACCAGTCTGAAGTAGCAGATTGCTCAAATTTTGGTATAACGCCCTTTTTTTATATAATTCCCATTTGCCAGTTTAGAGTCTGGGCAGCTCCCCTGCCATCCCTTGGCAGCCACAGACCTCTGGAATGGCTGCCTGAGCCCACTCACAATGGCCCCAGGAAAGGCTCTTTCTGGAAAAACCACATACTGGAGACTCTTGTTTCCCTTATTTCCTCTTCTGCATTCAAGGACCAGTGTTTTTGTGTACCTTGCAGTGTATAATTGCATGCTTCATACTGAGAACTCACTTCCAAGTGAACCAGGCTTATGTGTAAATGTTACAATGGTAGTTAAACCTGAAGGTAAAAAATTATCTAAATCTTTCTATATAAAATTCTAAACTGAGTGAAAAGAAAAAAAACTGCTTTATGTTATTTTACGGGGAATAATAAAAGCTTCCTTGATTTTCAGTTTACTTTGAAAGTCAGATGTAATACAGATGCTTGTTGCATAGCAGATATGTTGGATACATAATAATCTAATTTTCTTTGTTGTGTTCATCTTAATAATAAAAAAGGAAATCTGTACAGAAAAAAATATTGTGAGATTTTTGTGCCAAACTGTGATGACATCTTTTGAAAATGTTTGACTGGATAGTTTTCCAGTTAGATGTGTATCTGTTTTATTTAAAATGTTAGGTAAGCTATGAGTAGACAACTCCAGAAGTACAATTATCTGTTCACAAATGTCACTGGATTGAATAAGCAAAGATGGGGACTATAACTTTATCTGAGCAGCATATAGAAAATATCTATAATTCTCACTCAGTTGTTGCACATTTACTTTAGCATTTTGAACTGAAAGATCAGGCACTTTCATTTTATAATGGTTAGGGTTCTCTCCAGTTTAGTGCCAAGAACTCTCTGAGAGTGAAAAGTGACAGTATTCCAATAGAAAAGACGAAGCGGCAGTGGTGTGCTAAGGATGTGGTATGTAAGTTGTTGATGTGAATGTATTAAATTAGTTTGTATGCACCAGAAGAAGAGCTACTTGAGCAAGGTTACTGCCTACTAACCACTATAAATTCTCCAGTGAATGGGAGTATGCCCAGGATTTTGCATGAGATTGTTTTTTGTTGTAGGATCCCCATTGCTGACTGACTCTAGTGAGGCTTTATTCAGAACCTTATACTGTAAAAGCAGTTTGAGGATGCTGCACTATGCAATTTGTGAGGTGAGGGATATTGCAAACAGTACCTAAAGAAATCTCTATCTGAAGTGCAATGGCTTTATTTTGGATGGCTGTGGTTTTCTCTGCACAGATCAAAATTAGCTAAAATCTGTCTCCTATGCAGTAAACAGCAGCAGTTCTGAGAGGCAGGACATTGCTCTAAAAGTTCTACTGGAATTCCATTGTGGAATGTGCTTCTGCTCTGCCTTCTGCAAATAAACTCATTTTGTACAGAATTAAAAGTTCAGTTTAATAGATTACATAGATTCTGGCTTCCTTACAGTTTTTATCTAAAGTCTCTATACTTTGGTTTTAGAAAGGTAATGAAAGCTTGTTTCTAATCAAAACTGCTTCCTGCATCTTTTATTTTTATGCTAGCTGATTTAAATTCACAGGTTAATGGGAGTAATGAGGGTAGAACAACTCCATTCCTCAGGAAAACAGGCCATTTATTCTGAAAGAAAGAGACACTTCATTATAAATACCCAATGTTTGTGTAATATAGAATTTGGTAAGTGACAAAACAGTCAGTGTAATTGCTCTGACTGATTGATGGAACCAAAGTTTCTAAGATTCTGGAAGAGCAGGGAAAAAAAAAAAAAACAACCCACAACCGAAAAACCCAAACCAAACATGCAAAATAGAAGTATGTACTTATGTGCAATGGAAAGGGATGTGCTACTTCAGGACAAGAGAAAAATTAACATCTCCACTTGGGAAAAAAAAGTCATAATTTTAGTTAGCTTTTAGCAAACAACCCTCTTCTAATTTAGATTAGTTCTACAGATCTGTGTGAGACTGCTGGCAGTGGACTCATGCTTTTATTTCTTTGTGCTAAGCTATCACTTCATTACCACTTGACCATCTTGTCCCCATGTGAGAACAATCAAACATTTTGTTGGAAATCTATAAAATGAAATATAAAGTTTTTCTGTTCTTCAGTTTGGATGTGTATGAAATGCATTGTCATGAGGCAAAAATAGCAGTTTCTGTGTATATTTATCTTAGGTTTGTCTCTTCGGGGTTAGTTCCAACTCACAATGGAAAGTAAGAAGTGAACAGTATGATTTGAAATCCTTAAGTGTGAACTTAATCCCATTAAGTTAGTTCCTTAATTCCTCAGGGTGTCTGTGAGTGCTTCAGTATGTGACCATTACTTAAATGTGTTTGAGGAGGTTATGAAATGTTTGGCTTCAGGGAAAGTTGCAGCATTGGAGTTTCAGTGTTGAATGCTTTATATAAAATATAAATTCCTTTAAAGTCAGTTGTCAAATATCGTGCAAGTTAGGACTGTGTGTTGTGCACTTTAATGTGCATATCAATAAGTTTGATTTTTTTTTATGAATTATGTTGAACATGACTGTAAGAGAAGATGATATCAGAGTGTGCAGTTGATGAACTCATATTTTGAAGAAATAGCTGCAAAATGCTTGGCTATCCTTATAGTATGTGGTAACTACATCGTAATTTCTTTTTGCTATGGTCATTCCTCTTTAATAAGGAGGGGTTTGGTTTTTTTTTTTAGCAACAGCTTTGGCTTCCTTTATTATGTTTCCATCTATTTTTGTTCCTGGATTGCACCTGCTCCGTAGTTATCTAATCTTTCTTAGAAGTTTACACTCTCAAGTAAAAGCTTTGAAGTTTACACTGATTAGTGTTTTATAGCATAAGAGATATGTATAGTTCCTTCTTTTACAGTGTTAAAGCTATTATGCACCTGGTGCAAAGATAGACATTAAAGTGCAGATGACAAACCTTTAAAATATTTAGTAGATTAAAGTACTGAATTACTCCCTACTTCTTGTTCAAGGTCCTTAATTTTGTAAAAAATTCTGCTAGTTTGGGTTTTGAAAACAAGGACCTTTCATTTCAAGTTGCACACTGGTAGGTATGAGACATTTTGGAAAAAGATAGTCATAGAAATCCACTTTTTAACTGTAACTGTATTAAAATATTCCTGATTCTAGTACTGTAATATTGCCTTTTCTTGGCAATGTACATGACCATTATTCATCCAGACACTTGGGGTTTTTTTGTTGGCAGAAAGCACTGTATTTAACAAACATATTTACAAGGTGGATCTTGTGAAATTTTGAACAGAAGTCTGTGTAAGGGAGATCCTCTCTAAGCATCTATTTGCATGTTTATGCACTGGGAAAATATAGACATATAGGTTACCTGAAAACAACTGATTCTTCCTAATACTTAAAGGTGACCTCTATCTGGAGAAGCATTGTTGACAATACAGTGTCTTTGCATGCAATTTTTATATTTGTGGTAAAGTGGAAATGGGTGTTTGATCTTCAGTGTTAGGAAAGTGGGCTAAATTCAGGAAGTAGATCAGAGATTTCACTGCAAAATCTTTCTAAGTTTTAAATAAATATGAATCAATGGAAATGTTTAGTAGGCCAATTAAGTTCTAAGTGCAATAATTTTGAGACCATCTATACAATTTTTGATTAATAAAACTCATAAAATTCAAATGTGGAAACATTCAAAATGCCTGGAATTAAATGG
This sequence comes from Chiroxiphia lanceolata, assembly GCF_009829145.1. NCBI lineage: Eukaryota > Metazoa > Chordata > Aves > Passeriformes > Pipridae > Chiroxiphia > Chiroxiphia lanceolata. Next base: position 11,796,199 of record NC_045649.1, on the reverse strand, counting down.
AAGAAATTGAGACAGTTCACTGAAATACATAACTTGTACCTTCTTCTTTGGGGTCTTATTATTAAATGTCACTTTGTGTTCTCAATTCCATTCATCCTAACAGTAGTGGAGAGAATGTTCCACTGATTTCAGAGTTTAACTGAACTTGACTTCCTCCAGATTCTACTATTTTAGGTAAGACTTTCTAGGAAAAATCCCACAGGTAAATCTTCTTAAGTAATGGATTTTCTCTTGGAGTAGAACACCTTTCCCTACGTATTGACAAATGAGGAGACAAAGATACTTTGAAAAAGGAAGCACTGGAGAAACTTGGCTTAGTCTTATGGGGGTTGTTCTGGTTTTGTTTGGAGTTGTTGTCTGGTTTTTTCCAGTGGTCACTGGGATCTCCAGTGAGGTATATTCAGTGTGCTCAGAAGGACTGTGATTTGATCTAATCAGGGCTGGTCTAAGAATGTAATAAATTGTCAATGCAGGACTTTTGCATTCATTTACACTAATATAGGGCATCTCATTTCTGAGAAGTAAATCACAGTGGTTTTAGTACTTTATTTTCCATCTTGTATGTAAGTAAACTGCAGGATCAACTGGGAGGTTGAATCAATCTGCTATTTATTACCTCGAAATGTGACACCCTATTTTAAGTGCCTTATTCCCTTATGATTTAGATGGAGTAGTGCATTACGTTTAAACAATATAGAAACCAGCTTTACTCTTAGTGGATTTTTCACTTTAGATGTGATGGATTTACATCTGTAAAAAACTTTCAGTACATCATTATATTATTACATAAAATGGAGTTTCAAACACACTGATATAGAGAGAACAAAAAAAGTATTTCCAATTACTTTTTCCTGTAATCTACTAAATATTAATAATTCTGTAAGGGTTTCTTCTGGCCCTATATTCAAGTACACTTGAAAAATATATTATTGACCAGTTTTTTCATTTTCTTTTTTTTGTCTAGACATTTCTTAGTAGATTATTTTCCAAGAAAACTATGATTTCTTGTAGAGCATAAGGCATTTCAAACACTTTTCCCACATGGTTTCTTGTGGTTTAATGAGACTTTTCTCCTTAAATTTATGCAAGTAAAAAAGTAAAACTTTGGGTTTTGTGGGTTTGGTTTGGGTTTTTTGAATTATTATTGTTTTTCATGGAGATCATGATATGAGAACAAACACTTTCCTCTTCTTTCAACATTATATTCTGGGGCCATACACTACTGTGATATCTAACAATGTTAACTTATGTCATTGAGTTTTTCGTCATATCTTTAAAGTGAAGTTTTATGTATTGACCTACTTTTTAAGGAATTAATTGGAAACATACAGGGAAGTTATTATCACATAAAAAACCTTATAGATTTAGTTGAATAAAAAGACAGTAACACCCACAATACTGATTGTCCAAAGAATTTTGACTTCTGGGTCTCATTGAACATGACTTAGTTGGGATAAAAGTTTCTCTGATTATTTTTTGTCTGTTCTGATTTTTCTACTAGCAGGTTCTATTTAACTTCCATCGGCTCTTGCTTACAAAATCAGTGTTATAGTTTTGAAAATATTAAACTGGTGAAATTAAGGAAAGATTTTTGTCATGCAAGTGGAAAAGTAACCCATTTTCTGAAGCTAAGCATATACTTTTTTATTTTAGCATGTTAATATGAAGTTTTAGGGAACTTTTGTCGAATCACAATTACTTCTTTTTGGAATGTACTACTTAATGTAAAGTAATAAAAAAGTCCTATTCTTGCAAATTTTAATCAAGTTCTTATGCATGGACTGTTTGCAGCTGGGATCTTGATGGTCCTTGTGTTCTTGGAAAGTGTATATTACATTTAGAGTAGAAAATTTGATGTAAGGAAGAAATATCCCCACACTACCAACTTCTTTCATGTATTTAGCACTCAAGAAATACCTGCTATATGAGAGTAGTAGCAAAGGGCTAACTATTTTATTCCAGAAATGAACACAGCTGATAAAAATTTTAGCATAGATGTCAAATGACTAGATAAACTATATTCAGACAGACAAAACTGTAAAGATATCTTGAATCATTACCTGGTACTTGAAGCAGTTTACTTTGACTAGCTTTTTTCCCCTTCCTGTTTTATTACAGGCATACTGTATGCTCAATAGTAAAGAGAGGGGAAAGCATATGGCCTCCTGTTTGAACTTCTGTAATTAATCCTTCCAAATACTATTTCCTTGGAAAGTTATTTTTAATTTTATTACAGTCTGTTCTTGTATTCTCCCACACAATCACTTGGGCAACATTTGTATCGATGAAAACGACATAAAGCAGCTCTTAACTAAAAGGAGACTGCTGTTTTACACAACATGTAAATGATTAAGTGATAGATTTTTATTACTGTTTGTGTGTAGAGTACACTACAGCGTTTGAGCATTAACTCTCCCCCAACCCCGCCCCAAATCTGTGCAGTCCTACAGGGTGTGTTTAAGGTTTTTTGCTGTTTAAAATCATGTGGCTTATTTTTCAGGAAGCTTTTTAGAGTGCTAGTTATTCCCTTAGAGATGTATTGATATTTCTATATATGATCTGTGGATTCTTGCACTCATGCAAAATAAATTCCTACGCTGTGGAATTGGTAAGAAAAGCTAAATTAAGATTATACCTATGAGTGATGAAGAAATCCTGACAAATGTCATAATAAAAGCTGATCAGGTTGGTCCCATCACAGTCAGTAGCTTGTATAAAACTAGAAAAATGTCTATCCATTCTTAAAACTTCCTTTGTTGTTTGCCTACATACAGAATTATAGATATTTGCACTGAGCATGGCTGTTTATGGGCAAGACATTGGATGCTGCAACCCTGTAAGGTAACGTAGGGAAATAACATTGCAAATGAGATGATGTGGTGATAGAGAGCAGCAAGGATTATATTTTTTAATACCTCAAGATATTTTCCAGAATATTTCCAAAGCAATCGAGTTGAAACGTTTGGTACTTTTTGTGTAACACAGAACATGTTAAATAATCTTAGTTACAGTTGTCTACAAAGCATAGAAAGGTGACAAATGCTTTCTAGATATTTTCTGAGATTGTCTTGAATTGTAGGTTGAGAGGAAATCTTCCTCCAGTTTAATCTTGAAATGAAGTTGAGTTGTTCTAGATTACAGGCTTTTGGAAAGCTTACAGTAAAATCCACCCTTTTAAGATATTTCACAGAATGTTTCTTGTGTCTCTTTCCCTCCTCATCCATATCAGTTTTTCATAAGATTTAGTAAGGGAGCTTTCTACAGCTATATTAGCCTGAATGCTGTTGATTTTAAAGGTTGTTGTAATTGGGAGCATTATTTCAGTTAAGAGATCTACTGGCAAGAAGTAAGACTGACTAGAAACAGTGGACATAAAATGGGTTTTATTCAAATAAACTAAAGGGTGAAAGCAATGTCTAATAGAGATCTCTTAGCAACTTAATTCCTTTTCAAGGATCACAGTAGGATCACATTGGCAGGAACTGATCAAGGTTTGCCTCTTAGGAATGTCCAGTTGTTGGTTTTGTTCCTTGAAACTGAAATTATTGTGTTGTGCCAGAGAGGACAACACAGGCTTGATTTACACAGGCACAGTCCTCATTAATTCAGGTGGAGTATTAGGTCAGCAGCTCTGCAAAAGCAGGATTAGATAGTGCCATGTCTGCGAATTCAGTTGCTGTTTTTCTTCGAAGATATGCTTTTCAGTTCTGTCACATATAAACACTGGGTTTAAATGGAGCACTTCATGGTAAATGAAGTCATGCCTTTGCTGAACAGCAACACTGTTTCTTAGCTTACATATATGAATTATACATGTGAAATGGAACTGTCTACATGTCAACTTTAAACTCAGTTGCTTAAATAGTATCAGTTAGCATGATTAGTTCACATAGTTTTAATTAAAATTTATTAGATTGTATAATAATTTTAGGAAACTATTGTAACTGCCTTTTCTTTTTTCTTTTTTTTTTTTTTTTTTATAAAATGCATGTGTGTACCAGCAAAGAAATTTCCTTTGTTATGGAAAAATCATACTTTCAGCTTTACTCTACTTTTGGTTCCTGTTTCAAGATTGTGTTGTCCTTGCAGAAGTCTGTTACATCACTGCTGTACTAGAAAACTTCACAGCGTTTCAAAGCAGTATTCCATTTATTTAGGATACACAGACATCCCCAGTTACCAAACTTACTGAGAACCATGTGATTCATGTCAGAACATATGATGTTGTCATGCTCCATACTCTAACCAGAAGTAGGTATCAAGTTTGCTTCTGGAACTGGCAGACAAGCAATAGTAAGGCTTTGTTAATGTTCTAAACTGTCTTGAATGTTTTCATTTTTGTTCCATTTTATTAATATTACTTTAAAATGGGATTCGTTAGAGCTCTACATGTTGTAGATTTGGTTTAAATTTGATTGTCAAACAGTGAGCTAGGTCTTAACGCCCCAGAAATGTTCAAGGTCTTATGAATTATCAGCTACTTGATGTCTTGGCCAAATGAAGCTTTGCTGTTTCTCTGCACTATTAAAAATTAGTGAGAGCCTCAAACTTTTAGAGAACGCAAAATGTAACTGTGGACTCCATTGCTGTGGTGTGGCTGCAGATGCTTAAATTTGCAAAAACTCAAAAGGCTGATAGGTATATTTGCAAAGGAAAAAACACTCCTTCATCAAGGAATGGTGATGGAATAAAGTTGATTTTGAAGATTCCTGGAGTTTAAGGTATGGATCATTTTTTGCTTTCCAAGGGACAGTCCTCTTTGTTTTCTGTTGGTAACTGTTGCAGAGATGAAGAGTCATTTTGTGGGTGGCAGTTTCTATGTAGTAGCTGATTTGTTTGCAAGGAAACACAAATAAAAAAACCTGCGACTTTTAGCTTATATAGGCTCAGGGCTTTTGAGTTACCTGCTTGTCTTTCAGTGAAAGAAATTATGTACAGAAAACTAGAAAAGTGTTTCTTAGCTTAAGCATTCCCTCTGTGTTTGAACTGCAGATGGGTAAATATTCTTCAGCTCTGAGGCCTGACCTCAAAACTGTAGTTTAATAACTAACTGTAGCTTTAGTAAATTCTGTCACAGTGATCTCTCTAGTCTGCTGTGTCACAGAAGCAACTAGTGTTTCTTTAGTGTCTGTCCTTCAGGATACCTTTGTTATTGTTCTCCATGACACTTCTGTTTCTCAAAACTTTTTTTCTTGTGCTTGGATTCAGTTTAACTTGCACTTAATTTTCACACTGCAAGAGTAAGAAAGAGATAATCTTCATACATTAGCTACCTTCTGTGATTTGCAATTTGCTACAGAAATTAGATGAGGGGAAATAAGTCTTTAGATTCAAATCTTAAGAAACTTTGTGCCCCATTCCTAATGTTCACCAAGATTTTTGTCTAACAACAGGAGTGGAAAGAAGCACTGAATAACTTTTCATGAATTCACGTTTTGCTTGTGCTCTCACAAATTTAATCTGCTTGCAGAATAGATGATGAATCTGGCTGTAGTTATAAGCAGTGGGAGGCTTTACCTTTAGCAGGTGAGTCATTACAATATAACATTCCATTTTAATGCTGTTATGGAAAACCTTTTTTGATGTTTTCTTATGATGTATGGTTTCTGCAGAATTTATGAAAGAAACAATTAAGTAGGTGGTGCCTGTGAATCAGGTTTATATTTAAAAGTATGCACATTTACTGGAGTAGTACTGTAATTGAGCACTCCCACCTCTAAGACCTTAACATACAGATAAATATTTTTACCCTTTAATAGTTCTTTGCCCTTTCTCTCTGCTAGTAAGCTGGTTTTTTCCATTTAAGCTAGCAGAGTTATACACTGAATTCACCTGACTTGCAGCCAGAGACAATGTTGCAGGATGACACTTCTTTACCCCTCTTAATATTGATTCTTTAATATGCTTAGGTTAAAGTGAACTGATTATAGGAAGCTAGTGGGTGCTCATTGGTGAGATATTTTAGTAGTAAAACAGCGTCAGGGTCTTGTAAGTTGACAACCTTATAGGAGATAAGACATAGGTATATACTGAATGCAAAAATGTAATCCTGATTAAAGCTTTCTGGAGACAAAGGATTCTTGAGACTGAGGGGGGAGGGGGTTGTTGTTTTGCCTTTAAAACGCTTCCTCAGCCTACCTAGTACAGTTTGTGTTCTCCTGTATTGGAAGACTGCTTTCTGTAAATTGTGGGTTGTACTATGCCATCTTGAGATGAGCTGTCAGCTGTATGATGTAGAAACTTGTTGTCACTCCGGAAATAGTGCTCAACTTCTTCAGTAAAAATGGTCATCATTGTTTGAAGAGCACAATATATTTCTTAATTTATTCTAAAATATGTTATGATTCGTAGCTCTAGTCTGCAGTGCAGTTAGAAGATTTGCATTATGAAGTAAATCATTCCAGTTAAGATTTGCTCATAAATGATTCATTTGGCAGTTATTAAATCACATTCTAACTCTTACCTGCCATAAGGAGTTTATCAGAGTATTTTAATGGCATGACAAACAGCTGGCTGTCTATAAGCCTTTTAAAGTTGGAAAGCCACTGGCCAGTTTACTATGTTAGATTTGTTCTTTACAGAGAGTTATTTTACAAGCTGGATGATGTAGGAAAGCATTTTGTTTTTAGTTTATGAATATTTTATTTCTGTGATAAAGGAAACTTTGCATACCAGGAAAAGTTTTAGTACCACATAACTAGATGAAGTGGCAGTCAGATGGCCAAAGGACACTTCAAAATTAATGTGCCATTTGCTCTTGCTGTCAACAAAATCCAAATCTGCTTGCCTGTCCAAAGCTAAGAAATGAGCTTTTTACCTGGGAGTTCAGCATAGAATGGGAAGGTGACTTTGATGCCATCAGATGTGAATTCCCTCAGAACTATGCTTTGCCCCTGCTTAGTCTGGAGCATAAACTGCATAGGTGTGTCTACACTGTCATTGTGTCTTGTTTTGTTGGGGTTTTATTTATTTGTTTGTTTTTATTTATGTCTGAGTAACATATTGACAGCAGTTTTGAGAAGTATGTGAAGCGTGTGCACTGGTGTCTCTGTATGTAGATGGTCCTGTGATAAGAGAACACTGACTTTGCCACTGAAATGAAGAGGAAAATAACTGTCCAAGAAAGGAGTCAGTAGCTGAATAATGCAGTATGTTTTGATGTAGGAGTTGTTCCTTGTCTGGATAAAAGAGAGAGAAGGAGCACATAATCTAAAGGTTGGTTCCGATTAGTACCAAGGGCAATTATATGCTTAAATACAGTAAAGATGTAGAGCATTTCATAAAGACTTCAGCTCTTGCTTGGCTTGTAACTCGATGTTTTTTCTTTTTATAAATAACATCTGGTTTTATTGTGGGCATGTATGCCACTAAGGCAGTCCACAGAGCCCTGGAATTGTAGCTGTACTGGTTGTAATTTTGCCAAGTGTTTAAGAAATCGAGTTTACCTCGCTGTAGTTTGCAGGTAACTTGTGTTGGTCTGCAATTTGGAATATACTAAAAATAGAGATTTAGTTTATGTATTAATGTAATTCCTCAGATAGTATCTGTGCATGTGATTTAAATTGTTGGTGCCCTGGGCCCAGGCAGAGTCCCTAAAGAAATTGCTAAGGCTCTGCAGGGATGTGGTGTGCTACCTGTAGGGATCTAGATTAAAAAGTAGATTCCAAAAAGACTGAATAAAACAGATGCCTGATACAGTTAAAATGGGTCGTAGTTAATACAGATTTTCAAGTGTTAGTGAAATACCGACATTTATGTTTGCATTCCTGAGACAGCTCTTCAATGCTGCTCTGAACTGAGAGTTTTTTCAGAGCAACAGGAGGGCTGTGTATGACCAACCCTTAACTTTTCTTCCTTGATGAAATTCTTTGATATCAGGAAGAATGCATTCTTGCTTCTTTCTGTCCCTGTGTACTGATACTGTGCTTCATTCCATTCTGGATTTTTTTTTTTTTTTTTTTTTTTTTTTGGTGCTTAGAAAAGCATTTTTTTGTCTTTTTGCCTTTTGAGTTCACTCTTTTTGACTTTTTGTTATATTCTTGAGGGCAACTTGATCTGAATTCCGTAGTACTGTTTATATAAGCATGCAGTCAAAACTACATACCTGCGTGCCAACATATATATAAATATGTGTTAGATATAAATAGTGTGAATACAGTAAACAATTTGAGATAGATTATGAGATACTGTCTTTTTAATCATGATCCTTTTCAGATGTAATCCTTAGAGAAGATTCGCACTTCCGTGACTTGACCACTGATAAGATAATAAGGCGAATTACACTCACAGGGCCTACCAATGTCACTTAAATCAGTCACTTGTTTTTAGCATAAGCTCTGTGGAAACAGAAGCAGAAGGGCTCTTATGTAAGACTCATTACTAAACATGGTATTTAGTTATACATGAGACACGTTCAGGGAAAATCTCAGGTGACAAAGGAAGATGCTTCAGAGCATTAATCCCAATATAGCAACTTGCCATATACTGATAAATATATCCAAGCTTAAGTAATTAAATCTTTTTTTGAAGACACAGTATCATAAGGAGTAAGTGTCCTGAGCAGATTAAATTTCTTTTTCCTCTCACATACTGCACTTCAGAAGCGATCATTTGGAAGCCAGTCTCTCTTTCCCTCTTCTGCCTCTTTTTTTTTTTTTTTTTCTTTTAAGACGACTGGGGATTGCTTAAACATTTATATTGGCCTGGGTATAAAAAATAGACTCTACATTCTCTGGTCTCTTAAATGCAAATTTATCATCTCCTATTGTTTGTATGCCACATTATCACTATTATTTAATCTTGTTATCTTGTTTTCCTTTTCGGATATGCAGCTTCTTCAGATTAAGTCTAAATATACCTTTATTTAAAACAATAGTGTCCTGTCCTTTATATCCAAAATCTTTAGCTTGAAGAAATTATCACTGAAATTGTTGAATGTCTCTGTCTCATCAGGGGAATAATTCCATCCAATATTTGTATTTAAAAGATTACTGAGACTAGTTTAACACTCAGGAACTTGTATTTCATTCCTTCCAATTCATTTTGGTTTACTCTTGAATAAGTGAAAAGATCGAGCCCAGATCAGTGTCAGAGCAGCTCTGATGTGTTGTGTGTATCTGTGTTCATGCATTTATTACAGGACAGACTTTGAGTTGAGCTGAGCAGCCTCTGGAGAATTCTTATTGCACTGACTGTGTAAGAAAGAGAGTTAGCTGTGGGGTTGTGGGGATTTTTTTTTTTTTGCTGTCCTTCTGTGTAATGGCTTCTCTTCTGCCTGAAAAAGTAGTTGCTTCTATTTTTAAGAGGTGCTTAAGGGCAAAACTCTGTCTGATCACACATTTGTGTTCAATTTAGTGTTGCTTGCTTTCTGCATCCTGCATTAGTAGGTGAAGGAATGCTGAAAGGCAGCAATTCTGTATTGCTAAAAGAAACCTGAATTTTAACATAGTTATTGACATCTGTATGGTGAAAAATTCAACAGTAAAGACAATGTTCCTATTTAAAGACTGTGAGATGACTTCTGGAAACACTGGTGTTTAAATATTCTTAAATATGTTCTTAGTCTTTACAAATAAATGGGATATGGCAATGTTTTAGCACAAGCCTCCACTTAACCTGCAAGCTGAAATGTAAGTTTAATGAAGAGCTGTAAATGGAGGACTGTTTTCCCTTTTCAGTGATGTAACACATCCTACCAGTTGCACCTGCTTAAATTACTTCTTTTCAAGGTACATACCAGGTGAAGTGGAGTATAGTCTGAACTGGGGTGGGGGCAGAAGGAGGGGGTAGTATTACAAAATGTGTGTAATAGGCTTTTTATGAAGGTGCATAACCTGGTTTATAAAGTTTTCAAGCTCTTTTGTTTTTTCTGGAGGTGAATAAATGTTAAAGCAGTTATGTGATACAAGTAATATTACACTTGTCATTATTTCCAACTGCTTGACTACATTAGCTCTAGACAAAACTAAGAGAGGAAAAAAGCTTTAATTTATGCATTGAAGGTCACACTTCTTTCAGACCTTGCATGTATGATGCTATATAATATATTGGTAACAACCATACCTAATACAACAAATTAAATTCGACTTACACTTGATTGGGGATTTTGTGTCAAAATTGTAATTTTATTTAGCATGTTATTTCTATAGGTTTCCCAGAATGGCACGAGTACTGGAGACTGTGGAATCTTCCTCTCTGGAGATATTCAAAAGCAGAGTAGACATGGCCCTGGGCAACCAGCTCTGTCTGGTCCTTCTTGAGCCGGGGAAATTGGACCATGTGTCCTCCAGAGGTCCTTTCCCAACTTAGCCATTTTATGATTCTGTCATTTACCCTGAAAGTTAGTTAGATGGAGCCAGAGTATACAACTGTAGCTGCTGGATAGAGGTACATAGCTGTTTACAGTGTAGATCTATTGTTTCTGGGACTGGGGGGGAAGGAGTGTTTGGTGTCATAAAGAAGCATATAAAAGGCAGTACTGCAATCCATCCTCAATACAGTTGAATGTTCTGATACTACCAGGAGTTTCTCCTACTGAGAAGTAGGAGAAAATATCACAGATGAAGACACTGATTTTTGTAGATGGAATGGCATGATTAGAGCTGTTACAGGTAAAGATCAAGAATAGCCCCAGTTGAAGATGCTCCACTGGATGCATGAAACTGTTTTTCTTCAAGTTTAATAGCATGGAACCTAAATCATCCAAAAAGAACTCAATCCAAACTAGAAGTAATGTACTCTTAGGTCCTGTCTAAAGTCCTACTTATAAACAAGACCACAACAGTTTTGATACTTTAATGCTGTTTTCGAATGCATCTTTGTCTTTTTTTTTTCTTTATTCCCCTAGATCTTGGGTCTCCTCATATTTCCCATGATGTCATCAAACAGACTTGATCCAAAATAATAGCTAGCACAAATAATTTCTCGATTTGAAGCAAGTACACTGCTAGTGTGGATAGGGAAATAAAGTGTCTAATTGAATTAATGTAGGCACTGTGTCAGTGATACAGCCATTGTGATTAATGGAGATTAATTTCCTTCAGAATTAATGTCCTATAGAACAGCCTCCTCTTTTGTCAAAGTTGAAAAATATCAATGATTTCAGATTTAGTAGAGTAATGTACAGTCTGAGTAAAGAACTTGAAAGTGCAAATTACCATTTGTTATTTGTATTTTTGCTTCTTGAGTTAGGGGGTAGCTCTAAATGCCCTTTTACACACGCTGCTGTGGTTCTAGGTATGCCAGACTAAATTAAGCTACTACTCAAATTATGTCATTGTAATTGAGGGAACTGACTGATGAAAATGACTGATGAAATGGGAGGGATGTTGGCTTCATCTCTTCCTGTTTGTGAACACAAATGTGTGTTCCTTGTCAGAAAATTCTGCTTGCTTTTGGGAAGGCAGCCAACAGTGAGTTTCTTCAGCAAAAAGAGCTGTTCTATCAATATGGAATGATTTCAAAGTGTATTAACAGTCAGGCTGAGATGTTGAGAAAGGAGTGAGAAGACTGATTTATGTTGTATGTAATATAAGTTATAGGAAATGGATATAAGTTGTTTTCATTGTACTATGAAGGTTGATGTTTGACATACTACATGAAAGAAATCATGAACATGTTAAGAAGCTTAAAGATTTAGAACTCATATCTTGAAATCCTTTGTTTTCCATGTAAGATTTCTTAATCAAATATGAAGTTGCTATTTGCAGTTAAATAGATTTAGATTGCTGGCAGTTGAAGAACCAGTAAAGACAAACAACTTGGGTATCAACTTTAACTTCCTGCAAAAGTGATGAAGCACTACCTGTTCTTCCCACTAGTTTCAGCAAGAATAAGCAATTGTTCTTATGTGTATCCTTATGTATTTCAATGTTATGCATTAAGAATATTATTAAATCCATTGATCCTCTTAGTGATTCAATAATCTGGATAATCATTTTAAATTTAATCTTTCATGTCATAAAGAGATGTCTAGATTGTCCGAGTAATATCAGGATACAAGTTTTTCTTTGATAAAGTGATACAAGATGAAAAGGGAGATGGATGTCAATCTTGTATAACCAAAAGAAAATTAAAAAAAAAAGAAAATTTACGTTGGGAAATAAGTAGGACTTACTGCTGGGTATTTGTGGCATTCTTTTTTTTTTTCTCTTTTCGCTTACACCCCTTCATAACATTCAAAAGAGCCTTTCCAGCTTAAAATACAAAGAAAATGGTCAACAACGACAAAACCCATGCTCTGCTATACATTACCTCATGCAGTTTTTGTTTTGGAGCTGAAATGAAGAACTAATTATCTTTTCCTAAATACTGCATTTTATTATATGATTTCTTTTAAAGGTGCAACTAGGAATTTTTTTATATATTGAATTTTAATGAATGAAATTACTTCTATTTAAAATACATCTTTTTTTATTTGTCCTTAGCTGAAAGGACTGCCTGGAATGTGCTTACTGTATCTTCTAGCCTACAGGTTGCCCAGTTTTAATACATTCATTAATTAGAAATAATAATATGAGATGACATATTATTCTTAGCACTTTCTGTTGCAGCTCTATGATAGCAGAAATTACAAATGTTTGAAAAATGCTGGGGGAAAAATCTGATAAGGATTAAAATATGATAAATTCTCTTGTCTTAGTTAATATAATACGTATTAGGTACACATACATAGCTTAAATTGCTCTGTATGAATTCATGTCTCTGTGGTATTGGGAAACCTGGGCTTATTTTGAGTTAACATGATTTTCTGAGCACTTTCTGTAAGTATTCAGTGATGAAGGAACTATTTTATTTATAGAACAATAGAAAATAATGTCCAACTTCTGCTGGGAAAAGGCCTGGAGTAGGAAAAAAAGCAGTATTGTGAGACAAAGTATTGGGAATTCTGTAGATGACCAAAATTTCTGCTGATAGCAGAGAAATTATATGTACTTGACCAGGTTCAGACTGTGGGTCCAATTCTTGTGTGCTGCTCTTGAGTGTGAAGGAGCTGCATCAGCATGGGAGGTAAACACAGGATAAAAATAAGTGTTTACTCTCTCCAGAAGTCCCTGAGCATTGATTAAAATTGCAAGTAACTTTAAAAAATTATAAAACCAGCAGTGAAAGCTGCTTTGTTCTTTTATCTGTCCTTGAACCATGGGTGTGAATGGAGAATCTTGTCTCCAAAGCTTCCGGACTTCAGGATTACGACTGAACCTGGGTTGGGTTGTTTTCATCCTAGAAACAGTGCTGCTGGGGGAAAAAAACCCCAAGACTTTAATTTTAGATTTCTCTTCTCATGTTGATCTCAGAGTATCTCCTCCTCAGAACATCAAAATGCACATTGACTCTCTGATGGCCTCATTCTCAAGGCATGGTGTCTGTCATTTTTGTGTGAATCTCACTTTTGACTGTCTGCTTCACAGGCTGTGCTTGTCTTTTTTTAAAGTATGTCTTTTTTATTAAAAAGATAAAAAGCTCAGATGAGATAGTGGTTATTTCATATGTAATTAGAGGAGGGATGAAATGCTGGTGCTTTTATCTTGAAAAAATTTGGCAGATAAATTTTATTTTTTTCAGTTCTTCTGCAGATGCAATGAAATCCAGAGCTCAGTTAAGAGTTCATATTACCTTATGCAGAAAATATCTTGCCTTCTTTCTCTGATGAGTTAACTGGAAATAGGTTTTATTGTGTGAACACCTTAGCAATCAAAGAGTTGCTTTATTTTTAACCCAAAGCCATGAATATATTGTTGATGTGTAAAATGTTATCCAAATTAAAAAAAAAATCTAATTAAATTGTGGATTAAGTAGAGAATAATACCATGAAAATGTTTGAAAAGCTTGAAGAGAATGTTCATCATTTCAGAACGGGGGAGGAAGGGAGAACAGAAAGAATGAAGAAGTGAAAGTGAAGTTACCTCAGAAAAAGGCAAAAGTCCTTTCTGTACTAATTGTGTTTCGGTATTGAGGAGATGGAATTTTGTGACTCTCTGTTGACTTCCACTATTAGGAGAAAGGGAGCCAGGGATTTTTTTTAATAGAGACTCTCCTGTAAAGAAAGAGGGAAACAATAGCTAGCTGTCACAACAAGCTGATATATACCTTTGATCAGCCAAATGAATGTTGCAGGCATTTCTTATAGAAAGGAGATTGCTTATCGATCTATATCAAAATATGCATGCTAATCCCAGGCAGCACAGAGTATTTTCAAGTGGAGTTAATAATCTGATTGCTGTCCTGTCTGGTGCAATTCACTGAACTCGAAGCTCTAATCAGTCTGGGGTCTTGCAGTCAAATGTATTTTGCTGCTTAAATTTGGATTTGTGACATTGATTGAGGAGTCCTTGTAAAGGTGTTGACAAATCAAATTGTTTGTTCCAGTAGTGTTTTGCTAGAGATCAAGTCCAAAGTAATAAGCAGTGAATTTGTTCATTACTAGTAGGGTGAAAGGAATGATAAAATTCACCTGCATCATTATCGCAGACACAGTATCAATAAAAGATATGTTTTGAGTGAAGAAAATGAACTGATATTTGTGGTTGAATGTGATGAGTGATGAAAACTAAAATATATCATCGTAATTTAAGAGTTGCTTAATTATAGCTTGGAGAAAAATAATATTTAAAAAACCCCCCGTCTTTACAAAACAAGGAGAAGAGATAAAAGAAAAGCAAATTTTAAAATAATGTTTGGGATTTAAATTAGTTTCTTGGGTTAAAAATTGTTAGTGAAAATATGCAATTTACTATACAAGTGTTTCAATCTGTCTTATACATGTACAGTAGCTGTGGCTATTCTCCATGAATGTTAATTTTGGTTTAGTTAAAATATGGAGGTGCATACACTGAAATTTGTACAGTGTTCATTCAAAATGTAATATTTTATATGATATACCTTGAAAAAGGATTTGTAGTAAAGGATAATAAATATGCTTTTTGCTAAGTCTTTAAGTGGGATTCTCAAATAATATACAATTAATTTAATTTATATAGTATTATTTGCACTTTGTTCTTTGATTAGTTTTTTTAGCAGTTTCTGCAAGAAAATATTATTCCTGTGGCTATCACATTTTCTTATAAAAACTGTAATTCGCTTGAGAGAAGGGAAGCCATTTGTTTCCCACCTCCCATGTGTATGTGGCAGATGCCAGATTAGTTGGGTTACTTTGATTCTTATTTTTGAGTAATGTGAATTGTTTGCATGTGACTCTTTTTTCCACATTGTTCTACACTGAGCATCAAACAAGTGAATTTAGTCAGCACAGTAAAATTATTGTTCATCAAAGTTTAGCATCAGAACTCCAGGAGTATGAGAACAGCTTCATGTTTTCTCTGTTTCTCTCAGCCCTCTGTAATACCTCAAATTTGGGAAGAGAGTTCACATTTTCCTGCTTAGGTTGTGGCAAAAAGAATATTCAACCAAATATTTTCCTGGCAGTGGTAAAGCACTTTGGTCTCTCAAACATAGTCTTTTTGTCTTCACTTGGAGCTTTGTCTGAGAAGGATTTATGGTGTTGGGTCAAGTGATCAGATCTGGAGCACTAAAAGCAGAGCTGAGGTGACAGTTCTCCCTGTGTTCAGAGGGATGGCAAATCCAGGCATGGTGCACTTTGCTCTTGCTGGACATTTCCTCAGGTGGCCCAGACTTGCCATGGGGGTGTGGTTTACTTGTGTGCAGCAGGTCTCTGGTATAATGAGTTATGACTGAGGTGTGTGATGTGCAACAGCCTTATTGGAATGATGCATTTATTTTGAGTACAATGGAATAGCAATGCTGTTTTTCAGTGAAGCAAAATATTTATGCAGCTTAGTGAAATGGTTTAATGAGAGAGGGGAAAAGGTAGATTTTACTAAGAAAAATATGAGAATGTTTTAAATTTTTTAAGAAGAATTTAAAATAGCTTTTTAAGTTTTTCTTTGATGCCATAATAAAGCATAGTCATATAAACATCAAAGGAATTCACTGAGACTTGCTAAAAAACTCTGATGGGAGTTTGTCATGTGATATCATAAATATAAAATGTTTTCTTAATCCTTATTTTAAAAGAAATTTTGGAACTAGTGTCGTACTGAAAACTCTGGCAGGTTTGGAGTATTGAGATATATCCACGTTCTGTGATGGGGAAAAAAAAAGTCAAAATATTTTTTTAATTGGTTTTATATACAATAAAATAAAAACTAACCTTCTGAGGAAGTAAAGGATTTGTGCTTTAGAGATGCTGGAAGCCAAGCTCAAAGTGCTTTTCTAGAGCAAAAGTCTCTGTTACAGAATTGGATTTAAAAGATATTAAACGTTGCTCACCTCAGACCAGCTCCTTGCTGCATCAGCCTAACTCTGACTTCTTTGGATAAATATATTGTCAAAATATCTACCAAATAGTTATGCTCTGATTAAAAAAAAAAAAAATCAAAAAAATCATGTTTCAGCTTATTTTAATTAAATAGTTTCATCCACGTGTTTGTTAGCTGTCCAGTAGGCCATCCACTGGTTGGTCACAAAAATAGACTGGGTTAGGAAGTGAGTATTGTTGGGAATTCTCATGGTTTCTGAGTAATCACGGGATTAATGAGGTTGGAAGTGACCTCCAGGCTCTCTATTGTAACTTTCTGCTTAAAGGAATCAGCTACAGGATCAGGCCAGTTTATTCCAGACTTTGTCCTGTGAGCCTTAAACTTCCAAGGATGGAGACTACACAGCCCCTCTAGGTAATGTCCTTGTGGGAACAATGTTTTCCTTATATTCCATCAGAACCAGGGCTGTTTCCATACATGTTTACTGTCTTCTCTTCTCCCACCCTGTCTGCTGCCCAAGGACCTGGTTTGGAATCTCAGCAACCTCCAGTGCCCTGTCAGAGTCAGGTGGGTTTGGCAGCTTAGAAGCAGAGTGTGTAAGCAGGGGTACAGCACAGGACTGGCAAAAGGTGGGGGATTTTTTTTTTTAGGAAAGAATCCCAGAATCCCCAGGTGAGGGAGAGCCAGGGAGATGTGCTTGGCTGTAGTTATTAAAAAATTCTGGCATCTGGCTTGCATGGCCCCCTGGCTGGGTCAGGAAGATTTGCCATCCCAATCCCAGAGGCTCTCCAAGTTCTCAATTGCCTCTTTTTTATTCTGTGAAAACAGTGTCCTTGGAATGAAATACCCTAATTTTTTGTCCTGCTCCAAAACAAAAGACCATGATAGAAAATGTCATTCCAAACAGCAAAAATACAAAATACCAGAGGTAGCCATGGATTCTTTTTCTTGCATTTTCTAATCCTTCCTGTAATGGGACTTTGAGTCCTTTTTATATTTGGGTTTTCTTCCTACTGTGTATTGATTTAACAACTAGCCAAATGTTATTAAACATTTTTCCTTTTGGAATATGATTATGTTCTCAGTTTGATAGACTGACCTTTTTCTTTTTTCCTCTTGACATGCATGTAATTCATCCCATCAAACATATTTCTTGTGATGTTTTGCTTTTCTTTCTGTTCTCCCATTTAATTTCAGTGTCTAGGGCCCCCTTCTGTTTCAGAGAAAGGCAGTGAAATGCCTAAGACTGTGCAGTCTGAAAGCATTTTTTTTTCTTCATAGTGGTAACTACTTTCCTTTGTAGTTGAAATGTTTCTCTTTTCTTACAAGAAGGTCTCCTAGATTCAGTGACATGGATAATTTTGCTTTCTTTTTGTATCCTCAAGTAGCCCCTCACGCTCCCACCCACATACCCCTTGGGTTTTTTTGCGGGAGTTCTATGTCTGAGAACCATGCCACGTCCCACACAATCCTTTATGAAAAAGAAAAAATGTAAACTATATAACCCTTCCAGAACATGTTTCAAAACCACAGCAGCCATCTGGTTTTCCAGAAGGCCTGCTGTTCTTTTCATGTTTGGAGGAATAGTTTGATAACAAACTTGTCTAATAAATATAGAACCGAAAGACAACAAATAAGTGTTTGCCATCTCCTGACATTTTTGATGTTTTCCTAATTTATAACATTAAAAACTGTTAAAACAGATGGGGTTTAATATATTCTCCTGTACAAACACATGGCTGAAGCTGTGTACAATATCAGCGTGTTGGATTGTGCATACTCTATCAGATTTCACTTCATTCCATAAGAACAATATTCAGCTACTAGCAAGCATTTTTTGGTAAAGGTAATCTGTTAACCACCATAAACAATACACTAATCATCTGTGTAAACAGATTGTTTTATGATTGAATTAATGCTAAAAGACAACTTTGGTCAAGTTGCAAATATGTATTTGACCATATTTTGTATTAACTGGATTGTAGGAGCTTCTCCTTAAACCCGGCATTGCCTGATCTGATTAAATTCTTAGCTGAAATTTGTATTCAAATAAGCAATAGTGTATCATTTTGAAAGGTCATATCTCACACTGGGGAGCAGGAATATGTTAAGGGAGGTGACCAGTTGACAAAACTAATTTGGTGCAGACTTCATGTGTACCTGTTCACCTTACCATTCTTTTCAACCTTGACTCATTGAATGCACAGTTTTCTCAACAGCTCATAAAATGTTGGAGTTCCCTAATCTGAGGGTGCTGTCAGAGATAAAGGGAATGGAGTAGATGTTATGAAATCAAATTCAAACAAATAATCTATCCAGTCATAAATGTAACATTCACCTATATATTTATGGAAAGTTCCACCCATATAATACTGTGACTCATAATGTTGGAGAGCTATTAAGATATTTAATGGTTCTAAGCAAACTTTGAAATCAGTAGTGGAACATAAGAGAAGGTGTCTATGCCACTCTACTGCAATTCATGTTAAAACATGGAGTGGATGCTCTCCTAATTTGAAAATACCAGTGTGTAGAGTCATAGCATAGCTTACTTTATTTTTACTTAGGGAAAATTTAAATCACTGAATCTTGAATTTACCCCATTTTTTTAGTTTTACCATGGTAGAACATTTTAAATGACTGCTGCTTTCCAGAAAGTGATCTGTTAAGTTCTGTAAATATGAGAGAAATTTTCCTTCTTGGGGGTAATGGGGGCAGAAAATACTGGCAGTGACTCAGCAAGACACTTAAATCTGCTAAACTGTTTGTGTGTTTAATGTTAACGAAGTACTGAACAAGTCTGTGACCAGAGCAGTTAGAATCTATGGAAATCATCAGAAGATTTGCGTAGTCTACAATAATAATCTAGTCTGATTTTTCAGAAAAATGTGTTCTGGATCAACTATGCAAAAATTGGGACCGTATAAAATGGCTGTTTCCAGCCTGATTTATTTTGCCTAAAAATGAGGTTTTCAAGCAATTTACTATCTTAATTTTAGCAGTTTGACTCTTTTGTGTGCTAACAGAAAGAAATACACAAATGAACTACCACCTAGCTTTTTAGGAAAATATATTTCTGTGCAAACATTTGACTTTATAACGTACATCACAGTTCTGTCTTGTAATTAGAAGTTAAATCTGCATTTCTCTTTGGCTTAACTGTTGGATTGTGTGAGGTTGTTTATACCTGCATGTCCACCTAGGTGTGCACTTGGTGTACATTACATGTGTGAAGTTTGGTTTAATTTACAGCAAGGAAAGTTCATCTCTATATATAACTGTCACCCTTCTTCCAGTATTCTGAAAAATCTGTATCTGCAGATATTATTTTGTTACTTAGATGATGACTAAAGAACGGTAAGTAAGAATTTTGTCTGTATAGTCTAAAGAATCAGAGTTCACAGAACTTCTGTTATTCCTGGTCTCAAGTTGGTTCAGTGAATTGACTTTCGAATGCACCAAAATTCCTTTCAGAAGAGTACTGAGGATTGTACTTGTACGTTTCTTTTCTGAGCTATTTTACTGTTATTTAAGGGTTCCCTGGAAATCCTGATTTAAGGAAAATACTTATGTAACTTACTAAATCTTAACTATGAAGCAATTTCACAGGAACTGCATTTTATGGGTATGTAGATGGCACTTTTTTGGACCAAAATTGCATTGATTGTTTAGGCACACAGGAGGTATCTCCTGTAGTTTACCATGTCAGTCAGGAGTGTTTCAGCATTGAGATAACACTGACATAATCTCTACCACTGAGTTTCCTGCTCTGGGAGGTTGGACAAGGGCTTTCCACTTGACACATTTAATGTGCTTGCATCTGTCGCTCAGTTGTGGCTGCAGTGTGATGGACACAGTGGAAATCTGTGAAGTGAAAGGTGCTGAATTTTGGAAAGTAAACTTTGCCATAACAATTTATTCAAGATGTAGTTCATATTGGCATTTAATTCTTCTTGTGACACTGGTGCCCAGCTCAGTTATCTAGCTTTGCTTTAAGAAGACTTGTCACTTCTAAGAACTTGTCCCTCAGCCTGTACCCACACAAAATTCCTTTTGATGATATCAAAAGGATGCTTCCTGGGACTGCAAGTTCTGTGATCTTAACTTTGTTTTCTCTCTTCTGCTGTAGTCTGAAAAGAAAAACACAACCGACAGAAAAAAAACCAAAACAAAACAAATGAATAAAAAAACCAGGCAAAACCAACAAATATGCATACATTTAGACAATCCATTGGTGCTGAAATATGTCAGGCTGTAAGACTTGAGTTTTACTTTGCCTTCTAACCTTAAATGTAACATTAACCTTTAAATGTGACCTGATTGGATACCTATTTGTATTCATCTATGGAAAACTGTGAGTTTATATTAAATTTCAGATTCTGGATATTTGGGAGCAGGTAATGCTTTCCTGGAATTTCACTGTGATGGGAAAGGTTTGAATTTTCTTATGTGGCTTTTTTTTCCTCTTGTGTTTTGAAATATTGTCAACTGTGCAGCCCTGTAGGTGCTTAAAGTTATTCTGTGGGTAGAAGTTTTGCTAGGTCTGTGTTTACCATGTTCATACTGAATGTAACTGTACCTTTTGTGTGCATGAAGGTCTGTTTTGTGTGTTCTTTGCACCTTTTATTTTCTTTGTCTGTGGGGAAAATGTGTAATTATTAAACCATAACTAGCAGAAAAAATATGTTAAATCCCAAGCAGTGTAGTTTTGATTTTAAAGTATTCTGAAAGCTTTCTTTGAAAGAAAATATAAATGTGAATATTTTTCTCAATTCTTACTTAAAAGTACAAAAATGTAACTGTTCTTAATTGTTGTGTGTGGAACAAAAAATACATAAGCTATAAGCTGACTCAACTGGGGTTTACATTATAGACCACCAGCAAATGTAATTGTATGCTGTACACTTGATGAAAAGTACAATATATATCCTCTCAGTAAGGGTTCTTTATTATAAAAGGGCTAGGTATTGCTTGGGTATTAACTATACTGTACTAAAACCCATAAACACCTTTTTACACATAGAGTGCACACTTCAATGCAACAATCAAATACTTTTCTATAAATAACAAACTTATGGAAAAAGAGGCCTTTGATTGCTTTCCAAGAATGCATTGAAACCTTAGAGGGACTTTATTTGATTCCAAAGTTGAGTGCTAGTTCATGTATGTCAATATTGGATCTCTTATAATTATTAAAAAATAGGTTTTTATTTTAATATTGGAATCTACATTATTTACAAGTGGTGTTTATCATACCCTGAGAAATTTAAGTCTTTTTTAGGTAATTCTCTGAATACTTTAATTTTGTTAGCTCACAAGAGGTAGATTTTTCTGAAAAGGCAATATACCTGCTAAACACACAGCCAAAAGTAGTGTGTCAGATAAGGGGGTGAGGGTTGGAGGGATGTTTACCCGAAGTCACTTCTGTTCTAAGCTTTCGGGGAAGTGTCAGACTTTTTTTCCTGAAAAGAATTATTGTGAAAAAAGCCCATTTTGTTTTATGCCTGGAACAGGTGATACCTAAATGCTAAGTGCACATTTGGTTGAATGTTAGATGGGAGCTGCCAGTGACATCAATCATTGAATTCCATTGTCGGTGTGGGTAAACAGCAGTTGTTTTGTCTAAAGGTGGGGCTGAGTTATGTGTGGCCTGACTGCACAGCAGATGGAGGGTGGTTGCCTCTATGTATGAATGCTGTCACCCAGCTATTAACATACATGGTGCAGATGGTAGTTTGTATCCAAGTATATAAAGCTGAAAACTACAGCAAGGGAGTGTAATCCATGAAAAGCGGTTTGCCTGCTTTGCACTACCTGTGTACATGCTCTTGGTATTTATAAGAATGAATGAATAAAAGGTGGCTAGCAATGATATGATTCGTTATAGGAATTCCTGCTCGTACCCAAATTCTAAACCTAAACAAAACAGTGTTATTATTTCCTTAAAGGACATGTAGGAATCTTTGCATGGTAAAATAGAAAATATTTATTTATCCTTGAGAGCTCACATTTCTGAAAGAGCATCTTTTTTGCATTGAAAAGGTATTTTTTGCCAAACTCTACATCTGGGAAGCTTGAGTCACAAGGAAGTTAGGAACTTGAAACACAAAATGACAGCTTGATTTTATAGCCTTGGTGGTTTGCTTCTGTTAGCCCATCACACGGCTTGCTTCTGGCTTTGTGAAGCATACAGTTGAGAAATAAATTGTATTTTCCTCTCTCATATCCGTATTAATGAATACCACTGGCTGGAAGAACTAGTTTGACTGGCTGATATGTATTTTATGGAAGCACACTGGCTTCCATGTACTTTTGGTTGGCTTCAGGAAAACCTTGATTTGGAGGGTGAAAGAAACAGCAGTTTCTCTGCCTTATTCTCAAGGACTGACTTCAATGATACGGAATTACTTCAAGGTAACAATTTGCTTCTTAAAAATACCTTTAGACAACCATTTTTCAGACCTAACTGCCCAGGGATACAAGATGTTGTTGTCAGAAACAGAATCAAATTGTTTTCCTCTAATGACAGTGATTTCACTCCAAATTCTTTTTCACATGTACTATGACTACATTTGCAAAGAGCTGGCTGTGGTATTTATTTTAGTACACTGATCTATTCCCATGAGAATTGGGGTTTTTTTGAAGTTTTTGTAGCTTCAGCTGTTTTGCTGGATATCTAACACTTGTTAAGGTGTTTGAATAGATGCCTCATTTGCAGAGAATTACACTGGATTATGGTATGACTTTGGTCAAATAACTTCCTGTCAGTCTCTTTCCTCTCACTGTCTTCTGTATTGAACTTCTAGACTCCTTCAAACATATTGAACTCATTCAAACTCAGTTCTTGACTGGGACTTGGAATTGTTCAGTCTACATTTTGCATTGTAGGAACTCTTCTAAAGCCAAAATTCTGTTCGCAGGTCTGTGGACTTTTATGGAAAAATTTTCTTCCAAAGGCCATTGTTATTAAGGAGTGAGCACTTGAATGTTCATTTAGAACCTAAAGTAATTTGAAAGCTATGGATGTGCTGTATGAACTATTTATAAGGAGTCAACTGAGAAAAGCAAACTTAATGTCTAAGGGGCTCACATTTATTACTCTGGACAATTAGAAAAAAAATTGAAAATCTGAAAGAAAATTGAAAATTCCTGATTGATAGATAGATGCCCAAAATAAGTTTTCATAATCCAGAAGATATATAAGGGAATGGGGAAAAAAATATGTATTCTCTCTCAAATGTCTCAGTCTTTAAAATTAAAATAGTGGATTTACTAAGCATGAATGCATCTAGTGCTATTTTTTCCTTGATAAATAGGTAGAATCATGAACAAGTATGATAGATACACAAAATTTTGTAATATTTGAATTTAGTTTTTATATTTGTTTGTAATCATGGTAAAAATTGTTACTTTCCATGAGCTACCGTAAACATGATTTGATGCGGTCAAGACAAGGAGGAGCTTTCTGATTTTTTTTCAGTCTTATGCTACTGTAAATATTTAATCAAGTTTTAAACATTAAAGAAGCACTCGTGCCTGCCTTATACAGTTTTCCCAGTGGAGTTGTAGATCTTATTAAAATCATTTGTTATGTTGGTAGGGAACTTTTAAATGAATCAAACTTAATACCCTGGTTCTTCACCTTTGAAGGAATGGGTTCAAAGATCTTGCTCAGGTCACAAGGTAAATTAGCTTGGTATCCCCAGCACAACCCCTTGTGGATGGACAAACTGATCTCTGCTGTTCTGCCCCGACCCCCAATAAAAAAAGTAGTGTTTTCATCTTTACCCAGCATGCAAAAAGATATTGGGTTTGCAAGTTACAGGCATGGTTTGGCATTCAACATAATTCTGCAATTTTATGTTCTGTCTTAAGGATCCATTTTTTATACAGGCTGTTCTGTAAACATAAACACACTTGAAAGTTTTGGAAATTCCTGTAAACAGTCATCCATGTTCTACTCATAGCCTTATTTATCCAGACAGAATTCTCAGTCTTTATAACAGACCACAAATCTATTCAGTCTGTTGATAGAATAGGGTAGAGCATCATTGTGATTAACCTCTATTAGTTTTTAATTTTTTAAGTTTCCTGTACTTCTGGGTAGGTTAGCTTAAATTATTTAAATCTGAATTAAAAATAAAATGCTCAATGTGCAGAAAACTACATCATCATTTTTAAATGGTCAAACCTCACCTATCTGGAAAATGAACTTCAGCAATTCACATGTTTCTGAAAACTTCAGTGGGTTTCTATCTATATTATCAGTGTAATGTATTCTTTTTATTTATTTTAATCTTTTAGTCTTTATGCTTTTGGCCATACTGCTATTTATACACTCTCATCAATTTTGCAATTTTTCCATCTGATAATTTTCAGTGGTAATATTATTTTATTTTTTTTTTTCTGCGTTGAGTATATACTGGTATAATCTGGCAAGTTCCTATGGGTTTCTTGCTTTTGTGTTGAGCTTTATTCCCCCAAATACCTTTTTATAAATACAGGTGCACATGCATATAAATTCTTCCTTTGGGTTCTAATAACAATAAACATTGGCTGGCCAACCTTCTCCTCTCTGTGCATGGTAAATCACAACTTTCCCTACTTCAAGTCGTTCAAAACACATCTCTAAGTGTCATTTTTCTGGCTCATAACCTTAACAGTGTATTTGTTTGCACTTCCATTTAGCTGCACTCACATACCAATAACTGTTCTGTTTAACAGAAATTACTTGCTTTTCCTTTGAAGGAAAGTTTTTCAGTTCTGCCAGTGGTTTCTCACAGAGTTATCATCCATCCCTAACTTTATTAGGGAATAGTGAGCCCAGCTTTGTTGCAAACTTGATGCCAATAAACTCTTTTGTTCTTTCTCTGTTCATACTTTGTTTTTCTCACAAAGATATCCAGGTATTAGCTGATAAGTTGTCTGACTTTCTTCCTACCAGTAGAAAAAAAAATGGAGATTTGGAGCTTTTTCTTCTATTATGATAATGAAAAACAGTCAAAAGTGCATTCCTCAGTTGGAAACTAAGTGGCAGATACAGACACTAGGGAAGACTCACATCATCTGGCTGCACTGGGGAGTAAGTAAATATTGATGTTCTTGGCCCACTAAATAAAGCAATGGAACCAGCTCTGAAAATTATATTTTGAGATAAATGTTAAG
Organism: Chiroxiphia lanceolata; assembly: GCF_009829145.1. Classification (NCBI taxonomy): domain Eukaryota; kingdom Metazoa; phylum Chordata; class Aves; order Passeriformes; family Pipridae; genus Chiroxiphia; species Chiroxiphia lanceolata. The sequence continues at coordinate 11,770,757 of NC_045649.1, read as the reverse complement.
GATCATCCTGTTAACTTTTATACTCTTATCCACAGTGCCCACCTGTAATCTTGAGGTTTAAAAAGTCATTATAGGAAGGAGAACTTCTTATTTGTTTGCACAGTACTAAGGGCATGTGAGTTCTTGCCTATAGATTCTGCTGTAATCCTTCTTGCAAAGTTTTTATTAGTTTAAAGTTTTCTTTGTTATAAAATGACTGTAAAATAAGCTATAATAAATGTGAATTTAGATGGATTGTTGACCTTAGCATCTGGTCCTGGGCTCAGGGGAAAAACCATCTGGAGAAAATGTAGACATACCTGTAAAATTGAACCAATAACAGAAAATTAAACTGGTAGTATATTCATTTGCAGTTCATTTCTAGATTTGTTTGAAGTTCTTAATTTTATTTAGTTGATACAAAACCTTTTTTTTTTTTTACTTTTCAAATGTGTAACTCTTGAAAGAATGCAGAAGAAATAATTGGCTTCTATCTATTCAGTACTGTAGACCACAACAGGGTCTAATAACATTCACAACCAATTAATAATGCAAGACTGGCAGGCTGTACAACCCTGTTTAACAGCAAAGACTTTAGGAAAGCACACAGAATCTTAAGTTCTTTCATTATTTTTGACATTGATTTGTCATTAAGAAAATATATTAGTTCAGGTTAAATTGATCTGAAACATCCATTAATATAGGTGATAGATTCCTTTTTTTTGGTTTTGTTTCACTTCCTTAATATCTCAAATTAAGCAATGCAGAAAAAAGCTAATTGTACTGAATATTTTTCTCTGATAAATTTTGTTCTGGAAATAGGACTAGAGATCTATGGTGACAGGTAGATGCAAGTATGTATCAGGCTTGCTGCTAATAAGGTCAAGTATAGTTGACATCATCCATCTATAAAACGGATTAAACATTACTTACCATGATGAACCAGAAAATATTCACAACTATATCTAGAGAATTAATGACCTCAGAGTGCACAGAGGTGCTTGGATGGAAAGGAATATTCTCACCTTTTTTGATATCTCACATAGATTTATTTCTTATACTGTGGGTTAACTATATAATTTGTGCCAGCTAAAACTACACTGTTACTCCACATGGCTGAGAATCTTCAAATACTCTCCTTTTAACAGTTGAAAGCAGTTTTGAAATTCACCATTTTCCTAGAGCAGATTTCTTTGTCAGTCCTTTCACTGAACCTGCTCTACTCAAAAAAACAATTCAAAGTAGTTATGCTGACCTGAGATGAAAGAAAAATTGTGTACCAGCTCTGACCAAGGTCTCTGATATCTGGGAAAAAAAAAATGGGTACAGTGCAAATGAAGTAAAGGCAATATTTGCCACTGAAGGTATTTTTATAATGATGCCTTTATTTCTTGTCTTGATTGCAGTGTTATGGTTTAAGCATCAGCAGTAGAACATAGGTACTGCAAGGGGTATTCTTCTGATCTTAATGACTGACTGTGGGGTGGGATGAAAGATATTGAAAAAAGGATGGGAGAAGGAAAATGCTTTATATGAACACCAGGCAGGTTGTGCTTATCAGCCAGAGTGAAGTCCAGAAGAGGACGTGTAAGGCAATCTTTGCCGCTCATCTAAAGTTCTTAGAAATCAGATATAACACTTTTAGAGCTCAGAGCTATGTCTTATTAATATTCAGTGCATGGTAAACAACATCATACTCGAACATTTATCTTCTTTGAAGATTTTATGGGTTTTCTTAGTACATTTCTAAGTATAGATCTTTATTTGGTAGGCAACTTTTGGAGGTTTGTCCAATAGCTCTAAAGTTAATCTGTTGACTCTGTTTTATTCAAGTATATAAGGTAGACTTCCTGCAGACAATATTCCTTACTAAACCTAAGTATGCAAATGAAAGGATCTTGCTCTCCAGTATTACCAGGCTTGATGTCTGCATGTTGAATTTAGGTGTAGGTTAAATCGAGTTCTTTTTTACTTAGCTTACTGCACTCTAGAAGGCTCTAAGAAACAACAGTGAAAAAGAAAGCACTGCACTTAAAAATAACTTCCCCTAAACTCTACCTTAGTGTCTATGGGATACAGCAAACACTTTGGACTGGGAGAGTGAAGTGCTGCACTTAACATTCTGGTCCATATTTAAACAATTTTCATAGGTTTTTGGTACTGTGGAGGATATTCGTGCAGTGTGAAAATTGGTAGATGCTTCATTGTAATTTTTTAATATCTGGGTGTAAAAAGCTATGAAACTTCATAGTTCATACTTTGTGTTCCTATCTCAACCTTATCAAACGTGAGGTGATCCAGCTATGCCTATTCAGATCCCTCATGCTTCTGCCAAGTAAGTCATGGAAGCAGGAACACTCAAGTTTTTCTAACACTCATCAATTACAGTTACAGTGAGGCTGAAAGTACAATATGCTATCCACTAATGCATAGTAGCTTATTAACTTTGATTTTAAATTAATTTTGGTACCAGTAGGACTGGATATGCACTACACATGTGCTTTAAGTGCTTCCATGAACGAGTGGGTTTGATATTGCAAAGTTAGACAGAGAGTAATCTGTTACTGCAAGAGGAAAGAAGACACAGAAAGAAGTGGTCTGTCAAAATAATGTATCTGTTGAACTTCTTATGGCAAAAATATGCATAATTTGTTGAATTATTGTTGGTATACAAAGATGCAGTAATTTTTCTAATGTTGACTACACAGATGTTACTGTACTAGTGCTAACTATTTGTCAATTTGGTGAAAGTGGGAAAGTGACCATATATCCTAATTGTTTTTCTAGATAATGTATAGAGGACTTCTTTGTGTTGAAAAACATTTTTCAGGGTGTTAGGAAATGTCCTTAAAGCCATCCATAGCACTGTAAAAGCTATGGAAAACATTTCCCAATATCATCAAGCTTTCATAGAGCAGATTTTACAAGCACACTTTAGAAATGAAATAATTAAAATGCATTTCTCCATTCTGTTACCATTTTATTTTAAATCAAAGAATGTCATATTGACATTTCATGATTTTTTTTTAATAATCTACCATTTATAATGACCATGTTTAATTGCTCTAATTTAAAAAGACACTATCTGATTGCCTGCATGCATATAACAAAAAAACGTAATTGTCTTGTGCAAACCACTGAATAGATTTAGGAATCTTCAATAACAAAATTACATTAATAGCATATGCTATTAAAGATGATTGATGGCAAAATTGGAAGCATACTGGTTTTACACCACACAAAAGAGTACGGTGCTTTGAAGATGGTTCTGAGAGTGTCAACAACAGTACAAAGAAGAAAAACAATGTAAGACTCGAAGTCCCACTTGACTAAAAAATGGATTTGGTAGTGGGGTAGATCAAATTTTATTTTACTTCAGATGACAACATTTCTCTGCTTTTTCTGAATATCTCTTGTGTATGTGAATACACATTTCAGTATATATTGTTTTTAAAGCTCTTCAAATACGTATTTTATTTCACAGAAGAATAAGAAGCTTAATCTATAGCCAGGTTTTCAGAGAGAAAAAAAATCTCAATTCCATATTACCTCTCAGTTGGTTTCATCCACCTTTTTACTGCAGTTCCTACTGTGAGCATGTAAGCAAACATGAGTTCCATTTATCAGCTTACAACACTCTGAAGTTTGAAAACCTGATTCTGTGTTTAAAAGAAGTCAAAACTAGAAAAAAAGAATACAAGGAAAGTAAAGAGGAATGTAACATCCTTAAGTTAGTTTGAGAGTAGCTTCTGGTTTTATTGGTAGCATGGTTGTAGTGTGAAGGTCTCTGAAACTCCCAAGTTTCACATCAGGCACATTTTTAATGCGTATATTACTTCTAAAAGGACTGGAATATAAATTATATCCACCCTCTTGCAGTTTTACATTATGCTTCTGATTTTTGTATTAATACCTTTTAAAATAGCAGTTATTTTTCCATGTCCTTCTGAGATGTACAGTGCAAGTTTTAAAGGACATTTGATATTCTTCAGTTTTCTAAAGATTAGCATGTTTTCCTCTTACATTCATATCTAAAGCAGTTCTTGGAAATGGAGATGGCTTATTTATCAGGCACCTTAAACCCCCCTTTTTTTTTTTTTAATCACTTCACTTCATAATAGTGTAGTCAGGAACACCATAACTCTCTGAATAGATTCCCTCACAGTCACAATTATTCTTATATTGTTCCTATTTTAAGTGAATAAATTCTGAAAATTATTGACTAATCTTTTGTTATTGTAAAAATTTTTGTCTGTATTGTACATAAATACTTTCATATGTAAAGAATGTGTGTGTTGGGGAATAGTGTTAGAAAATGGCTGAAACACTTCCAGTTTTTGTTTTGCTTTTTTCAAAAGCTGTATAAATAATTTAGCCTTTTCACACAATACCTACACTAGTGAAACATCTCTTGACCAGTTTAGCGTTGATATCTGCATCAGTGGTGGTAGAAGTATAAAGCCACTTTGAAAAAGAAACACCATTGTAATAAAATACTTGTATCAAGGTTTCTGAAGGGTTCTTTTGATGCCTTCCAGAAATGTTTAGTTGCAATATTTTTGTTTATGATTACTGGAGGAAATTCCTTAGTGCTGACGTATAAAAAGTGGCAATATAGATCAGAGCCACGCTAAAAACTACTTTTTCAATACAACTGGCTACTGAAAGCTACCCCCAAGTTCCTCCTCCAAGGATTGTGTCATCTTTCAGCCTTGCAGACACCTTTTCCTCCCTGCCCACCTCTCATTGTCTGGAGTTTATCCAGGAGACAGACACTGTCTTGTCCTATTGTGGGTCATCATTATGGGCAAGTCCACACCTGACTTCTCTTTTTCTGCCTACTTGAGCTGATTAATAACAGTTTAATGATATCTTGACATACACAGTTTAGTTGTTAAGCATATCTAATTCCTACTATATGCTGGCTGTTCATCATACTTTTATTGTCAAAACACAGATTTATATTTCTCTTTTGCTGCAGCTTTCTTGCAGAAATTAAGTTTACTGGGTTAAGGTCACCTTTTGTACAATAATTTGCACAATTATTGTATCCAAGAAATTATTGTATCCAACCTGAATCCAAGTCTACATAGTATATTTTATGTATTTCCAGTGTCTCACATGGACAATTTCGAGGTAATTAAATTGTTACAAACATCTAAATAGGAATGTGCATCTTTGAGGTTTTTATACGTAATACACACCTTTACAGTATGTAAACAGGCATTTGTACTTTTTGTAAGGTAGTTAGAATTAATGCTGGTGGATGCTTCCAGGAGCACACATTGAAAGTTACTCCTTTGTTTTTGGCTGGTTTATTGCTTTATTTAGTTTTGTACATTAAGATAAATGCTGATTATAATATTTGAATAAAAATCAAGTATTTTGCATGTAATAGTGTAGAATGTTTATTAATATGATACTCCTTTATCAGAGCTCAGGCTGCTGCAGTTCTCTATTTTAAGACTACCTTTGTCCAGTCATAGGCAAAATGAGCAAATATTCTTTCTTTGGTCCCTGTGAGTTGGATTTTTTTTTTTCTTTGTGCTTTATTTTTGCATCTTAATAAAAACTATTTTAGGGGGTTCAATTGATATTGTGGCACCACACATTTTGTGTGTAGTTAATACATCCTCAAGGGAGTTTTCCGTCTGTAGTAATTACTGCTGACAAATATTACTTTTGTTTTCTTCAGAAAATTCTTTTGTACTACAAAAGATTTATTGGTGATCTCACAGACACACACAATCCTTTCAAATTACCTGTAGAGTTGTAGCTATACTTTAATACCTCATTAAAAGATTTAAAAATATTTTGAAATAAAGGATTTTTCTTTCTCTGGCAAGCAGGTGGAGGGGTACTGCCTGCAGGACCCACTTTGTCAGCATGAAACCAGTCTCATAAATTTTTATTGAAATGAGCTCATTAGTTTTAATTTTTACCGGCTCTTTAGTGATCCAAGGGATAGTTTTTCCATTTCTGAAAAGCAACCAATCAATTACTTAAATATATGCATTATTATTAGAAGTGTGTTGGCCTTTCCAAGGATGGTGTTAAGCAAAAAGATATTGTTGACATTTAGGCTATTGGTTGGAGCATAGTTTCTGTGATTAATTAGGACCAAGAACATTTAAGCACATGTTTTGTCTGGTGGTTGGCTGGTTGTTCCCTTCCCACCCTGCTTTCTCCAGCAAGGTATAAACTTTATTCAGGACATACCGAGCATCTCTTACCTGTAATTAGCATTTCTCTGAATGTAACAGATTCAGTTGTCAGCTTCGAGGAAATTTACCTTCAGGTGGTGGAGTTCATTAAATGTGTCACTTTTCTCATACCTGCACAGTACACAGCATTTTTTCAGTGATATGGTGAGAAAAGTACTTTTAGAATAGTAACTCGCTGACAACATTTGAAGTGAAAATTGCCAGAGTTCTTGAATCTTTACACATTTCCGTGACTGATCATCATTTCCTTAGAATTCCAGAGTCTTGTGTGAATCATGCCTACAGGGTACATATGTTAGATGTTAACGAGAAAATACTTCCCAGAAATCAAATGTAAGATTCTTAAAGCTTTTGAAGTGCACCTACAAGGTTAAATGATGAGATCCGTGTAGAAATAATTCGAGAACTCAAATGTCAGAATTGCTTTAGTCATAAAGAAGTACTTATTTATCAAACAAAATAACTGTTACTGAATAAGTGTAAATCTACTTTAGGTGATATGAACTATACTAATGCTTAATACAGAACTAATGTCTGGTGACATGTCCTTTCAGTAATTTATGTGGCTAGAGCTATCATACTCTATTAAATGCAGCTTGGATAATATATATATTTATATATGTAATGGCTATCAATCAGAAGAATTACAATATTAGGCATTCATTTAAGTGCATCAGTGAACTGGTCTAATTTTATATGAGTGTGGATAATTTCTGTTGTATGTATCATTGAAGTCCTCCCAGCTACAGGCAATCATATAAACATCTCAGTTGTAAATACTTTTATGAATTTCTTTGTCACCATATTCCAGTCTCCAATTAGTATTTCAGTGGTCTGTCCTTTGTTCATATTTAGCATCATTTTATTTACACTAGGATTCAATATAATGCATTCAGTGCAGGCTTTTAAACTTTCAACCAGACCATTGAAATTAAAACAACAAAAAAAAATCCCCTAGTAAAAGATGCATTCATATATGTATGTAAAATTAGATTTTATGATACTGACAATTTGTGTATTATGTTAGACTTTAAAGTAGCTCTGGTCCTTACCCAGGGCTATACTGCTGCCCTTAATCATGCTATGTAGGACTTTTTTTCCACAAGTGAACTAATTAAAATCAATACACAAAAGAATTTACCTCATTAGTAAGAGTGGTGGAATAGGGCTCTACCTTGTTATTCAAGCATTTGGGTATTTAACAGACTCACGAGATCTGTGTTGTGCTTTGGTGCAGCACTGCAGTAGGTACAGCAGTAAGCTGATTTGTCACTACTTACAATAGAGGAAGAAAATATGATGTTAAGGACATTATGGACACTTTAAAATGTACCTGTATGTTCTCTGACTCTTATAGTTTTGTGTATTAAGAGTTTTATAAATTGTTTGTTTGAACATTCTTGCCTAAGTTTTATGTGTGCTTCAGAATGTATGAAGACAAACTGTCAAAGAGTAACTGGATTTAAATATAGGTGCAGTTGAAAACTAAAAAAAAGAACTGTGAACTTGATGAAATGACACAGTTCAGATTTTCAAAACTTACCAGTCACTTTGGTTGTGTCTGTATTTGCAAACAGAGTTGCATTAGCCAAAATTTTGGAAAAATGAGCAACATGCAGTTAAAGCCTATGAACAAAGTCATCAAGATTTGCAGAGTTAAAGGACTTAACTGAAGATTGAGGTCTGGTTGTCTGGGGTTTTTTTAATTTATTTATTTTGCATGTATAAAAGATCAGGGCATACCTCAAAATTGATGCTTTTCCCCTGTAATGTGAACAATTATGGTATCGGGGGCAGGGAAATCCTCAGATATACTGATTACACTTAACAGAAATTCTACAATAAATTGGAATTTGTGAGTTCCAAGGGAGAAAAGATACATGAGTAATCCAAACTTCTGCTGATTTTAATTCTTCTAGGGAATTAGGAACAGCAGAAGACTTTGTGATGACGGCTTAAGCCACACAGTCATTCAAAATCTTATTTTTCCTGCATTATTTTCAAAGTCTTCTACAAAATATGAGGGGATATTCATATACTTTCTAAAATTCATCTAAATGTGGCTATTTTACTGGATTTATCTAGTTTACTGGATATGACTGGATTGTGATATGCTGTTGCTTTTCACCTTGAGTAGTCCTTTTTCGGACAACCAGCTGTTCACCAATGGAAATATGTGGTGGTTTTGTTACCCAGGTTAAGGACACAAGTTAAGTGTTTTAATTCTCTGTCTCCAGTGTTGGTATTCTGAATGGATACAGAAAAGAAAGTTATTTGAATAGGTGTATAATTGCCATGTGTTCTTCGTGTTTAAATCAAAGCTCCAAAACCAGTTTTGAATCACTTCAATTCATTGCCAGCCTATTTTCTTAATGAATAAATTCCATGATCTTTTCTTCTGTTTTTAATATACTCATGACGAGAAGCATCTGTAACTTGCTTGCTACTATGAATTGTTAAACTTGGTTAGGTGTCATGGGAATAGTAATTGCTACTAAAAAGTTGGATCAAATTTTAAGGCCAGTGGTAATATCTGGATTTTTTTTTTTCTGGCTGTGCATAGAAGACTGTTGAACTAAATTAAGAACAGCAATCCAATATTTATGTTTCTAGAGAAAAGATAAAGTAACATTGAAATAGTCCTGATTTTAATTTCTTAAATGAAAAAGATTAGTGCTTTAGGATTATGTTACAAATTACTCAAGTACTATAGGATTATGTTACAAATTACAAAGTCATCCCTTTTCCTAAATGTTTCCTAGTTTTGCTAAAATGTTTTGTGAGAATTTTTCCTTCACAAGCTTCCCTCGTTTATCCTCCTAAATTTCTGGCACAATTAAAAGACTGTCAGATAAATTCTTTGAATACAGTGTATAGGTAGATGTGCTAAATTATTTTAAATGAATAGTTGCTTGTAACAGAAGCCAGATTAAAAATATTTCCACTGAAAATTAATAATAGAAGCAGCTTTCATAAAAGGGGGTGGGGAATTTGAAAGCAAAGCAATCTACATAGTAAGATAAAATTACCAATCTTTGTGAAAAGATATACAACACTCATCTCTAATATGAGGTAATATACCTTTAGATACAGAAAAATGAATTTCATACTATGTTGTATATTATCAGACAGTTATAATCATAATTTCTGTTTAGGAAGGTGCAGACTTTTCTTATTTACAATGTATTCTGAACATAAATATATATACACAGACACATATATATTTTTCAAAACAGATGAATAGAAAAATCTCTGTGAACATACACCTTGTTTCCTGTTTCTCCTAAAAAAAAGTGCTGTGTGTCCTTTGGTAGTGCAAGAGGTGGTTAAAGGCCTCCTGTAGTTCTGATAAATTTTTCAAAACTTGTGTTACCTTATTTCATCAATCTTATTATTCCAGTACTCTTAAATTAAGTTCATACCAAATTTGTCTGTAAAAGCATTGATGAAAGACTTCTAAAAAGTTTATTCTGCTTTGAAACAAGCCAAAGTACTCCTGTACTTATTCTCTTCCTTACTCACCAAATGAAAGAAGCTGTATTTGTTAAGATTACATCTTGAGTGATTCATAGATTTATTTTTTTTATTTTTCTTTAATTTTTGCTATTACAGACATTGAAGGAGAATGTAAATAGTGTAAATGAGCTGATGGTGCTTAGATCACTATCTCAAATCACAGAGAATGTAATTTTATACATTTTGTAATCTCTAATCTGGAGATTTTTGAATTTGATGGAGGGATTGAAGACTTGATTCATCTAGTAAATCTGGAAGTTTAGTAGCAGACTGCTGCTAAGTACTGTCTGTTCCCTCCCAGTGATCACCCACTGCTATTGTAACTGTTGTAGAATGCTCTAAAACTGCCCAGTGAGTTATAAAACAGCTGGAGTGTTTATAAAGAGAAACCTGAGAGAATTTCTACGAATGTCACTATCCTTTGAAGAACATAAGTGAAGAACATTAGGCATTTGCAAGTGGGGGGTTGCCTCACATAATTTAAAGGCTGACTTCTGTCTTAACGCTCCAAATCATGTAAAGCTCTGTGTGGTGGGGAGGTGCATCTAGACAAGCCCAGCTTTTAGACCAGCTCAGTTTTCCTTTTATGGAGTGGTGATGGGGGGAGATGGTTAATGCACTTTAATCTCACTGTTTTGAGGAGAATAAATATTTGTATGGTATTGTTAAACTGGTCTCTTTCCATGATTTATTCAGAAGACTAGAATGTGAGATTTATTATAGTGTTGTCTGAATGTATTAGAGGTATTTTTGTCAGGGCCTACCAGGAAAATTAGTCTTTCAAATAATAAAAGAAAGGAACTCCTACTAAAAAATCGTATACAATGAGATTAAGTGGTCTGAATTATGCAGGAGATCAAACCTTATGAAGGGGTTTTCTTTCTTATGTATGTAATGGAGGGACACCTCTACAATAAATGGCAACTCCCTTGAGAAAGGTGAACAAACTTTTCGGTCTGTTTTACTGGAGCACTGATAAATCTCAGGCTATCCCATTCTTTTAAGGACTTGAAATTTTATACTGAGGGTACAAATAAGTGTTGATCAATAACTGGAATATTAGAACTTTCTGAAAAGGGAGATTTCTCTCTTTAGCACTAACTTCTGTTGATATTCCAACAACTCCTGTTTCACATTTAGGTACAGATATCACTGTGTTCTTGAGTATAATTTTTATGCACTTAGAACTTACTAGAATTTTTTTGTTTATAGATGGCAAATTGTATACTAAGCCTTTGAATTAATTGTTCTATTAAAAATTCTTCACGATGATGCTACAGTTCGTGTCACTTTAGTACATTTAAACTGTCTCATGACTGTTCCACTTGTTTCTAGATTTGTGCACGTACCTGCAGGTCGTAGCTGTTGTGATTCTGAGACAGTAGCTTAGAATCTGTTTTCAGTTTCAATAGCAGCTACTGCCTTCAAGGGACTTCTGAAAATGCTCCGAAGTATTGAGCTTATTTCAGCATTTGTGCATATCAGCAGTTGGAGACTCATTGCAAAAGTAGGTTTCTGTGGCTGCAGGTGGCCTGACTTATCTTTGTAATGTGGCTGGAGTACTGCATCTGTATTCCTTCTGCATGGAAAATATTTCAAATACACGGTGCAGTACAAAATCACCCCTATGTGCAGCTATAAAAAAAAAAACACAAAACAAGTGGTACTTTTTCCACAGTGTCTTTCCCATGCTCACCAAAAAAAAAAAAAAAAAAAAAAAAAAAAAAAAAAGAAAAAATTTTGAACATCTTTGTGACTGTACAAATGTTGAACACCTTGGTGATTGTGGAAAAAATACCAGGCATGAACAGGCTCATTTCACACCTTATTTTAATCAGATATATGGAAAAGCCACGAGAGATTTGTGGATGTGGTTGCTGTCGTTTAAAACTGGGGTCATAGAGTATAAGAAGAAACTTAAGTCTTAAATATACTTATTATTTGGCTCTCAGATACATTTCAAATGTTAAGAAAACAGTGCAACTGTTGGTGCTCTGATCAAAGCAGATTCCAAGACATAGGGAGCTATAAGAAATACATATGCTTAAGGAGTCTGCAGAGTTGTTTAACTGAATAAATCCAACACAGTTTCATTACATTAAAGACCAGCTGTTAGGCACAGTCAGGATGCCAATATAAAATCAACATATGTAATCTTGGCCAAGTTAGGTTTTTTCCCCTCAAAAAGGATATTTGCGCCAAGAGCATATGCTGCAAAAGGACTAAAGCACAGTCCCATTACCACTGCAGGGTACATAATTACATAAATTTACCTAAATATGGAAAAATTGTAACAAATAGGGGAGACTTGGCAGATATTTTGGTTTCACATTTGGTATTTGGCATAACACAGTGTCCTGTTTAATTCCCATTGCTGCTACTTAGTGTTTCCTTTAATTGTGGAGCACATGGCAGCTCTTATTCTATTTAATTTTCTCAAAGCAGCTCTCACATTTTGGCTACAAGCACATTACATGAGAAAGCACGTAAGTATAGATTATACTGTACTAAACCCTGAGGGTATAGCATATAAAAATAGTAATTTCTCATGTATAAAAGCTTCTTGCATATAGAAGTTAAACACTGTTTTAGAAAACAAGTACAAGACACAATGCATTTGTATGCACATATTGAGCAGTTTTAGTGTCCCAGACTGGTAGAGGGAAGAAAGGAGGAAGAAGATCTATTTCAAACCTCAACTAGTAGCTTTTGGTCTATTTGGCATCCTTTTTCATCTGCAGTCTGGGCTCTAACATTGCTTTCCTTCTCTTTAGCAAATCCCTTATTCCTGTTGTGTGTTACACGTGGCTTTTGTGTTAAAGAAAATCCTAAAATGTCTAAGATTTTCAGTGGCCTTGAGGATAGGGTCAGCGATCTGGTATACATTGAAAGCAGAAAATTAAATATGCAAATCAGTGCTACATGAATTTAAAACATGTGCATTGTTGCAAAGTGAGTTGTTTGTTTGCTTCGATTAAAAGGACTTCTATAGCATATCTATTGCATGTCGCATTAAACATGTTTTTATTTTTCTCCTAAAGTTCTCAGAGGTCTTGTAAACATTACATCTTAGTGTTTGATAAAGAAATGGTCTTATGCCAAGTGGTTACCTCATTTTTTTTTCTTCTTCTATCTCCATATGTATCTCCATGCAATCTGAGTGTAGAGTTGTACTTACGGGGATATGGTTTGAGAGTCTTTATTCTCAGCTGTAAGGCTCTGTGAGCCCTGTTGCTGTGTTGCCGTTTTACTGAGGTGTTCAGTAGCACAGATCTGTTTTTAAAGTAATTTTAAACTGTTGGGAACAATTTTTTTTTCCATTTCAGTTGCATGGAGAGGTTATTGTGAATGATCTTGCTGCTTGTGTGGATGATGCTAAGAGCTCCAGAGAAACCCAGGAACAAAGTTTGTTAAAAACAATCAAACCAGACTGCAGTGCAATTTTGGAAGGTTTTGTTCTTAGCGTTTTTATTTACTGTGCTTTTTTAAATTATAATGCTTGATCAGGGCACTCTTGCAAAGTAACAGAAAGCTACAAAGTAGAAAATGTTGCCATATATTTTAACTTGCTGTTTTTAAACCAGTCTGATAATTGATAAGAGAAAAAACGGACAGACCTCTGCAATACTTACATATATTGGACTTGGTTTACTCACCCATGAGGAAGACTATGGCAGGCTGCAGTGATATAAGATTGCACTGCTCCTGAAATTAATGTCCAGTGGGCCCTTCTTATACAATACTTCGAAAGAATGAACATAAAATGAGGGTAATAATTGAATAATTAGGACATCTGTTACTCCAGCACCTCTTAGTGGGAAATTAACTGAGGAAATAGCAGGTTCAAAGATGTGTTAACACTTCAGTAGCATATATAACTGAAATATGGGCTGGGGGCAGGGTAATGGGGATGGAATTGAGCTCTCAGATAATCATTTGACACACAGGTAATTGAGCAGCTATCCAGTGCACTGATGAGCACTTGTAAAGAAATTTATTCATTGCTATGTGAGATGTGTTTTCCAGACTTCTTTTTGATGGCTATTCAGACTCTGCAGTCTCAAATTAATAGGGGTAATTGGGAAATTAAAGAATTATTTTTTTAAAATTGCGAGATAATCTCAAATGTAATGCCACCCTTACTGATAAATGGAAAAAAAAAAAAAATCTCTTTTTCTTCAAAGCTGTTTCATCCTAGAAACTGCTTGTAGGGCTGTATAAGCAATCCTGTTCAGTTTGAGGTGGGTTGTCAACGTGAAGTTCCTGCGTGTTAGAAAAATGCCCATGAAGTTCTCTGTGTACTAGAGCAGCTTAATCCATAAAGAGCAAAAGATATCTTTTTCTACTTTTGTTATTTTTCTCTAAATAGCTTGTAGTCATATTTACAGATTTTAGTTGGGGAATGCCCAGAGTGTAAGAGCGCTTATCAGAAATATGAAGGAATATGTAATCTGTAGAAAAAATAGTAAACCTCATTAAGAGAGGTTATTGCACCTATAGCTTCTTCTCTCAGTGCTCATTGATTAGAGATTAAACATTATCCTTTGTGCTATTCAGATTGGGATTTTTAATTAGGATGTCATTATTACACAGATATACTAAATGCTAAATTGATTTTTGAGACCTTTTGAAATAATGGCACTACTTCTGCAAAATGAAAATCATAATAGATTATTGACTTATACTTGGCTTTTGGTTCAAGGGCACATCTCCAATGTCAACATTTTCAATATTTTTAGTTTCATGTAAAGAGACACTCATAATTAGGCTTATATTAAAAGTTTGTGCCTATTGACTCATATTTTATTAATGACAATACTATAGCATTGATTGCCCTTGATTTATAACAGCAAGCAAAGATGCCTGTTGCTGATGTATAAACACAACATAAACTTTCTACTTGATTATTTTATTAAAGAATTTGTATTCATACAGGCAATAGTATAAAAGCTATTGACATTTTTAAGCAAATATTTCCTTCAGCTGGAAGTTCCTTTTAGATGAAGAAATTCTTGTTTCAGTACAGAATGTATTAAGTGCTTCAGTTTTATAAAGGATGCTTAAAGAAACTTTCAGGACAGACTTTCAAAAAAGAGATGTAGCATTTCCAAGCAGCCAAATACTTTTGTGTATTAGTACCCATTTACTTATAGTTGACCCAAGCATAGTTAAAATTCTACTTTCATGACCAGACCCATTCAGCCTTTGTTTTCCTGTAGACTTCCAGACAAGCTAATCTGTCTTGCTAAAACCTTTTACATTCTATCATTTATGATAGCTTTTGTTTGTAGGCAGACTGCAAATATGAGTAATATATGAGTATAGAGACCTGCAGGATGTGACTCTTAATTCATTTGAAGTAAGCATACTTACTGTGAAGAACCCCTGATTAAAAGAAAAAAAAAAAAAGGTGTAAAATTCAAATTCATATATTGGTGAAGATATAATAAAATGTTCAGGAAGTCAATTTTACTAAAACTAGTTTTAAGTACTCAGAACAGGAAACCATTTAGCATGGACGTTAGATCTCTCTAATGACTGTCTAACTGGAAACAGGCCATCTTAATTCTCAGCCCCAAGCAAGTACAAATGGCTTTGCTTCCAGACTTCATTACAATATTTATTGCAATTTGAATGGAAGACTTTTGACACCGTAGTCATAAAAATTACAGGGGACCACTTATCTGTGTTTGATATGAGACAGAGCGTGGACCTGGAAGTTCCAGTCTCCAGCAGGCTTTAACATTACTCTTTAATGGCCCTGATGGCCAAAGACCTTTCCAATTCAAAAGCTAGTGGTGGTCCAGTGCATTTCCTTCAAATATATAATTTTTCCTCTCTTCTGAAGAAAACTGTTCCTGTTGATGGCAAGAGATGGGTAGCTGAAGCTAAGCATAACTAAGCAGGCAGTAGATGGGTAGCTGAAGCTAAGCATAACTAAGCAGGCAGTGAGTACAGTTTGTGATTTTACATGAAAAACATTTTTGCAGTATTTATTACAGTTTGTTATTTAGTCCCACAAAACATTACTAAATTTTGTAACATGTTCTAAAAAACAGAACCACAATTCATCAATCATTAGCTTTAGAGGATCCTAAATTTGTACTGTCTTCAGATGTGGCCATAATGCTTTCCCTTGTAGCATACATATATGGTAAAATTTATCCTAGTAATAAATAAAATTAAAAATTTAAAATAATGGCAATAGCAAAGAAGCCAGGTTTTACAGATGAGTAATACATGTAGGTTTCTACCTATAATTCTGTAAGTCATGGCAAATTGCTTCCATTCTGATAGTTTTAAGGAGTCAGAGATCTCATAAACCAAGAGAATGTTGCTTTCAAAGCTCTCATGCACAGAATATTTTCGATTTTGGTTTCTAGGCATCTTCCTTATTTTTTTTTCTTTGTACCTCACGATGTGTGCTTTGTGATTGTTTGTTTTCTTTTAAATACCTACCTGGCTCAGGCTAGTATATGTTTATGGTCTTTCACTGCTGTCATGAATCTCTGAGAGCTGATGTAATGCTGTGATGCAAACTGTTGCCATCCCTTTTTTCATGTTATCTAGCTCTTGAATTACAAGGAGAGAGGTATTTATAGTGGTTTGCCTGCCCTTTGACTCATATTTGGCTACAGGTATATCTTTAAAAATATCCTAAAATTTTCAAATTTTTTATAAAATTGAGAAGCATGTTCCTTGGCTTTCAGATTCCTGAGAGTTATTTGGGAATTTATTGTAGACCACCTACAGGACCATTATTAATGATCTGAGAGAATGTAAATTTTTATACTACAGATAATTTATAATTTTCAGACCAGACTGGTCTTTTTACAAAGGAAACTGAACAGGAAAATAATAACCACTACTTTCGTTGTTATAACTCTTAAATTTGCATTCGTTTTGTTTTTTTACAATGAAAAAATTAATTATCTCATGTAGTTTGCTTATGGTTCCATCTATACTACAAGTTCTGAAAGGTTTTTATGAAGGAAATAGTTCTATTAGATGTTCATGTGAATATTTTCATAACTGAAAATTTTTCATATTTTTAAACATATACCAAATCTTACATGAAGTAATGTATAAAATGAAGACATCGTGCTTCATTATACTTGTCATTCCTGATCATCAGTTCAAATAATGACTTAGTTGTTAGAATTCACTTATATGAGAATTAGGACAGCTGTGTGTCATTTAAACTGTAAAATAAGTTACTTATTTTGGCCTAGTGCATATCCTATTTCAAGCTGAGTTTATACTGACTAAAACCAGAGGTGGTATCTGCTCAATATTCTACAACCATCAGTGTTTAAAAAAATACTAGAAAGAGGAAGGCTGCTATAACAATCTGTTGTTCTGCTCCTTTAGACTATTCTTTTGGGCTAGTTTGGACTAATTGTCATATTGTCCCTCAAAGCACAAGCTAGAAGTAGCTCAAAAGTAACAAACCTTTATGTAAGCAGTGAAAACACCAACAAATATGAGAATGGAAAGCAATTAATTAGCTTTCCTTTTGTCCTCTTTTCTCTCACATTTTCCTACATATCTCCATTACTCCATGTCTTTCAGATAAAAAGTTTAATATGTTCCTTATACTCAGGCAACATTAATGTTCAATGTGAATTAATCAGGGACTAGTCATTCAGTTTTGGAGAAATGTTTTGTTTAAGTGCCCAGACCCTAGGAGCCATACACTTGCAGCTCATGTATGAATTCAAATGAATGTTTTTCATTATTAAGATGACCTGTATTAATAACTGCAAACTGGAAGAGCATCTGTGATCGATTTCTAGTTCGAGGCTGTAAGTCACCAGTATGTGTTCCACATCTCCGTGGGACAATAAATATTTATTCTGTTATACAAATAACTGTAGAATAGCAGAGCTAGAACACTATGACTACTGGGGTTGTGGGGTTAAAAGTTTAAATTTTTTTGTTTTGTCAGATTAGCATCACAAAGTCTGGAGCTGTCACACTTGGTGTTTGACATTGATCCATCTCAGGTTTATCCAAACATGTCTCATGACAATCAATAGCACAGTAACCGTATTTAGATAATTGAACAATGGAAACCAAATTATTTCATAGCTAATCTCTGAAGGGAATCCCTTGCTGTTTGTTTAGTAAAAATTCCTGAGTTAAGTCTCATCTTAAAAACAAACTAGCTAGGCAGTTGATATTATGTAAACTAGGCCTAGTCCCTATTCCATAAGCATCTTTGGAAGCTGGTTATGCTTCATTTATACTCTGAATTTCATGTTTACATATCCCAAATGTGCTGTTGTGCTGTTTGATTTCTAAAGCTACCACAAATGTCTTAACCTTACTTATGAAGTATTTTATTTAATCACTAAAGCTGAATTTTATTTCTGAATATAAGCAGCTCTTATGTAGTGTTTTCTTTTAATGGATCTCAGACTGCTGTACAAAGGAAAGTACATGTTCATTCTCCATCCATGTGGAGCAGCTGAAGGGAGAGGAAGTGGTATTAAAGGAATCTGGGAGTAGAACTGAGATCTAATTAATTCACATAGTTAAATTAGGAACTTAGAAATACTGTAGGAAGTTTAATTAGTGGCAAGAAATGCTCTTTAAAGTAGGCATAAACAAGGTAGGTATTTCAACCAAGTTAAACATGGTTGCAATGCTTTTGATAGACAGGGTGCATGGCATCAATTGTAGGCGAGGTCTGGAATTTCTGAGTTTTAAATATAGAGTCTAAGTTAGTGTAATTTATAGTTTTAGTAGGAAAGAGGGTCATGTGGTATCTGAAGTAGAGAGTCATGTTGGTCATAAATAGGCAGTAAAGTCAACAATGTAGTTTTCCTTGAAATAAATCTACTAATTTGGCTTGACTGGGACTTTAAAAATTGATATTCAGATTGCTCAGTTTTGGACTGGTCTGCTCATTCTTCTTTCTTCTAATGTGACTTGGAGAAGCATTCAAGAATTTATCACTAAAGAAATATGTTCATCAAGTTAATTAACAATTAATGTATACATTTTATCACACTGACCATGTTTGTTATTACAACCAGCAACAGGGCTGTTATATTTACTTGCTCTAACATTATATTTACTTGCTCCAAGATGCCTTTTACTTAATTGGTCAGTAGGATTAAAAACATTCTGATGTAGTGAATGCATTTAATGGCCTCACACCTCACTTCCCATAAAGCTGTATTTCTATTCCTGTTCTGCATCCTTTTAAAGCACTCACCCAGCAGTTTACTGATGTAACCAATTAGACTACAAAAGAGGTGAGATTTCAGAAGCTGTTTGAGAATTACTGGCCCCTTTGAGATCTACAGCAAAGGAAGCTTATTTACAATTTTAATTATGATTATTTTATATGTTGTTTAAAAGTTTAGTTAAAATAAATTTCATTTGCAGTAATTTATTTCAAGATGAGAGTTTAAGTGGAACTCAGAATGTACAGAGATGCCTGGGCAAGATTTTTTGAAAACTGAATTTCGTTCACACTAGTGTTTGTCTTAAAACATGAAATAAATATGTAGATTCTCTCTCTTGCTAATGTCTTCTATCCAGGAAGATATTTTGTTGATGAAATAGTCCGTTGGATGACACATCTAGGCCAGGACTAGTTAATTCCAGTGAGAATTTTGGGTCTTCCCTTTTTAACAATGATTACCGATTACTGTTGTCTTGAATGAAATACACGTATGACTGACCTTAAAATGGCTCAGTGTGTCTTTGAGCAATGTCATATTTTTAAATGTGTGAAGGTGGCAGAGTGTAGTACCAGTGTCACCCCTGACAAGTGAGTGAGGGAAAGTCCATTTGCTAAATGCTGCAGATTTTTCTCTCAAAGCTTTTTGTTTATAAGAGATTTTACTTTTGACTAGTTCAGTCCCTTTCTTCAGTTTTAGTGATAAAGTACTGTGAAGCGCCTGCTGTTTTCTAGAATAAGTATTATAATACCATTTTGAATAAATGGTTAGATAAGGGCATTGCAAAACCATCATGGTACTTATGTATCATTGCTGAGATACAGTTGTTACAGTGTACCTTTCTTTAGGCACATTCATCATTGAATTGTCTAATCTTCCATGGAAATTAGATTTTCTCTGAGATTTTAGGTGTATTTTTAGTAACATATTTCCCTCCACACTATGCACAGCTTTCAGGTATATTTTAATTTCGAAGTAAAAAGTAATGCCTTTTCTTTGCTAAAACAGGAAAAAAATTCTCGAAAAAATATCTCGTACATACAAACAGAGGCAGAAATGGTTTAATAGCTGTGTTTTCCCCTTGTTGCTTGTGTTTAAAATAAAACATTAGTATTAATTACACTTAAGCTGACTCTAGGATTATATTCCACAAGAATTTTAAGGAACTAACCAAAAAAAAAGATCTTTTCTAATAGCCTGGGAAAGTAAAAGAAATGCAGGTGATCAGGTGATTGTATTTCAGCAATCCATTGAAAACTATTGAATATTATACTGTGAAGAAAATTGTTTTCTCTAAAGAGAATTTTGAATGAAATATGAACATTCAATTTTGTGTGCAAACAAATGAACCTGAGCTACTGCAAGTTATGTAATCTGCACCTTCTTAACCTTCTGCTTATTCATGGAAGGTCATCGATTCACAAGGGGGATAAAACCAGGTGGGTTCATGCTGCAACAGGCTGTTTATTTGTTTAATTTGAACTGACAAATCCAATAAAAAATTTATAAAGTTTCATTAATAAAAGTAGGCCATAAAGGGTACCTAGTTATAGTCAGATGTTCAAAAAGTTTCTGATTTCTAAGCACACAGCTGCCTGTCCCATTATGCCTGCAGCCATTCTTGTTATCGCCCTCACAGCATTTTGGCAGAGGGTACAATATCAGAGGCATCCCTTAAGCTGTGCAAAACTGACACTGTGTTAATTACCAATTTTGTTTTCAGCAAGATTAAAACTGGGATCTTAGTAGTAACTTTCTGTGGAGCTCTGAGAATAAACTGCAGAACTGCATTAGTTGATTATATATTTTGTTTCACACTATGCTTCATCTTTGACTTCCGCTCCTCTGTGGTCTTGCTCTGTGCATTGTATTTATATTGTGTACTTTTCTCTCAGGAGTGGATGCTAAGACTTTAACAGGGCAGAGTGAAAACAACTGGAATCATAGTAAGAATTTTGAAAATATGTGCATTTGTCAGAGGTGCTGTTTTGTGTGGGTACAAGATATCATCTTTATCATGTGCAGGAGGACTCTTAGCTGTCTCCTGTCTGCCAAATTATCTCCTTTGGTTGGCTGGCTCTAAAAGTAGCCATCTTTTCTATGCCATTGCTTATACCAGGGACTTGAACGTTCTCTGGGTATTCTGCAGGCCTACCTTCTTCTGGTGCACCTTCTACCAAATACAGTTGTGTAAAGTCCAGTAATATTTCAGTTGTTAATTTAACTGAAGTCCTGTACAGGCTAAAACTGCCACTTAATGGGCTGATGCTGTAGATAGTCTCTTTGCTTAGTCCCAGTTTCTGAAGTGTGGTTTAAAAGTTACCCTGACAGGTTCTAGGAATCTGTACAGTGTTTATCTTTCATTTTCAAGATAATGTTGTACTTTTCGTGTTTTATACAGTTTGCTGTTCTTGTTGCTATTTTTTTTTTTTTTACTTCTGTCATTTGGTACAGGCCAGTGTTGAGACAGGATGTTGTGCCTGGGTGATATGGATTATGATCTTTGTTGTAATCTGGATTAGTAAAAGAGTTTCCAAATTGAGAACATTAAGAAGGTATTCTCCACTGTGCACCATACATAACATTTTTCCCATCAGATCTTTATCAAGACCTGTATAATTTTGTCTTATTTCTGTCAGTTGTCAGTTTTAGGTGTCTCTAAGCCTGTGTTTGGAAGGTTTTGATCAAAATATTCATGCAGGAACCTAAGCCCACTGCATTTTATTGCAACTAATACCAGTGAAGATCATGACAATAATATTGTAGACCCTTCATAAACAGGACGTGGATGGAAGGCTAATTTTGTAAATAGAAATGTTTGTTGTAAGTGAATCAACATGTTTAGACCTGTGAATAACTTCATATTGTCCTAAGCCATATTTACTTCACTGTATGTTGTGTCTGTACAATGCATCACCATGGTAAACAGCCACTCTTCAAGAGAATTTTTTCTCAAGTTAGGTCATAAGCCAACAGTGTGGCATTTGACAATGTGCCAAATTCGAAGAATAAATGTCATCTCTGATGTGATAGTTAAGGTCTGTCATGAAGCAGAAACCTGTAAGTAGTGATTCAGTTCCGTCTTTTCCTTTCTTTTCATTCTCGAAACAGCCTCTGTTTCTAGTGGCAGATTTAATGGTATGATTTACAGCTCTAAAAGACCTTTGTCAGGGCCAGAAAAATGACAAACAATAAATATATGGAGCATTATGTTAACAGCCACCACACAATACCTTGTCAGTTACAGCTTGATAGTGATACATTTTAATTTTGTCTTTCATAAAAAATCTTGGCGTGTATGCCTCATTTGAACACAGACTTGGAAGTCAAGTGTGTCATCCAACCATGCAGTTTATCACCCTCTATATTTTTTGTCCTTTTCACTTAATGTCATCTCTATGGCAACAGGCATCGCCCTGGAAATAATTTTCAAAACAGCTTATTTGTTTGAGGGGGACTGACTGAAGTCCAAAGATGTTTGGTTTAGAAGAGCAGCTTTAGTTTATATTTAATAACAATTCTGAAGAGTTTCATGTAAACAGTACCAAACTGGATACAGAGAGATTAGGAAGATATCCTTTTACCAGACAAGAGTTGTACCAAGTTATGCTGAGTTTGGTGTATTAGATGATAATGGTCTGCTTGGGCTGTGAGCCTCAGCTGCTGCTGGGAATTTGGGGTTGCTCTGCTGCCCCAGCCATAGAGCTGGTACACCCCAGCACTGGGGCACACTGGGGGCTTCTCCCCTGCTTGTGACATTGTACCAGGAATGTGTTGGAGAGGAAATCTTTGCACTGCAGGTGCATAGTTCTAGTTCATAGGAGCCACCAATGAGCCACATACATATTTACATTTTGTAGAAAAAAGAATGTCATTAACTACTCCAAGCCATAGATTGAGTTGGTGATAAGGATGATAAGGGGCCTTCATGCTTTTAAATACCCTCCTTCCTAAAAGCTTCCTACTTTAAGTAGAACTCTGACAATTTTAAGGAGAGATAAAATAGATTCTTACCTAAGGATTTTGCTTTATTTCCCTCCTTTTTCACTGTACCGCTATGAAACAAAGTGAATTAGAAATATAAAGCTTTTGGGGTTTTTTGTTGTCTGTTTTTTACTGAAAAGGTAATTTTGCTAGTATAAAGATCTTGGTTTAGACTGTATCCCAACTCTGAACACAGAAATAGATGTGATTTTTAGTGGAATTCTCTGAAACAACAGATGACTAATTATATCGGGATTTGTTACTGGTTTATTAAACATTTAGTTTGCTTTAATGTAAATTACACAGTGTTCTCTCAGACTTCTCTAAATTGTGTGATGAGTTTAGTTGCATATATTATTCTTACTAGTTCAAGGGCCAGACTAATTTATTTGTAAAACCCCTTCAAAAAAGGAAATTCCATCTTAAGCGTATAGGGTGGTTTTCTGTTTTCTTCAAGTAAAGTGTTGGTGAGCATATAACAGATTTACTTTATTGGTTATGGAAGAGCCTTAACTTTCTTAAAATCCTGTTTCTTCCACTATGATCCTTCACATCTCACAGCACAGTCCAATGTGAGCAATGTTTGCCATCTGCAATTTAACACTGAAGTCTTGTAAAGTATCAGATCTGTATAGTCATGATTAAGAGTACCTGAAGTAACTATTAAATCAGCCCTCAAACTTCTGGATGCTATGTTGAAAGACAAGAATTTATGTGCCAAATTCATTATTGATAGCTGTTTGCAGACTTCCATAAATAATTAAATGAAATTTTCAAAAACCTAAGAGAACCCCACAGATACATTTTTTTCATTGGTGTTCTGCACTGGAAAAGATGCAGAAGAAATCTGATTTTCAAAACTTATTCTTAATGATGCTGCTCTAAGATTTAGAAGGGAACCTGTAATTCTCCTTCCAGTACCCAGCAGGTAAGTGCTCACAAATGCACACACACATTTCCATTTCTTAGCACCTGTAAAGGGAACTTTCCTTCAAACTATACAGTGCATAATTCAGGAAAAGAGCACATGAAAGGAATTATAGCAGCTTTCCACATCATCTGGGTTGAGGGCAGTTACCACTAGCAGCTTGCTGTGGAGAACTGCTGCAAGAAGGGGATTATGTGGAAAATGGACTAGTGAAAGACATGGGATAAAAAGCCAACCCCAAGGGAAGACCTCTTTTTTGGTATTTTGCCATTACATTAACTAATGGAGTTTAGTGGTTTCCTTCCATCACTGTAAACAGACACACACTCATAAACACACATGTATGTTCAGACTTCTAAAGGAGGGGAAGGAGAAGAAAATTTTCTTTGCAATAATTCCAAGCATATGGAAAAAAAATATTGTTTGTTATAGCTCATGGGCTTATGATATTTAAATTAAAATAGATTTTCCTAAATAAAAATAGTCTTTATGACACAGGGCTATTAAAATGGTGCCATTCGGTTTCTCAGCATTGTTAAAAAGTAATGTTTTTAAAATGTTTTATACCACCTTGAATTTTTGGCTGGCATTCAGCAGTGCTGAAACTTGCCACTCAGAAATTTAAAAAAAAAAAAAAAAAGCAAAGCATAAATAATAGGGTGTCTCCATAGCCCAATTACAGCTTCTCAATATTCCCACTTTGAGGATATTCCTGCTTCCTTTATAATTACTTAGAAGCATAAAAATTTCAACTCAATATTTAAAACAAACAAAAAAAATCAGCAAAGAAAAGCTAGTTGTGAAACGATGGCAGGGAATTTTCTTGGTGATGTCAACTCTCGTTAAAATTGAGCAGATTGTTTCCACAGCAAACATCTAACAAAGCAGAAACCCAGGTGCTTTCCTACTTCCCACACACCTCTACTTTTTTACTTCTAAGTTTGATTTTATTTTCTCTTGAAAAGTTAATTATTTCATTTGAGCAATTGAAGAACATTTTCTTTCCTGATGAAAATTTATCGGTGCATTCACACCTCAAATCAGAAAAACATACCTGGACTCACCTGGTTTTTAGTACAGTGTTCTAAATCACCTGAAAACTGATCAGGTGACCTAAAACTTCCCATTTCAGGGGAGGGTTTTTGGATTATGTGAGAACTAAGTGCCATGGACCAAACCTTAGAGACAGAGAAGTTGCTGCTTTCTGCCTTCAGGCAGATGTAAGCTCAGGTAAAGGGATAGACTGAGATGCTGGCCAAATATAGCCTTGGGAAAACTCTCTCTTGAGTTGGCAGGTAAGGTGGCAGAATTTCCCAGGCACAGATTTGGAGGGCATATTGACCCATATAAAACCTAACGTTCGTGCAAATGGATTTATGGCAAATTTTACACTGCACCTGCCCTTCTGATTCTTCACTGTGGGAAACCATTTTAGGAACTTGGAGCAGGTTGGTCTTCACAGCTCATTATTAGCCTGCAGTTTGTGATAGACAGGTGATTCTGAAACCTAATCCCAAAAACTGCCTCTGGCAGATTTCATCGAGTCTTTGATATCTTCTTGAAGTGTGAGTGCAAACAGAGCTATTCTTCAGTTTTGCAAGTACCCAACCTGGTGACTGAATTGCCTAAGCAGAAAGCAATGCAGCAAACCCATCCCAGTGCCATGGTTTGCAGGGCAGCTGGGCAGTGCCCATGCTGAGGAGGTGGTGGACTGAAGTGTTTGGTGAAAACTGCAAAGGTGAAGCTCTCAGCTGGTACTTTTACCTTTCTTCTTTCATGAGAATAGACAGTCTTGGAGACACTGCTTTGTGCATCATGTGAAAACATACAGAAGTGGTGCTAAACTTTAACAGTGCCACATGATAGCCTGCCAGAGGAGAGGAAATGGGCTTCACAATAATTCCCTCTTTTTTCCAGGGGACAGGTACACAACATGAGCTGTTGTTGAGGAAGTTAGGAAAACTAAAAAATCTGGAGTCTTGTTGGTAAACAGAAACCTGAAAAAACAATTTCACTTCTACTGCTTTCTTTAATCATCTCTCTCTTAATGTGTGTATGTTCTACAAATGTCATTTGGATTTCAAATTCTGAAATTTGTTTACTGTTGATATAGTGCATTTTCTGTTATTTTTAGAAGTTGCTTTGGCTCACTGGATAAGATGTATATAAAAGTGAGATGAATATGTTTTATAGAAAAAAAGAGGAGTCAGAGGTACGTGGTGTTTTTCTAAGTGACTAAAAACGTATCCTAACCTGAACCAGTTTATATTTTAGATAAAAAAAAAATAATTTCAAGTCACACAGAGAAATGAGATTTTATTATGAGATTTTCACTTAAAAGCAAACTTTATTCTTAGGATAACATAATTGTCTAGAGCATATAAGACACAACACACATTGTATTTTAGAACTCTTAATTGTAGAATGCTTTCATTTCAACCTTGCTTGTTGTAAGAAGCTATTTTCAGACAGAGTCACAGTCAGCTGGAAATAAGCACAGCTTTTTAAATAGCTTGTGTCTTGGATCAAGATATTCAAGTAATTAATTCTGGATTTATTCATAATTAGTTCAAATAGTCATTTATTATGATTTTGTTAATAATTTTGTTTCCTTAAAAAAATAGCCTGTATTTTCATGAAGCAGTGTTAATAAATTGCCATTTTTCCTTTATTGAAAAATGATAGCTTCTTGAAAGTATGGCATAGACCAGGAATGCCAGTGGTAGGAAAATGGCTGTGTTTTTACATAAATGTACTGTAAAAATTAAGAAATTTGGTCTGTTGAGAGAAAAAAAAAACTTTTCAAAATGTTATTGGGTAAATATTCCTTGCTTAATTAAGTGTAGTTTAAAGTTAGTTACTAGGAAAGGGCTTATACACAAACTTCCACCTCTTTTTCATTCATACAGTATTAAGCCAGCATGACCTGTTGGTGAAAATTGCTTCAGTGGTAAAAACACCGCATGCATTTCATGTTGATCGAATTTATATTAATACAGATATTAAGCTCTGCTCAAGGAGCAAAACAGAAATAACAATAACAAATTGTTCTATTAATGCCTTAAACCACCAAAAGTATTAGGATTATAAATTCAGTCAGGTGAAAAGGCTAATCAAACATTCCTATATAAGAGACCAGACCCTGTTTTAGCAGATGCTTAGGGTTGGTTTGTCTTGGGTTTTGTTTGTAGTTACAACATTATAGTACTGTAAAATAATTTTTCACGTATTTTTTACATCAAAGTCTAGTTGAACCTTAGTCCAAAACCTACCTGGATTAGTTTATAACATCTATATTAGTGTTTCCATTTGTGTTTTACAGCTAAGGACCTGGTTGTGGTTGTATGACCAAGGACATCACTATATTGTAGGTGGAAACTGGGTTTTTAATAAAGAGCTATACTTGGACATCTGCTTTCATTAAAAAAAAAAAAAAAGCATGGTCAGAGATATTATAACTTGATTATTAGTTAACTGGCAAGAGATATTATAACTTGATTATAAGTTAGCTGGCAAGATTTCTGTTTTGCAGAATGCTCTTTACTTGCTTCTAGCTTATAATGTGTGCACACTTGTTCCCTGTGTGTGCCCATACAAAAGTAATCTTGGCATAAATATAGACAGGAACTTTCACAGAACAAGCTGCAGGATTTTGTTGTGTGTATGAACAAGTCTTCTTTACACAGCTTAAACAAAAACATACATTTACGTAAATATAAGTCATAGGAACAGATTTACACTAATGTCTTAATTCTCCTCTAAGGCAAAGCTGCTTTGCAGAGCTTTACTTCCTATGTTGCTGTAACTTAATGATGAAAACAATTTACCTCCCACTATAGCCAGAGAAGAGCAGTCCTGTGCTTAATGCACAGACAGTGCAATGACTGAGGGAAGGCTGTGATGAGTCCTCCCTGCTCTCAGTCAGGGTGGCTGTAATGGGACTGTGACTGATGGCTTTGCCAGTACACACTGGGAACTGTCCCAGATTTGTGGGCAAGGTAGTGAGCAATGGGGGCATCTTTGTTCCTTTTTTATCCCTTTCTTCTTGAACCATGTTTAACTTTTCCTTGTGTAGTGAGTGTACCTGGGAAGTGCTGGACAGATTTAGGTGAAACAAAATCTTTAATTTTAAATAGGATAATTTTTTCTCTATCATAATAAAATCAAAGCTAAACTCCACATTTTCTTTGAGAGCTAGGGAGAATTTAGTGTGTCTTTAGTGTCTTCTGGCAGTCCTGAACAATTTTAATTCAGCAAAACGTGTGATAAAAGAACATGAATAAGTTGCTTCCGTGACCGCTTTTTTCTTTTGTTTATTTCCATCTGTAAAACAAAATCTACAATATTGCATCAGAATATTATTTCATGATGTAGTGTTCTGGTTGTAACCTTCCTGTTTGTTTCATGGCTTTCATTGTTTAATTCACTGCAGTGAAACATCATCAACCTAAAGATTCGGATCCGGCGTGTTCGAGCTTGTGGAAGTTTCGGTTGTTGCGGTGTGACTGTTAATAGTGGAAGTTTGGAATATTTTCTCAGATAAGCAAGGGTCATTTAAGTCTTTTGATATAAAATGAAGTAAACCAAAGTGTGAAGCAGCAGATGCAGTAACAGATTCATTTTCGGCCATCAAAGTTTTTCAGTAAATTTCAGCTTTACTTGTTGGCTGCAAGCTGATTCTCAAAGGTGAGGGAATTCTACCTCGAAATGGGGTGAGCACACCAGGCAAGAAAGGCTTTCAAAGCAATAGACAAAAAAGAAACTCATTAAAATTTTCAAAGTTTAAACTTCAGAATCCTTTTCTCTTCAACACTGTTCCTATGGGCATCGTCGTATCCTTTGTGTTTGAGATATAATATTATACATTTCCTAAAACTCACTTATTTTGGAAGCTCATGGCAAGATGTACATTCAGTTTTGGTGGATCAAAGTCACGATGACTAAGAACAAACAGCTTGCATTTTTAATATTGAATAAAAATAAATATTATTGCCTTCAAACTCTGGTGACAGTCACTTCTTGCAGCTGTACTGATATTGACTTTATTATTGTCATCACTCAAGAAGAATTCAGTGCATGATCTTTATTTCTTGCTCTCATAGACAAATCTGCAGGAGGCTTTTTTCATAGGTGAGCCCTCCTTTTCACCTTGATCCTTCCTTACCTTTACTTGTAATTTCCAATGTTACTTTCAATCAATTCAAAGCAAGTTTTGGTGAAGTCCAGTTTTTACTTGAACACAGGCAGTCAGAAATAGAGATTGAGAAGATTTTTTTGTTATCAACTTGTACCCTTGAAAAATACTTCAGGATGACATTTGATCTGCTTGACTACTGTATCTAGTGCTCCTCTTTCTGGGAGAACTGTGCTTCACTTGAATTCACTGTTTGATGTCAGTGAAAAAAACCCCAGTGTTCAAAATTCCTCAACTTTCCTAAACTCCCTTTGAACTGAAACAGTCAAATATTGAACATATCCATTAGAAATTTATTTGCCAGGTTTTTAGTCTTTCTCAAATTCAGTATCACACTTATTTCTTCAAACTGGCTTCTTGTAGGCTGAGAAACTGTTTCCTCTGAGAGTTGGTATTGCATTGCTAATCATGACAGAGAGCAAGTGACCTTTTTAATCTTTTTACTAAGAATGCATCTACATTAAATGCTCAAATAATTCCAGTGCCTTCATGTTATTTACTGACTTGAAGTATGTGAATGCATGATTTTTCTCTGTGATATAGTAGTAAGAGTGTACTGTAGGCTCTCCATAGTTTTTTCTTGTACCTTGTTCACATTTCCAGCCACAGAGATAGGATATATACATGACATCTGTTCAGGGTTTGTCTGCAAAAGTCAGAATGGTTTGTTTTATCTGAAAATGAGTGCTCCCTCTGACACCTCTTCCTGTCAAGATTCAAGTTAGTTTTGTTTTCCAAAATAAGCTTAATTAAATATTATTTAACAACTGGTGCTTTTGCTGTTGTGCAGTTATTAGTGATATTTTGGATGTTTTAAGAAATGAGTTCTCTAATTTGTTTTAATCTTCCCTCCAAGGATATGTAAGAGCAATTCTGCAAAGTCTTTATACTTTTAGGTCATAATGTGTAGCTGAAAGAAACATATGTCTTGATTTCAAAAGAATCTAATTAATAAAACATTTTTAAAACAAAAACTATAACTAATCAAAATAATTAGAATGTACAATAGCAAAGTGCAGTTGTTCAGTGATACATATTAGCTAGAAAAAGAATAATTATGTTTTTTTCTGAAACTAACTGGCAAAACCCAACTGCACTCATGTTTTATTAAAAGCCACTTTTATTGCACTGGCTGTTTTGTCTGAAATGTAATTTACATTTCCATCTGCAAGTACTTTCTTATAAAATTCTGTAGATAACTTCCAGTTGTCAGTACTTTTATACTATAAACTTTTCCTTGGTATATACTGAAAAACTGCATGTCAATTAAACATGCTTTAAATATCTGTCTTTGTTAACTTACAAGGTTGTTCCACAATGTGTTAATGAGATTTGCTATATTATTTTCTGCCAACTTACTTTATTTCGGCACTGCTTCTATGCCCTTTTTACAACTCGATTTCTTCCCATTTCTAGTATACTGGTTATTTATAGTTCCAGCTACAGCATAGCTTCCAGTTAATGGGTGAAGTATATAAACACAAGTTTTAAATCAGAAATACGGAATGACAAAGCTGAGCTCAGTCCTGATCTGTGCTGAATTTCAGCACAGCACAGCAGCAGCAAACAATCTGTGTTAGCAGCCAGGTGTGGAACAAATGCAGTCAAGTATCAGAATGGATTACCCACAGAGGTTGGATACTGTGGACTGTCCAACTCTGCAGGCTTGTGTAAAATAGGTTCTTGCTCTATTTTGAAACAGTTGACCTGAATAAGCCCTTCTGAGCTCACTCTCTTTGATGTTTTGGCAGAGATTAATTTTTTGTCTCCTCCGATGTTGTAATAGTTTGGGAAGTCCCAGAATCCCTGGGATATAACATTATCATGCGTAATTTTAGTTTGGGACTAGATGCTTGATCTTTGTAGGTTGTTTAGACAATTCTAGTGGTGTTTGTAGACAGGCAAGCAAACAGTCTGTCACAGTCTGTATTTCCTTGCGCAGAGCACAAACATTGAGGATCCTACCTGAAATCCATTAAGAGTTGATCAGTGTGTTTGCCTTAGGCAGCACCTGTCTTACCCAGTTCCTTCTAGGAGGCTGGGGAGAGGAAGAAGAGTAACCTCATTTTTCAGAGTTCATGTCCAGTAGATGTTGCTCCATTTATTTTCCAAGATGAACAAACAGAAGATGAGTCCATTAAATGGGAACACTTCCAGACATTCATCTCTGAAATTAAGACAAGATATTTAACTCATACATTTAAAAACAACTTCTAAACTAGGCTTATTGAGACACAAATATTAGCATGAACATGCTTCCCAAATGCTGTTACGTCATCGTTGGAGGTTTTTAAAGTCAGCAGCTCAGAGTGTAACTGCCCCTTATTTAGGCAGCAGAACAGGTTGGGTAAACTTGTAGAGACCTTCTAAGTTTGTTTTCTGCAAAAGTGCATAGAAGAGTTATTTGGGCCCAGACTACATTGTGGGAACACAGACACATGAACATAGTGTGATCATACATAATCCCTCGAGGACAAGAGAGGGAGTCAGATAATAAAGTTATTTAAGCATGGAAAGTGAGAGGCTGATGGTTCCTGTTCTACATTAAAAAGTGTATGATGGTGATATTACCATAAAAAGAGGGATGTCTTTATAGGCTCTAGATGACAAACAGTATCCTCATACATATTAAATGTAATCTTAATACTGCCTACTCTTTCCACAAAAATTTATTATTGGTATGGATTCTTTACATGATAAGCAGTTCTTTAATCTATGTGATGATCCAGTAACTTAAATTGCTTACATTGGGAAACAGATCACTAAAAAAGTGCTAAATTATTTACCAAAATAAATTTATGGAAAATAATTTTTTAAATACTCTGTAAGGCACAAGATCAAATAAACACAAGTGCTTTGAGCCTGTTTTCTGTTCAGCAGCATCCATTTGCACAGAACACTGCTTCTCAGAAGGGAATAATTTGCATTGTGCTGCTCATAGGTTGAGATTTCAGGTAAAGATTGACACACGAGCATCCCATAACAGGGATCTTTGGGATCCTGAGAAGCTTGCTAGATCCATGTTTATTGTTCACAAATGTCACTGAAAACAATTGTGATCTTATTATTAACCTGACACACTTCTCAGTGAAGTGCTAACAAAAATGTTCATGAATCAAACATAATGAACCATGTAAGAAGATCTAAAAAGATTTGGTTGTTGGGTTTTGTTTTGGTTTGGTTTTTTTTTTAATTTGGATATACAGAAAAAACACTAATTCTTAAAATTGAGATGTGATAAGGGACCCATGTCTTCCACTGGAGAATGAGGGAGAAGAAAAGCCATCTTCTTGCTCAAGTTCTTGTTAAAATCTTAATTTAAAACAGAGGGCATAATCATGAATTATCTGATGCTAGAACAAGCTTTTTTTTATCACAGCTTGGCTTGCTGGTGGGCTGGTCATTTATACCATGAAACAGTTTATAAACTGGCTTTTCATTTTATTGCCTTAAGTGAGCTGGGTTTTAAACTCAACAGATAATTAGATGATCACTAGAAAAATATGTTGGTTTTGGAGTTTTTAGTCACTTCGAAGATGTATAGTGTATACTCAGAAGTAAGCATGTATCAGTGTATAAGAAGCACAGCTGCACTTTGTAGGCATAATATAATAAAAGAAAAATCTTTGTCTTTAAACCAGTATCCCTGTTTGTTTTACTCCAATCCATCATGGGACCAGTATTCCTTTCCAACAAATAGGGTAATTTTAAAAGCTATTTTCACAATGGGAAATCAAAAGTTGTTTAGCACAGGTGTTTCTATGGTTTTGATGTAAGAGAAGAATATATAGCCTTGAAAATTGTACTTCCACCTGCTTACAGTGTAGCTTTGGGATACAACTAGTAAAGTTGGCTGGATCAAGCTGTTCTAAAGGGCAGTTTATTTGTTTTTTTCCCTGATATTATTGGTGCTCCTCGTTCATGTGTGTATGTGTATTTATATGTATACATATATATATACCTAAATATATATATGTTTCTGGATTCATGACAGAAGATAAGTTCTTTCCCTACCAAAACCCTTTGCTGTAAAAATAACTATATAATTAATAGAAAGCTGGTGGAAACTTTAGAAAAACTTTCTCCCAAGATAAAGCTCAGCAAAGACATGATCCATAAGCTGAGTATGGATGAGATAGACATATTTTTCAATTGTGCAAGTTGTAAGTTTAAATCTTATATAAATTTTCATAGGGAAGCTGCATCTAATTTTTTTTAAGAATAGAAATGTAAAGTTAAATGTACCTTTAAAGATGTGTTTCATCTACATCAGCTTATATTTGCTATGAACTATAGAAACACATAATACTACATATGTATATAAACAGTTATATGATAAAAAAAAAAACAAAGAAAAAAGGAAACTGATTTTTTTTTTTTTTACTCTTAAGTACTGTAGAATTTAGTAAGCATTTCTGAGGAATTATTAAACTAACTTAATGAATTCCGTGGCATGAATTAGGTTTTGTGTTTTTGCAAACAATTACTCTAGAAAAGATTTATTTTACTCTCTGCCTGCATCTGCAAATGCATAGTGAAGTACATCCTCTCCTGAACTCTTTTGTTGGGAGTCAAATTAGATACTGGGGTATTTTGCTTTTGATTTGAGATCATACCAAATTTAAAAGTCATTAAACAGTCACATTTATGCAAGCTGGGGGGGAGTTTCTCTATGAAGTTGGTGACTTATTCCTACCCTGTGGGCACTTTAAAGCATATTTGTCTGGGTACTTGAAGGCAGTTAGTAAATGAAATGGTTATCATATTGCAATTTCCAGTCTTGGTATTAATGGCAATTATACATCCACTTAAAAAGTTTAGCTGTCTTTTTCAAATAATAATGTAGTGGGTTGGTTTTGTTTGGATTTTTTCCCCTCCAAGATTATCAGATGGATGGGATGGGACTGACAGACTTCTGATGATTATCACCCCAGTCTGTCATTTCTGCAAACATTCTCATATGGTCTGTTGTAGTTGAACTGAATTCTGGTTACATCTCACTTCCAGTGTGTTTCCAACTTGTGAAAAATGGATTTCCTGATATCAGCTGGATCATGTGCTCTGTGCTGCAGCAGGATTACACATGTGCTGCTGTGAAATGTGAAATCAGAGCAGAGCAAGACCTCCCCTGAGAAACACAGGCTATAAATTGTAAAACCTTTAAATGAAGGGCTAGAAGAAAAAGGTTTGCCTTAGGTTAGGGTTAATTGGTTTTGGTACAAAGAGTTTTATGTCCATAACTTACTGTCTGTCTATCTGTCCTCTTCCTGATTTCTCTAAAGTTGTTTTGCTTTGGGGCAAGTTTGTATTTGTTTTTCCTGACAATGATATGGTTGAAGTTGAACTGTTCTTCAGGTATTATGAACTTGAACTTATTTACTCAATTTTTATCAGATTTTTGCCTTGACTGTAGATTCTGTTGCTTCTAAAAAGTTCATTTTCTGAATTAAATTTCTTACTCTCTTGTAATCTTTTCTATTTCAAGGAACAATACTTTCTCCTTGCATATTTTCATTGTTTCATTAATTTCTTGCAAAGTTCAAGTACTGCAAGTCTTACCAACATAAACCTTAAAATGATAGAAAATTGGCTGAAAAATAGTGGTTAATCCAGGTATTGGTTGACACAACTTTTAGGGTGTGCTCTGCTGGTCATATAAATCAGGACAGTTGTTCTTTTGCACCACAGTAATACTTGACTCTAAAGTACGGTTAGGTTGGTTCTTTCCGTGAATCCATGAAACCTAGAGGTGTTTTTCAATCTAAAACATTCAACTGGTCTGAAATACACAAATAAGCAAATAGCTTTTTCCCTTAGAACTTCAGTTGCTCTGGCAAAATGATGTCCTCTGACAGGTCCGCTCAGAAGCAACTCAAGCTTGCTAAGAAGCGTGTGTTGTTCTGTGTAAATTAGTAGGCAGCCCCACAACATTTAAATGAAATGGTACCAGAAAAGGCCAGATCTTTCTCAAAACTGTGCTGGCAGTCCAATAATTTGTTAGGAAAGCACTAAAATGTAATATTTGGGAAGTGTTACTGAGAGAACAGAAATCAGGTAAGTCACCATTGCTTTGTGTTATGAGTCAGAATCATCCAGTATCATCCCTTGAAGGCAAAGTCTGCTTAATTTACACTGGCTGAAGCTGGCCCAACATATTAAAACTGCAACACCTTAGAAATGTAAAATGTTCCTGAACACAGCTCCATATACAGTGAAAATTTGTAACTATCCTGGATCTGATACCTCATTTTTCTTGTACATTGAGATGGTTTCTGATCTCACACCTGTGTAGTAGTCACAGGAGCCACTTCTGCCTAATGCAGATGAGACTGAGACCACAATCAGACCACAGATGGGTTGACAACAAAGTGGGAATAAAAAAAGTGGGAATAAAAAGTAGCAGGCTAGAGTAGACTGGTTAAAAAGGCTGGAAAGTAGATGCATCATCTGTAGGAAGAAAATGGGTTTAAGTTGCCCTGGAGAATTAAGATATGTTTCTGCATCTGCCCTACAGGCTACATGGCCATGACCATATAATCCTGTCTGATCATTTTCAAGACCATATTCAAAACAAAACTCACAGATTGTTCCCTGAGCTTTTATATATTTACTTTCTGTCTCATGTGAGCCCAGTGGCTTGCCAGTTGAAGTAAATTAGATGTGGGTTTGGGGACTGACTTAAGTTTAAATATCTGGTGCTGCTTAGACATTTGCTGCCCCATCTCCTGCCCATGAGCTGCATCCCTGCAATAAATCTGCTTCCAGCATCCAGGTGATCTACTGTCAAGTGCAAATGACGTGTGCAGTGTATCTGGACAGGAAAAAAGCCACAAAATATGGTCTTTCCTTGCCATGGGCAGAAAGTACATGCCTTCTCTTGTATAAGGGTTAGTGCTGTTGGCATAAAGTGTTGGAAATATGGACTTTCTAGTTTTTTTACTTTGATATTTTAGCTTAAATTTTTATATGCAATATGCCTTTAAAGGTAGTATGGCTGTTTACCCATAAGAAAGCTACGAATGGGATTATGGAAGGAATAGAAAAAAAGTTTTGAAGACAGCAGATACGCTGATTCCCTCTGGGTTGTTATTACTGAATACTGTAATGTCTGTATTCTTTCATAGTTGCTGCAGCAGATTGGATTTATAAATACTCCCACTGTCTTTGATTGTAGTTAGATTGTTGTGTTGATTAGATGAATTTGGCAGACACACAGCAATAAGCAAAGTACAAGCTAAGCAATAAAATGGATAGCAGCATTTAATTTAAGAGACTTTTTTACTAAAATCAGTAAACTAAACTTACGAAACACATGGATTATGTGCTGTGTAATTTGAAAACTGTTGACATAGGCAAAGTAATAATTTGTTGTAGATTACTAATAACAATACAAATTTAATTTATGTAGATAATGAAGAGGCTTAGAACTATTTCTAAGAAAGAATTTATTATTCCTCTCAGATTACTAATAGAGAAACTGAGGCATAAACTGTAGCATGAAATATGTCTGATAGTCACTTGATGAAGGGATGAAGTTGAAAAAGACTATGACCCTTAAGAAATCTGATCTTTTAGCTTTATGTTTAGTGTCTAATGCAAATCATAGCAAGTGAGGCTATTATATTGTTAATTGAAGACATTGTGGTAAAATCCTTATTGAAACAGTTGCATTATTTCATTCTATTGCTATGAATATTTCTCCATTGTAAGGTTTATTTTAATAGGGCTTTTTGGTAAGGGGTTTACCACCCTTATTGCAATGAAGGGGTCAAATTATGACCTCAGTTTTATAGTGATGTCAATACACACAGTTTTATTGGATCAGCCCTACCATTTCCAAAATTAGCACTGGGTTTGCACTGCCTGAATGAAGAATGAAGCTCTCCTGTGATCAAACCCTCTGTCATTAAAAGCTTTAGACATCTCATACCAACCGAGATGAGAATCAGGTCTTGTGCATATGTTAAAAGCTGTAAATCACTCATCTGTTCATTCTGGTTTTGGAAGTGTTTTGGGAATTGCTGCTGTCTTGGAACACAATGTCTGTCCATTTTGCAGTTTGATGAGTCTTTTTTGCTTGATCCTGAAAGGGATGTGCTGATACTGCCCTAGGCTGTGATTCTGTCTCCAACAGCAATCTGTTGCAAGAAAAAGGCTTTAGCTGGTGTAACAATACCTAGAAACTGTTAAATATTTAGGACAAATTCTTTTAACGTGATACCTGTGTTTTGTGTTAGCTTTCTGGCAAACCCTTAGTAGCAAAGTGATAGAACAAACAGAACTACCACAGTGTGAAGAGAATTCAGTGGAAGTAAAAAAGTGTCTTCAATTTGTCATCAAAGCTGATTGCACACAGAGGGGAGAGGAAAGAAGAGGACAGGGTGTCAGTCTTCCAGAACCATTATCAGGTAGTATTCCACAGCCTGATACATATTGGTCCTGCATAGAGTGACCTCAAAACTAAGGAAGTGGTGAGTAGTTGACGACATCTTTGTTATGTCTTGCTTTCCACTTAAGTTTTAATATTTGGAAAACCTGCAAGAGCTTGTCCAGGCCAAATTACATTTAGAACAAGTGTGGGATATTTTACAAACAACTGTTGGAAATATTAAATATATTTATATTAAATATAAAATATTAAAATTATGACTGTAAAAGTGGATGGAAGCTAAAAAATCATATCAAACTTGAAACATCTGTGCAGTGTTTTCCATTTGCAGTCTGTCTGATCTAGATACTGATTGCTGTGGTGGTGACTGAAGTGAGAGCTTTCAGATTTGTAAATGTTCATATCTCTCAGTAAAGACTCAGCTTGTATCAGATTCTCATCCTTTGTGGATTTGACATACAACACCCATCAACTTACATTGAATTTGCCTGATAAAATCTCCCATTTTGACAATAATACACTTGCACACTGCAAGTTCAAACAAATGCAAACTCTGAAGAGCTCAGCTGTGGTGAAGTCCCCTTCTTATGCTGTCATTGTCTTAAAGAGAAATTCAACCATCAACTCCAGCCAGCCTGAGTACAGGCTTCCAGCATCAAAATGTAGAATTTCAAGATATTGATGTCACATCTGCCTTGAGCATTAATTTCATTTGAGAAAAACATGTAATGGCATTTTCTTATCAGTTACTGGAAATTTTATTATACAGAAATGTCCAGCTAGTTCTCAGATGTTTAATAATTAAGTGGAGCTGTGCTAACCTGGAATGTAAGTGAAACGTGCGTTTCTTGGAGCATGAGCCAAAGCCTGTTAAAGTGAATGGGAATGTTCCTGTTTATGTAAGTGGACTTTGGATCAGAGCCTGCATAATCACCTGAGAAGCAATTTGCTACCTGGCTTTTTCTCTGCAGACTGAAAAGACTGCTAAAAATGCAGTGTGGTGTGCTCAGCTGACTACCTGACTGCATGGAAGGGATGCTTACAAGCTTTGTAGTTTTGTGTTCAGTTCTATTTTAATTTTAAAGGAATGTGAACTAACTTTGTTTTGGGAGGAGTAGACACTTCTTTCAGTGTTCAAAATACCATCTGATGGGATTAGAGCTCTATGACTTACACTACCATAAAAGTTATCATTAATTTCTGGAATGATTCTTGATTACAGAG
Organism: Chiroxiphia lanceolata; assembly: GCF_009829145.1. Lineage (NCBI taxonomy): Eukaryota > Metazoa > Chordata > Aves > Passeriformes > Pipridae > Chiroxiphia > Chiroxiphia lanceolata. The sequence continues at coordinate 11,732,125 of NC_045649.1, read as the reverse complement.
GCATTAGAGTTCACATTCTTAGATCACTTTTTAAAATTGCACTTTATGAATTGTTATAGTCTCTTGGTAAAATTGTTCTAACTGGCTCTTCAGAGGAGCATCAATTAGCTCATTTTCTGTGACATGTTTACCTAACGTTTACTTCATATTCTCCTTGAGTAGCACATATTTCACAAATACTTCCTCTAAAATGAATGTGTATGTTCACATAGCAGGGCTGTGTGCAAAATTTTACTATATTCCAAGCCACCTGTAGTTTTAAGATCCCTCTAAGAATATAACTTACCTGTGAACCTAAAATGCATGTGCAGAATCCTCAAACTAAGAATTAGTTTTATTATCGTGTTTGATAATCAGAGTAGTTGGATCTAGATCAGTGGGAGAGGGATTCACCATTTAACTTTCAAAATCCATCTCATTTATCCCAATCAGAAGTGTATAGACAAAAGCTGTGACCTAGGCAGTTTGAAAATGCTTCATATGTCCCTGTGTTATCTGCCCTTGTAGTCTTTCAGCAAATGTTAATGTTTCAAATTTGCTGGGATCCTCAGTATGTTCTATTCCAAAGAGCAGGAGCCCCCTCAAACCTTTTGAACTTTTGCAGATGAAGACGTTTCCCTTGAACCTCTTATCAGTCCCCAATTTAGCTATTACACTACTTCCATCAAAATATAATTGTACATATATCAGAAGATTCTCATGACAATTTAAAAGACCAAATTAATTCTTAATTAATTCAGAGAATCTGCCAAGGACAAACAATGTATTTTAGCACGGGCTAGTTTCTTCTTTCCTGATACTATATTTAGAGTCTGTTGTCAGGCAGAGTCCTTGTGTGGGCCATTGGCCAGGTCAGAGTTTTGAAGTACAGTTTTTCATTAAAACTCGCTTTTACTGGGAGGCTTCTTTTAGAAGGGGGGGAAAGCATATTTTTGTTATCACTTTGTCTTTTTTATTAGTGCATTGGATACCAAATACTGGAATAAATACTAAGCTGAAGTGTGTCACACGCTGGATCCTATAAAGTGAGAAGACTGTTAAGTTTAATTACTTTGTTTACCTAAACAATATTAAAATCTAAATCTCATTTAGGGTTACTAGCAATGAAGAAGACTGTGCCAGTCATAGAAGGAAGTAAAGATGGATTTTATATATAATATATATATATGTGTGTGTGTGTGTGTGTATTTCAGTTTAAGGACTTCAGGTCACAGTGTGGATTTCTGATAGTTATAATCATGTAATTGTTTTACTGCAGAAATATAGTTGTGTTAATCTATTATCCTTAGTCACCTTAAGCAGTAGTCCTTCTGAACATAAAACTGAATCCCACCACTTATAATTTCATGGAATTAATTACTTATATCCAGATACAAGGGAAAAATTGGCAGTGGTGCAGCCTGATTGCAATCCAGAGAGAGCAGGCACGTTGTCAAGATTTCACTGCAAATCTTGGCTCTTGTCTGTCTACATCCCTTCCACTGTACTGCTCCTGATCTAATGTGCTATCACGGTGCTCTAGGGAATACCAAGATTCATATTTACTGAGGAGAGAAGGTTTAGCTGGTGAATTACTGAGCTCTTTTGAAATCTCTGGCCAGTCATGATAATCTAATGCATGTCTTCAACGACTCATTAAAATACATTTGTAATGGAGTACTGTGTACAATTATCCTTGGACAGTATATTATTTGAAAGTTTGACTCTCAAAAACTCAGTTTAACTCTTCTCACATATGTTGAGGGCAAAGCTCCCACTGACTTCAGTGAAAACCCCAAGAACTGTGCTACCTGTGTGAACTTCTGAAAACTCTGCATGAAATACAACACAGCATTCAAATGTTATTTTTAAGAGTTTTTAAAATGAACAATAACATTTCTACTGAAAAAAAAAATGTTAGTGGCTTTTTTCTAGAGGAATGGAGAGTAAGGAACAGAATGGATGGGAAATGTTATATAGACCAGCACAGAGCAAGTATGAAAATATATGGTGCTTGCAGGGGAATTATTTAGTATTTAGGACCATGCAAAGAAAGCAAGTTGCTTTTGGCCTTTCCTTGAAATCATCTGACTGATTTGCATTGGTGTCATGATAACATACTTCAAAGGTTGATGTCTGTGGAAAGTCCAAGGACACATACCTTGTGACTCTACTAAATATTGCTGGAGGCCATTCCAGTTGTTCCCATTGTGATGTGGGGAGTCTTCTACTTAATTTGTTTTTAACTGTTGATCTCCAAAGACCGTTGTTTGCATCTGTTTATTAAATTGCAAACTCAGCTGTGAAAATGGTTTTTATGGTGTCGTTTTATTACGGTCCCATTTACAATTGGAGCTGAGCACAAACATGATAAATATTTTTCTTTGTAGGGGCACACATTGTTGGAGGGCCATTGAAATAACATGAAACTCGAATTGTTTGTTTATGAGATCAGATTCATTCATTACTTTGGTGAGGAGCTGTGAAATGTAAATCTCACATTCCACTGGACAATAACAGCACCAGCTTGAACTCATTTAGAGGTGTGATATTCCATTCAAAGGACGGCTGTTAATTTTATTGACCAAATTTTGGAATTGGGGTAGCATTGATATTCAGGAATGCTTCTGAATTGCTCTACTTCTATGCCATTTTTCTTATCTTTGGGAAGTAGAAGTGGTTCAAACTTTATCTAAGGGCATTTCTAATGTGAAAAAGATGTAGTTTTGTTATTTTTTGTTAACATTCTTCTGTTGCACGTTTTCCCATCTTTCTGAGAAAGTCTTTGTGGGTGTGTGCAGAGATATCAAAAATGGATATAATCATATTCTTTAGAATAAATCCTCATTTTTTTTAGGTTTATTTTCTGTACATTTTATGTTGGTGGAATTCAATTATTTTATCAAGGTTCTGATCAATTAGTGACAAAAGATTTAGTACTGATGTATAGACATTGTAAAATAACAGTTTAAGCCATTTGAAGTAGCATTTAAGAGACATTTTTAACTTTAGTGACTGAAATGTCAATGTTTTAAGGAATATCGTGGAATTGAGTAAATTCTTTATGCAAGACTATGTAAGACTGATTTATAAAATTAATGACTAAGATGAAAACCAACCAAAAACTGGAGACTGACATTATTAAAAATTGTTACTAGTTTCAGCTACAATCACTCAATGAGACTAATGACTCAGTATGAAACATTTTAAGCACATAATTTATTTAACAAGTGGGTATTCAACACTTTTCGAAAATTGCATGGTTTACTCCTGTTTTTTTTTTTATTTGGCACCTAAACCCTAGGTACCCAAAGCCAAACAAGATCTGTCTCTATACCTATGTGTTACCACTTCCAAGTATTTTGTTTTATGAAGAAATAGAATAAACATCACTTTATCCCCAGAGCTGGTTTGTTAGATCTCAAATAAGAAACTCATCAAAGTAATTTTGTAGCTGCTGAATTTCCTTTCCTCCCTTTTGTTACTGTCCCTGCCATGATGCTGTTTGGATGTGATATTGATACAAGCAAAGTAAAATCCAGGAAAAACTGCTACTACCCAAGTAGGCAGTAGCAGCCTCAGCTTATCACGGGATTTGAGTCAGTGCTAACCTTGATATATTCCAGATATTAGTAATCTGGATCCTTGATTATTTGGAGAGAAGGTTGCAGTTGGCTATACCTTATGGGGGGGGCTTATGATAAGGTTTTGGGGGATTTTTTTCTTTTCCTTGAGAAAGACAGAATATTTACTGAGATGTTCTTGGGGAAAAGAATGCGAGTTTGGAGTATTGAACAGTGGCATATAAAAATATCAATGATGTCACAAAAGCTCTGTCATGAAGACATTTTATTGTTGATGAATTGTAAGAACCATCTGGGTACTATTCTAATGATTCAGAGACCTCTGTATGGATGGTACAGATGCTTCTTTTGTTATTGATGTGATCTTGTAAATAGTTAAAATATTTACCAAGGCACCTCTGAGCCGAAGCTATACCATTTTATTATTTATACCTTTTCAGAGGAACAAAAATGGAGGTGTCCACTAAATGTGATGGATTAGGCTTATAAACAGCCATTATTGCCATCAAACCTCACATGTCAGCTCCCCCTTTTGTGTCTGTGCATTTCTAAGCTAACCAGTGATCCATGCATAAGATAGAAGGTTAAGAATGTGCGGAGAGAAAGGGGGTTGACTCCCAGCAAGATGTATCTTCTGCTGATTAGAAATACAGCTGTAGAAAGGGGAGAGAAAAGAGTTTTTGCAACATGACACTCCCCTTTTCATTTCACACAACTCACTGTTTAGAACCTGCAAATCACTAACTAGCAGAGTCACTTTGCTGTTTCATGTAACTTAGTGCAGCTGCCTTTTGTTTTCCCCGAGATAAAAATCAGGAAATGCAAAAATTAAACAGGTCCAGAGAAGAGGAATAGCAGAGGGAATGAAAGGAAAAAGGTTGAGCAAGTGACTTCACAACTTGTTGACAGAGCAAAGTACCATTTCGTTATAATTAAGTGTGCTTTAAAGGCTGCACAGAAGGGAAAGCTAACAGAGCTTATTCAATATAACCCCTGTCAGTACCTTAAAGCTGAAAAAGTTATTCCTACTCCCAATGCACATGCAGAAATAGACATTATTTCAAAACTAGTAACATCTTTTAAAAGTGTTTCCCTTTCCTCTGAAAATGTAGAGGTCATCATAGCAACTTTTCCAAATGTCCATACCTTGTCATGTGATTTTTTTTTTCACTCTTCTTCATGAAAAATTATTCTTATGCTTAAAGATTCAATATGAAAATGCTTTTTAAACTTCAAATACAAATTTATTAAGTAGTTTTTTAACTTTTATGTGATACTGAGAAGTAATGTGCTATAGTCCAATTGTGTGTGATTTATTTCTTATTATTGTTAAAATTGTTTAATATGTCAGTGCATTACTGCTGAAAGAATAGAACTCATTTAAAAAATCACATTTGATGTTGTGGTAAATCGTGTAAGTTCAATGGAGATTTATTTAGGCTTGTTGTTATGTTATTACATAGCTAATTTCTCTTTTGTCTTAACCAAAAACTGATTGTACAAAGTGCTAGATAATTCTTATGCACAACTGAAAACCATAGAGTTGTATATTCATGGGCCTCAGGGAAAAAAAAAAAGAAAAAATAAAAGGATAGGAAATGTTTGTTTTCTTTCTAATATATTTGAAAACTTCAATGCCACTGCTAGGGCAGCTGAAAACTTTAACAGTGAGTTTACAAAACTATCACTTAGACATAGGTGGTGAGACCAGAAGTTATGTTTCAGTTCTAGAATTATGTGGAATGGTCTGACATTAAACTGTGGTTTTACTTTAATTTATAAACCACTAACAATGGCCAGTCTAGCAGTCAGATGCATTAGTATGCTGGTGCACTGACCATCCCGTCTCTGTAAGTACTGTGATCTGAATTGCACGACCAGCATGGCAAAGGTCCAGATTTCAGTTGCCACTCCCACTGGGAAAGAAAAAAACAAGCTTGTACGCAATTTATGTCTGCAGTTGGTTCACTGTATACATTGAAAAATACCTTGTCAAGAGAATGGCATTCAATCTTATTTGGGTCAAACATAATCTGTATCAACTTATTATGCTTAAAGAAAAAGAAAAAAAATGGTTTTTTTTCTAAAACTTACTATTGCAATGAAATGGATGTACAAATGTAGATGCTTTTGCATGCAGTGCTCCAGGTCTACTCTTCTGACTTGCTGTTACCCAGCATCTCCCACAAGAGGAAAATAACAGTAAAATGTCAAATGCCCAGTAAACTTGCATCTAAAATAAAGGCATATTGTCATCTCTGACCTCACAGTTTACATAAATTTCTGCAGGCTTTGATGTAGCTCTCTGGAATTAGCAGTTGGGAATGTGAAATGAAATTACGCAAAGCAGTGACTATGGGAACAATTTCAAGTGCCAGGTAGTCTTAATTGATGTTTTTATTTTTCTAGGAGTTCTGCTTGGTAGCCTGGTAGCTAAATAAGTAGAGAAGGTAAATGCCTCTTGAATCAGATTTTAATTTAGGATACAGTCAGATTGCAAGAATTACAACTATGCTGTTTAATACTGTATTACTAGTAAAGCTTTAACTTTACTGTGTACTCCTTCTGTTTATGTTTTCTTTATGACATTTAAAAATGTTCTTGAATACCCTTCAGAAGGGCCCTGGTCTTGTGGTGAATACCTGCAAATAGTTCTGAGGTACAGAAATTTTACCTGCATGTATTTTTAGGTCATGAGAAGTGATTAGATTTTTAGCCTTTTAAGTTTCAGGGAACTGAGGTATAGATTTAGGTTCTGTGTGTGATAAGGGTTTTTATTAACATCTCCTAATGTCGAGACAGTTCAATTATAAATGAAAAGGGTGGCACGAAACAAAAATCTAGGAATGTGCATTGTCGTGGTATTCTCATATATGATTGTGTCTTGTGAATAAAGGGGGGGGTTGTTTGGGAGTTTTTTTCAGCAGACCAAAGGCATACATCAGTGATTTGTAGGTCAGCTCTCTTTGAGAGCTTGAAAAATGTTAAAACAAATCCTTCACCATTGTCTCTTTATGGCCTACAGAGGAAATGTTGAGTTTTTCAGTGTCTTAGACCTCCCATTAGCTGGGCTGAATCTGGAATTCTTCTTGGTTATGATTCAGTGATCATACAGGCAAAGTGTACATTTAATTCAAAAGAGCATTTTATGTACTTCTCAGCCTTGATGCTGTTACTGATGAATTCTGGATATATGAAGGGGAAGAGGAAAGGCTTTTAAAAAAGAAGCCCAAATCCAGACTTTCTTGTGATCTTGTAGGTACCAGTGACTAATATCTCATGCAGACAAAAGCTAGTTAAAACTGACTTGAGATAAGCATTCTTCTGCAATGACTCATCTTCCCTAACAATAATGGAAATGTAGCCACTGTTTATGAGATAGCTGAAGTGCAAATAGTAGTGTCCATGAAGCTGAGGTTAATTACAGGAAGGACTTTCATGATAATTGCTAATAAACAACACTTGTCCTCCTTTGAATCTATTATTCTCCACAGAGGAAGTAGGCTTTTGCAATTTGAATAGAATTTTGAACATTTGCTCAGGAGGTGTAGGCAGTAAGAGGCAGGAATGAATAATAAAAGTCAGCCATAAAAGGGTAGGAGGCTGACCACATCTGACATTTTCTCTCTTATAAAATGTAGAATTCTGAACGGGTTACTAAATTCCCACAGACCGTCACTGTCTCAGCATGTAATGTGGTGTGACCAAGGAGAAACCAGCCCCTGCATCCATTCTGAGAGTGAATCTGAAAACTAGTCAGGCTGGGAGTGATTGTGTCTGCAAAGGGACAGTAAAATATTCTTTTAAAGCTTTCTAGTTCTCCAGGGTGTCTAGAAAGCTGATTTCTGCTTTAAAGGGTGTGTTCTGTGAGAGATTTCGATGGATTATGAATCCCCATAGAAGTGAAATCATAGCAATTAGTCTTGGAAACATACCATTAGTATTATTTTAAACTGTAAAGAAAGCAATTATGGAAGTATTTTGAAAGTTTTAAGTTTGCGGTACTAATTTTATTAAAGAACTAAGGTTGAAAATCCTCTCTCCTGTGTATCATCTTTCTTCAATTCCTGCATATGTGCTGTAAAGTTGGCTCCTTTCACAAGAAATGCCCACAAAGGTCTGTCTTGGGAAGGCGCAGAAGGTGACCAGGTCTTAGTCTGTGCTCTTTACAATACCACATAAGTATCTTTATCTTATCTATATTTGTTAAATCAATTAAAAGAACATATGGAAGTTAATCCATGGCTGACTTACTTTTGTAGCGTGACACAGTATGAACACATGGGATTTCTTGTCAGTGCAGAAAATACAAAGTAGCTTTTTGGTAAATGTCAGCAGGTCATATTTGTGACTGTGTAGAAAACAAGTCTCTGTTCTCTTTGATAAAATTATTCAACATTTATTTTACGTGGTTAATGATTTAAATTCCTTTCTACCACAAGTATTGCAACAGTAAAACAGGACTGGTATGGCTTTTTGAGAGATGCAGAGTTCAACTGGCTTAGTGACAGAGCTGTTGGAACTTGTTGGAATGTTACAGAAACTGAAAAAAACATGGATTTGATCATCCAAAATTAATCTTCCATAATTTTTTTCGTATTTTTTTGTGTGTATGTGTTGCATTATCTTTAAAAAAAATTGAAAATTCTCGTTGCTTTTGTTCAACCTGCACCTTTTACCTCCAAGGGGTTGCCTTAGGCTGGAGATCTGGGACCCTCTTCTACTTAATCAGAATAAACATTTACTGGAGCAGGCACCAAAGTCTGCAAGAGGTGGAGCTATACACTGCAAGCAGATAATTAGGGCATTCCCAGGAAGTGAGGGATTTAGGCATGTGTTGTCCAAGGGAGAAGGGAAAGAGAAATGAGGAAAGATGACAACTTTCTTTTTTGTTGTGGATGCAACTTGTCATGCCCCTTGTTTTCTTTATAAGTATCTCAAAATTAAATGTTTTGCTTGACCTAAAATACAGAATTTAATATCAAATATTTTTTCTTCTGAAATTTTTTCTTCTGTTATTGAGAAAATTTAGTTTGATCCAATATTTTTGTGTGCCTTCAGTATATCTTCTAAGGTTTTTTATAGCCTGACTTTTCATAGTAATGGTAAAGTAATAAATAAACATTTATAAAAGTATTAGGCGGTGCAGGGCACCTCTCCTTGGGCAATGAGATTGGTGAGTGCTCTGAAGTCCTGAAATCCATCTGCAGACAGAGGTTTTGCTGCAAGCTGCAGATCTAGTTACATAAAAATCATAGACATAAATCATATATGTGTTTTGAAGGAGTGTGATAATCGGTAGGGAAAGCCAGGGCTATATGTGCAACAAGGAACACAGGAGACAGTATTCTTTAGGATCCCTCGTGTGGATGGAAGGTCAGCTGATGGAGAAAAAGGACCCTAACTTTATTTACAGTAACTCCAAGAAATGACTGAAGTTTTGGAGGTTGTTCTCCTTAGATTCACACAGAGATGCTTGCCAGGGAGAGCAGATATTGAATATGAGACAATTTCAGAGCAGGGAGAGGGCTCTGCCTGGCCCTCTCCTGGCAGTGCTTGGCTGGGCTGTATCAGACACCTCATGTTCCAGGGGCTGCAGCTCCCAGCATGTGCACACAGGGCAGTACCAGAACCAAGGCATGGAGACAGGATCTCAAGTATATTATATTAGTATAATTGCCTCTATAAATTGTATATTACCCTCCAGCAGGCTCCCAATTTTCAAATCATGGATAAGTCTTTTAATTTAGTGAAGGTATCCCTCGTATGCTAAGCACTAACATATTGTACCCTTGATTGTTTCAGATTTTGTAATAATATTTAGTAGTTCAGGAGTGATCACGTAATTGGCCTGCAATGTGCAATATTTTGGCTTCCTAAGCCATCAAGAATTTTCAGTGTGTTCTGCCTAAATACATATTAAAAGCAATTTGCAAAATTACAACTATACAATTGCCTAGAGCTGCAGAGTCTTTTAAAAGTCAAAAAACCCTCATGTCCCAAAGATCATGAATAATGTACAAATAATTGTTTTTATCATAGCCTCCTTAACAATGCTCTATTTCTAATACTCTCAGGTTTTTAAAATGAAAACTGTTTTTTCATTAAATTTGCTTTAAAATGGATATTTTAATGAAATAATTCCCGTTTCATAGAAACAAAAGGAACTGCACAGAGTTCTGTGAGAGATGTAATTGGACAAAGCTTGGAAAACCAGATGTTTGTGAAGCTGTTGCTTGCAATTTAATGTGTGGACCTGCAGAGCTTGTCAGAGTCCTGAGCAGCCAGTTCTAATGGAGTTTCAGACAATAAATAATTTTATTCCTTTAAATAGGTATATAATCATCTTATTAACATGGTTTTACTTAAGATAAATGGGGAGTGGGCAGAACAGAAGGGTAATTAATAGTGACCTTGGAGAAAAAGCTTCAGTTTGTCTTTACCCCAGTCACACACAGGAACTGTCTCACACAAGTCCAGGCAGCAGAATACAGGTTTCATAAAAGTTATGTGCCTGAAACCTTCACACATTGTGTTTTTCCTAAATCACATTTCTGAGGGTGTAAATCTGGGCAGAACCTGAATGTAAAATTTCCTGGTATGTTTTATGGTGCAAACACAGAATTGTCTGCTCCAATAATACAATCCCCCATTTTTTTTATCTCTTTTGAATGGAGCGAATTGTTTGGCACCTGAATAATGAAGCAGCAGGGCCAAACTTAACTCCTCTCTCTCCAGAAAACTTGTTGCTAAGAAGTTGTCATATAGCGTTTGACTGTCAAATGAATTGTTTTGGGAACTACTCTTTCATGCTTATAATGTACGTTGTTATAAAAAGGAAAAGATTCTGTTAGACACATAGACTTGTGAAAACCCAGTTCCCACCAGTTCCATAGTAACTGGATTCCATTGTCATGGATTTTAATTGGGCAGTATACCTGGCCCACATCTCTTGGTTGAAAAACCTAGAGGGACTTTTTGGAAAATTAATTAGAGTTCAAAGTGAATTGAAACCGTATTTTAATAATTATGGCAGAGATCAGAATTATGAGGCTAGCTTGCATGTGTCCTTATATTCCTTTGAATCTCTTTTTCACCTTTCTGTGACTGATTTTTTTATATTTACCAAGAACTTTGGGTAGTATGGTAGAACCCTGGTGCTCACACCTGTGCTTTTGGGTAGAGGATCTAATTAGACAGAGTTCTAGTTGGCTATGCATTTATTAGCACATTCTGATTGCTAAGTAACTGTCTTCTCCCATGCATATGTCCTAAATGAATTTATTTATTTATTATAAATATTCTGAAACTCCTTGAAACTTAACTGCCAAACTACATGATTAAATAATCCATCTATGTGTTTTTCTCACTGGTGATTGTCTGGGTCATGGCAATACAGCCTAAAGATGTTGTTTCTACCCCTGCTGTTCTGATGAAATATAATTTTCTGTATATAATAGCTGAAGATGAGCAACATGAATCTTGGAACCCAGAGTGGGATTTCTTCATTCAGCTTTTCAGAAACTGTTTTTCATAACTGAATTATGAACATTTCTTCATACCTGACCATCACACTGTGCTCAAATATCTGGACAAGTGTGTAAACAATAGTAAAAAAAAAAAAAAAAAAAAAAAAAAGGAAAACAAAAAAAAAAAACCTGTCCTCAGTAGTTAGAGGAAAGTACAGGTGTAAACACATTTCTGTTTTCCAAGCACTTATTGCATACAACTTGTCTTCGTTGTACTCTACCCCCTTCTGAATTCTCTACCATGCTGTTGTACTTTCACTTCTAAATGCCTTTCATTGCTCACAACCTTCCTGTTTTCCTAATTCTTTCTCCACTACTTACCTTTTATAACTTTTAATATCTATAAATTTTTTTTATGTAGGTACCTTGTTTCTTTCCTTTTTCTACTAATTATTGTTTTCATTCTTACCGGTGGAGCTGGTTAGAAGGGCAAAAGTTCACAGGGATGTTCACTTTTGCTTAGCAAATACATATTCCTCTGTATTCGTAGCCTCTCTCCATTATCTTTCAGAAAAATCAGAATATGTTTATTTCATTTATTTATGTAGAGCTGTATAGAATTGAAGGGGAAAGAAACCTTGCTGAAAGCCAGAAAATTTGAAAATGTTTTCTGCACCTACCTGAACACAATAGATTGTGTCCAGCAGAATAAAGCCTCACACAGAGGCCCTAATGCAAGTTTTTTTCTACTATTTCATCTGCTATAGCTACTGTTCTTTCTTCTTTTAAATTGTGGTCTCAACTTGTCAGAGACTATGCAGTGCAAATAAGAGTTGTCTATTGGTAATTTTTAACACTGTGTCTTGTATATATATATTAAGAATAGGTTACTTGTTTAATCTAATCATCATTTGAATAAGCTATAAAAAGTAGTTCTAATGTCAGAGAAAGCTATTAACCACCAGTTGGGAACCTTTCTAAATTTTAGGATGGTATGAGGTCTGGATAAATTATCAGTGCTTTGGTTTCCTTTCCTGACATATCTTCTGTGTGGTCTTCAGGCCAAAGAGTACTTGTTTCTTCAAACCCTGCCTGAAGTGGTGGGATGGTGCTTATTTACTGAAATGCAAACAACAAAAAATATAAACGAGCAAAAAGATCAAAATAGATCTGTTTAGTTTCACATTCTTAAGTCTAACGAAGTTTTGGGACAGCAGAATGGATGTGGAATGGGAATTTCCTGAGTTTCAGTCCTGAGCTTGTCATTGCTTTGGCTGATAACCCAAATGACATTGGAAAGCAAACTGCACAAACCTCCGTGGTATGAGAACCCTGGGCAGACATTCCATGTTGGTGTGCAGCTTCAAACTTACATTTTATATTCTTTTTACTTACATTTTTATGAGAGACACTGATCAAATAAAATTTTTCTCTGTTTCTTCCACAAGACTGTGAATGCTTTGGTTTTTTTAAAAAGGATTAATGAGATTTTTCTTTAGTAAGTTATGAGATAGCTTTATTTACATTATATGATTTTAAAGAATTAATGTATTTGAAATGAATATACTTTAAAAAATAAAAAATACCATTTTCTTTTATGATCTGGAATGTTCATGTCAGACATTTGGTGATGCCTTAAAAACAATTGCCTTTGATTGTTTGGTGGTATTTCTTGAGGTCTCTGAGAGTTGGAAGGGCACATCTGAACTTTCTCATGAGTGGCTATACATTTTTTTTTAAGACTAGTCTTTGGTATTCTCCTCAGTGTTGTTTCCTTAGCCTTAGACTGTCTTGATCTTCAGGTGCAGCTTTTCTGTGCTACTTTAAAATAAAATAAATTTAAAAAAAAAAGGGAAAAAATACATATGCTTCAGTCCATATTTGGTTTGTTGGTCTCTTTCTGAGCCATTTAATGGACAACGGGTTTGTTTTATTTATCTGATAGGATTTCTTCATATTGTTTCAGGTTATCAGCACTCTTGCAGATCATATTACAGCTTGTGCTCAGATTTGACCCTTGCTAGGGTTCACTTTAAATCAGATCCTTATCATTAATGCAGTGATAAATAGAGATGCTTTGGAAGCAGTATACAGATTATTTATTTAGTGCCTCTCTGTATCATGTTTTATACAACCAGGGATCAATGTCAGACCTTTATGGATATGGCTTAGGTTGCATTCAGTAACTACAAACTAAAGCCCTTTAAATAATGTTAACTTAATAGCTGACATTTTTATGAAATAAGTCTACAAGGGGGGAAATGTAATATTGCTCTACTGTGAGGAAGATTTTGATTTTTAGTTTCATCCCAAACGTAAAGGGATGTTTTTAGTTTAACAACTGCCTCTGAAGTCCCCATTAAAAAAAAAAAAATAAAAAGGGAGACAAATGCTTTTAAAGAAAAAAAAAAGAGACGAGTGCTGTACCACAGGTGTGACCCAGGGTTATTGCTTTTATAGTGATACTTTTTGGGAGGCTCTAAATAATTTTTCCCCTTGTAAGTCTTGCTGGTCCCTTTATGTCATAAGTGATTTTCTTTTTTGTTGAATAAATTTAGGCTGAATTAAAACATAGTTTCCTACTTTAGGCATAGTCTTATAACTTTCCGTAGTACTTGTTCTCAAGTGTCCATCTTGATCAGGAAAATGGGAGATTTGTAGTCTGTGTGTTTCCTGTTTTCATGGGTAAAACAGGATCCAGGTTTGGGTATAAATACAAAATTTTATCATTCTGATAAAATTTCAGCCCATGTAGTAAAAATTCTAAGTATTCGAATGCATACTTGAATGTTTTCTTCCTGCTCTTCACATATTTTTTACCACATAGAAATAAAATCTGTACAGGTGGGTTATTTGACCCAGTTAGAAATTGACCTTGAAAAAAATAAGAGCAAATATCAAAAATGTTCAGAACTGTGGGATGGTTTTGAGATTTGCACCTGATGGTCTGTAGAGCATCTTCCACATGGTCTGTAGAAACGTGCCCTATAAAGTATTAAGCATTTGAGGTGAAGCACATTCAGGGAAAACAGCCACTGGGGTTTTGTTACCTTTTCTCTTTCTTCTGCTTGTAACTGTAGTCCAAGATGGGAATTGTATGAATAAGATGAAGAGAAAAACAAGACTGAAACAAAATTCAAGTCCTTCAGAGATTTCATTATTCTTCAAGGCCTTCCCTGGTACTAGCTCTGAATCTTTAAGTTTATCTAAAGACCCATAATCTCCTGTGAAGGCTCAGTGCTGCAGGAGCTGTGAAATGTCCAGCCTGGGACAGTTTAGCTCTTGCAAACAGGGACAGTGACTATTGCAGGAACCAGCTCCAAGCTGTCAAGTTGTGTTTTGGAGGCAGCCGGAGAGGAACTATGCTTAGGACAATGTAATGGGTGTTAGGTTAGACTGAACTATGCAAGGGATTTTTGTTCCAGTGATGGTCTTCAATACGTTATGCTGACCATGAGACAGTTGTGTACTTACATCAAAGTCAAATTTTCATTTCATTGAGAAGTTAGAGAGATGTTTGTAATCATTTTGATTAGCCCGTATAATCCCTCTTATAATCTCGATTTGCTGCAGTAGCACTAAAAAATATGAAGAAAAAGGTTAAATATACAATACAAAGTTTTAGTTAGCTTTACTTTCCTTTTTTTCTTAAAATTTGTTAGCATTTTATTTCTGTAGTCTTGATTAATATTGTACTTATCAGCAATATAAGAATATTAGATTAAGTAGAATTCCGTGAGACCAGGGATATTTGTGAGTGTTCGGTTTGACTTCACAAAAAACATTGGAAGTTGTGACTGAATTAGAGTGTATTTCTTTAGAAGGTTATCTGTATTTCTTTAATAGAATAATGTATTTTATTGTTTAATTGGAGAGCTGTTACTGGAAAATGTTTGGTATAACAAGTTTCAGTCTATCTTGGAAAGGAAGAAGTGATACTTTTCGAATGGATCCAAGGAAATGTAGGAATATATTACAATACAATTTTTGAAATTGCTGAAACACACTTCTTTATACATGAAAAAAAAGCACAGCTGGAATTGTAGTGATCCATTCAAATACTCAAGATTTAGTTGATATATTGTATTGCTCCTAAACAAGAAAACCGGAGGTACGTGATTGATATGAGGTGTTTAAAGAAAATTTAAATAGAATGCATTCCTGCTAAACAAAGTGTTAATTCATTTGGCTGAAAGTCATCCAGAAGAAACAGCTGTTATCTTGGTTAACTTTCTTCTGGTAAACTGTATTGTTGCATGTTTGTGGATGAGCTTAGTGGCTTACTTAGCTGGATTCCAAAGATATTGTTGAAATTACTGCTCTACGCATTTCTCTGTGACATGAAATTTCCCAATCTTCTATAGTGGGGGGCTTGGGGGGAGTGTTTTGGTGGTTGAGGGATCTTTTGGTTGGTTGTTGTTGGTTTGAGGTCTTTTTTTATAACCTCAATTTTCAGAGGTGCTCCCTTGCTTCTTCGCATCCATATTGACCTCTCTAATCAAAGGTATTAATTAATTCACCATGCTTCAGCTGGCTTACATCCTTCAATATTATGGCTAAAACAACACTGAAGCACTTATTTCTTGTCATCCAAGGTTTTATATTGTGTCATTTGTCTTCATAAGTCTCCACATAAGCTCAGAATTACTCCAGTGATTGATAATCCAAATTTCAAATACTGTCTTGTATAAATGTCACTTCCAGGTCAGTATTAATAAAGCATGCACCTCCGTGGAGGTACACACGGTACCCATGCCTGTCTCTGCTGCTGGGTTCAGCACATGCTCAATAATACCCTGTATGAAAGGGCTTTAGATGGATATTTAACTGTATTATCTGTACTTGTTGACATGCTAATTGGCCTTAATGGATCCTGACAAACACTAAGTTAATGATAACTGAGTGCAACAGACGGATAATAATGGAGTCTAAAAACCTAAACCCAGATTTTCTCAGTAAAGACTGATTTTACTGTTTCTGTTTCAGTTCATTATCAGATGAAATGCTACTGTTTCCAAAACTGCATTATTCTACTTTTCCTACCACATTTTCCCCAATTTGAAGGTGAAAGGATCATACACCTTGAATAAAGCAAGATGTTTCTATATGAAGGGGAGGGTATAAAATCAGACAAGGATGTAGTGAACACTTTGATTTTGAGTATATTTCTTGTGAATATTTGAGAAAGACAAGTTTGCACATAGAGCTTATTATGCTGTGTTAATTCAATTCTTGCACAGTGAAATGAGAGAACATCCTTAAACTTTCTTGTTGCCAATTGCCAGGTGTTGTGAAACTGCTGCAATATTAAGTGGAAGATACAATCCTACCACGCACAGGCCTGTCTTTAAGGTGAAAGATGTATTGATGGGTTTTAAATCCCACTTTAAAGAGGATGATGTATTTAAATCTGGACACAAGGGGGAAGGGCAAGAACTTTCCTGAATGACAGTTACTGATATTCTCTCTGTGTTATTAGTGATTACTTTTACTCACGCACCCCTGTGAGAATGTTAATATTGCTCTCTTGGCTTGGAACTGAAATACCCATAAATTCCAGTTTAAAGGAAAATTTTTCTAAACAGCAAAATCCAGGAACAAAAAACATTTTAGTTCATATTGAACATACCGTGTAGCAGGTTGTTTACAGTGCAGTGCTAAATGCTAAAACATTTCACAGATTCATTGCATGGACTCTTATGGTTTTGGGATTGAAGTTAAGTGCCAGAAATTCATGTTTCAAAAGAATTAGGGATTTGAGACTGATTGACAACAGCTAGGCAATTCCACATTACCCCATGAGCTGGCCCACGTCATGTAATCATAATGACATCAAAACTGATCCTGTCTGCTTAAACCATCAGACCATCTCGGGCTGGGATTTGCACCAGATTGCTGTATAAGACTTGAGCACTCAGTAGTTGTTTGAAGAGCTTTAACTGTGTTCTGCAACTGTTTGTGTAAGGAGCCCGGCTTGCTAAAAAAAGTA
This sequence comes from Chiroxiphia lanceolata, assembly GCF_009829145.1. Classification (NCBI taxonomy): domain Eukaryota; kingdom Metazoa; phylum Chordata; class Aves; order Passeriformes; family Pipridae; genus Chiroxiphia; species Chiroxiphia lanceolata. Next base: position 11,715,104 of record NC_045649.1, on the reverse strand, counting down.
TGCCACCTTTTCAGATACACTTGTTGGATTACAGCTAAATACTTCATTCAGATTCAATCAGCAGTTAGAAGGAGAAGAGGTGGGCACCATGAGCCCTGGAAGTAGCTGAGAATGGAGATTAACTGTACTGGCAGCTCTGCTTAAGGCAGAAACCAACAGACGTTGTCTCCAACCGATGAGTGGCTCCAGCTTGATTAAAGCCCTTGAATCTGTTCTCATTTCTGCTGACATTGGTACTTACTTAATATGTCAATAGAAAAGGTCTGTGCAGATTAAAGATAACAGAATATAGCATCTGTGGAGGGTGTTTGTTGACAAGTCTGCAGAACTTTTCGAGCGCTTATCCAGTGTGCTAAATTAAACCCGGTGTATTTCTGATCCGTTATCTTCTGTCTGACCAGAGGCTTCAGAAGTAGGTGAATGAAATGCACAAGCCCTCTTACATCATGACAGTGGCATAATCTCCATATGGAAAAAGGGAAAATCTTTCCTAAACCCTAAAAGCCAGTTAGATTCTACCTTGATGATTATCTGATGACCCAGATCTTACATTCTCAGCTTGCACCATATGAATTCCAAGCAGGTCTTTCAGCTTTAGGTTACTCTTGGGCATACTTATAGCGTTGTGTCTGAAGCTTTTTCAGCATCTCTGATACATTTTCTGTTACCCAGTGTCTAATGTCATCACTTCTGGAAATGAGATCTGCAAATTCAGCTTTCCCAGGTATCCAGAGTTTGGTCCTGTGTGTGACATTCCTGTACAATTCACACATCCCTGGTTTATTTGGCCAGTGTCAGCTGTGAGCACACTGATTTACAGTTTACCTCCTGCACTGTAAGAGTGGTTAAGAAATAAACTCAGCCTTAGCAAATGCATTTCTGAGAGCAGTTACCTGATCACTAGCCCACAAAAAAGATCTTTAAGGTGATTGATTCTGAGCAGAATGTTGCTGAAGTTTAGAGATTTTTTTTAATCCAGTGACCTTAAGAAATATTAGACTAAGGCTAAGTAAAAATGATGGCAAATAAAGACAGAACAAAATTTAATTTTACAGATAATTTTTCTTTGAGTAGACACACAATTTTGATCAAACTTGTACATGAATTTCTAGGATGTCATAAAGCTATCAATCCTTTTTGTCAAAGTTTGGAAAAAAAATTTCTAGGGATCTCCCATCTTCTTTTTCTGTAAATGTGACACTTTTAGGAATATAAATTCTGAACATTTTCCCCTTTTTTATATTTACTGCTAAAAGGAACCCCAAGCACTGAGTAAACTAGTGTCTTTTTTTTTTTTTTTTTTTGCTAATAGGGATTCAATAAATATTTTTCTATCAGTTTTATTTTTTAAAAATATTAAAATTAAAACTTACATTATCATGGGATTTTTTTGGCTATTTCATGAAACAGAGGTTTAAAAAAGTGCTACTGATTTTATTGAGATGAAATGAAACTTTTCAGTCTCATGGATGTGCATTCTCTGCTCTGTCACTCATTGGATTTGCAGGGTAAACACATTCAAGTCTCTGTTCTGAATCGAGTAGGGTAATTATTCAAAGGTGTGCCTCTAAATGTATGTGATTATCCTGGGTAGTCCTCACTGGTTTGGAAGCTGTTTGCATCTGACTAGACTTCAGGGCATGCTGAGAAATCTTCCTTGATTAAAATTTTGTTTGGTCTGAGACGGCAAGAACGTTCAGATTTTCCCTTGGGGGGGGGGGAAAAAGCTTACTTAAGGAAATAATTGAGAAATTAAAGCTAAAATTAATATCTTCTTTTAAAGAATTAACACTCTCTACTACCAAATAGCTGCTAATGAAAGGATTCAGACTTTGGTTCTACCAGGCATTCATATATGCCATTGTGGAACAACTTTGGTGTTGTTTGGAACAACTTTGACATTGGGGGAGTTATTTCAGCCTTTCAGTAGCTTGTGAAACGAACCGGGAAACCGGTTAATTGTCCAACTGAGAGATTTTACCTTGATACCAGTTTTTCATATGAGAAATTGTACTTCATTACATCTTTTCTAGATTTTATATTCCCATTGTTGTGGCAAGTTAATGTTGGATTTTTTTTTGTCTCAAGGAACAGATCAAATGGACACATAGATGTTAATATATTTCTTGGAAGAAAAGTATTACCTAGATTAACAGCTGTATAATGTTGTTCAATCTGGAAGATTTGTCTTTTATATGTACACAAGAATAACTTTATTCTTTTTTCATTATCTTCCATTAAGCATTTCTCAAATGCAGCTGTACTATGTATGTGTACTCTATTACACAAAGTTGCCTGGGTTTATATTTTACATTTGTAATTCTTTTCAACTGTAATTTTTCCTTCATATTATCTTTTTTCATATTCTTTCAGTTTTTCTAAATGAGGCCACCTATGAAACTGCTGGCAGGTAGTGAGAAAATAAATGTTTAATGAGTGAGAAACTATTAGAGCAGTCAGGAAAGGGAAATTACAGCATATGTAATAGGACAATCATTACTTTTATAAAATTCAGTATTAAATTGTTAATGTCTCTTGACAGTTCTTTAGTAATTAAGATTTCATCTTGATTGTCTTTCTGTTAAGATGAAATGATATGATGGTTAATATTGTTTAAATCACAATGTTAAGTGAATGAAAAATCATAGAGTATAATCCTCTAGATACTATTTGTTAAAAGCTTTAATGTTTTACTCAATTTAGAAAAAAAATCATTAAACTATGAATTTAATTTTATAACATTTAAATTGTCTCTTGGTAATATTAAATTTATTGTATATATATATATATATGTATATATATACATATATATGAATGCACATTCATATAATTTTCCAACTTTTAAAAAATACATAAACCATATAAATTAAAGGCTAATTATGAGGTATGACTAAAAGTTAGATTTTCAGACTACTTCATAATCCAGTGAAACTCAGTATGTGTTAAAAACATTTGTAACAAGTGTAATTGCTAAAAACATATTTATGAGACAAGTAGACAGTTAATTTTTCATATTGTAGCTGAGGTAGCATTTCACATTAGATATGATCTAGATAAGAAACATCAAGGTAATAATCAGGCTAAGCAGGTGCTTACTCAGAGGATAAAGGATGTCATGAAAATCAACCTCCCACAGAGCTAGAAGAGAAGGTTTTACAACTGTTGGGTCTTGTCATAATGATGCATGACAGAAATACAAAGCCCTCCTAGCTAGAAAATAAAGCAGAAACTTTCCACCACCCAGAGAATGAAGGGCACATTAACCCAAATAATCGTAAAATATGAAAAATGAGCTAAAGTATACAGAGAAAATCGATACAGTTCATTTAAAAAAGAGCACAAGTGAGGTCTTAGATTTAACCAATGACTGTTGGGACCTACTCTGTGAGTTTAGGAAAGTCACTTAGTGCTGAAATCTGCTCCAAATTCCTGTTGTGCTCAAAAGATCTGCAATCAGTTTCTTGATTTCTGTGGTTCAGTTCCCCAAGTGTAAAACAGAAGCAATAACTATTTTCTTTCTGGAAGGCTTGTCACAAGGATAAATTTGTTAATTCCTTAGCTGGTATAACATGGCAGTGACACAAGCACATTTGTTATAGTATGATTAAAAAAACCATACATAACACATGGTTTAAGAAAGGGAGATGAAAAAGTCAGCATCACACACTGAAAGTGTTCCCAAATGAAAACTTTGATTAGCTGATTCAGTAACTTTTTTCCGGGATTATTTAGCAATATTGTGTCTGAGGCAAACCCCCTGTCACTAATCAGACTGTCAAAGGCTGTTTTATGTTCTTCTTGAGCACTTTTCAGACATTACTGGCACATTCTGTTCATGAATACCAGAATACAATTATTTTTATAAGCACACACTAATTTGATATTTTGCATTTCGTTGCATAACTTGTTTTCCAAATATTGTGTTATACAGCAGTAAACTCATTCTCAGATACAAAGTTGAAAGCAATGAGTACTTGCAGTGTGGAAGGTCCATATGTAAAAATCAGTAGGGTTGCTACCAGGAACATACTGACTTTCACTGTCAACCATTTAAAATCAATTTGAAGACATTTGGAAAGCATTTTAAAGAGCAACTAGGCATCAATAAAATTTAATTAATTGGGTCTATGGATGCTCATGTAAATTGAGTGCTAATTGTGCTAGCAATGCTTTTCCATTAAAAATTAAACTCATGATTAGTAACTAAGAAAAAAACAAGCCAATGTTGTTCCATAAACAAATCTCATTTTCCTTAATTGTACCCCTACTTTAGATAACAATCATAATTCTTCATTTGCTTTGTTAAATATGAGCATCTCTTCAGCATGGGAAAGACAGAACAATTGCCAGTTAGGATATCACAGAAGTATCATTGAAAACTTCTGACATGATGTTCTTGTTTAAATTGCCTTCTCCCTCCTTTGAACAAGAATGGAATATTCAGGCAGACTATCCAATGTATTAAGAAGAAAAATAAATTTGTCAGCCGTATGTTTACAAAGACAAATTTAATAGTAATGTGGAGATTAGTGGCGTAATCTCTTTTATTTAGCTATAGGTCTGAGAATACAGAGATGAGAATTAGTACAAGTGTCAGTTCAGCTCAGGCTGTAGGTATTTGAAGCTTCAGTTCTGTTTCTTCTTCTTCCACTAACTCTGCTGCTATAACTGTGCTTTCAGAGCAAATAGAAATCAGGATCAAGAGGAGGAATATGTGCTCAGATCTTGGAAGAAAGTGAATAGATTTCAGGAGTGAATGTTAGGATCTAGTGCTTGTCGAATAGAAATGCATCTAGAAAAGTTGGGCTGAGACTTCTGCAGTGTGAGTTTTAAAAACAGATCCTCTCCTTGAACGGTGCCGTAATATCTCCATGGTTCTGGACTCTCTTCCTAGGCAGGCAGCTGGGACCTAGGATCTGGAGACTCTAAATTTTATTAGCTAGATTCTCTGAATGATTTCAACACTTGTTCTGCAGTTCCCTCACCAAATGACTGTGTCGCTTCATTGTCTCGCTGTTGTAAAGATATAAACTGCTTAAAAACTGCCAAGTGCTGAGGGATGAGGTAGATATGGCTACCATGTAAGTAGAGAGCAATGGTGGTATTGTGCTTGAATATTATATAGAGGACAGTGATAAAAAAAAAAATATTTAAAACACAGGAAAACAAAAAAAATCTGAAACTTATCCATTTGTTCATACTACCTCCGCTATAGAGCTTCACTTCACCTGTGGAAAAGTTGTGCTTAGTTTACCTTGTTCCCTCTATGAGAAGAAAAACGTTAGGACAAATCAACTTATTTCATATTCACTGTTAACTTGTGCATTTTATCTAGAGCTGGGCTTGTGGGTGGACTCTAAGATGATGCTGTTCTAAAAGGATTTGAAGTCCAAATCAATTAAACCAGACAAAGTAATGTCTCACTAGAATCTAAGCAGATAACAGTAAGGAGTCTGTCATGTTCTAGGTTTGCAGAGAATCAGTCAAAAATATTTAAGTAGCAGTAAAATGGGAACTGATAAAAGAGGCTTAAGAGTAGCAGGACAGTATGTTACAGCTAATGCAAAATCAATCAAAATATGAAGAAAGTATTTTATAGGATTTTCATGGAGCTTTGAAATTCCTCGTTGTCTGTCAGACTCTGGAACTGCATCTCTGTGTAGCAGCCTCGTTTCTCAGGTGCTTCTTTGACAGTGTTGAGTAGAATAACAGGAAAAATAAATGTTGAGGAATATCACAGCCTTCCTTCTGCGGCCTTGTGTGTCTTCTCACTATTCGTAATAACATGCTCTGACAGGTTGGAAACAGGGGTGTTCCATGCTCCATGCAAAACTAGGAAAGTCCAGTTCAAATTCTTCTTAGTCTCAGGGTGACAAGTAAGAAAACTGTGTTAAAAGCAAATTTTCGAAGGCAGAAAATTGATTTTCTCTTTTTCTTGAAAAATCAGGAAAAAATATATGCCAGTGAAGATAAAGCCTTAAATGCCTGAATCTCACTGTCTTAAAAGACAAGTATGTACCTAAATTATTGATTAGCTTCTGCCACCTAATATGAAACTTTTGCCGCTTGTAACAAATTTGGAATGTGGGAAGGTGAGTGCAAATACCCCAGCACATGAAATTTGTACTCCAAGGGTTTGTGTGTTTCTTCTTTCTCCACATAGTGTTTAGGTGCCCTCCCCATCCCACATCAGCCTTCCTCCCCTGAAACCCCTCATGCCCATTTGTTTGAAGTACTCTGTGCTGCTTGTCCTTAGTTGTGATTCACATATTGGAGGTGTTATTTAGTATCTCGAGTGCTAGTTCCATAATTGCTTCGATACTAACTCAGCATGGATTGGTTTGCTTTTCTCAACTGATGTGTCCTATTCATCCCAACAATATCTTTAGACCAAAGTCAAGGAAATGAGTGCACAAATGTACTGAAGTGTCCAAATCAAGATTTATTTTTTTTTATCCATGCATTTTATTTATAACAGTCATAACAATGTACTTCTCTGAAGCACAGAAAACTATAAATTTTTTAGGCCAGTAGATTTTATACTTTGAAACATGACCAAAGGGCTTAAAGGTAGTATAATGATTCTATATTTCATGTAGAAAGTCACTCCAAGAAATTTGTGCGTCTCTGACTGTGAGAAGTGGTTTGTGCCTTTTCGCTGGGATTTGGAGGACAGAACTTGGAAATTCTGTATGAGTTATTGGAAAACAGCACAGAAGGCATACCAAGAATAAAGTGAGCTACTTGAAATCCTGGCAGTCAAGTCTGCACTGATCATTTGTCTGATCCCACAAATGTCTGTCCAGTGAAAGATTTTCAGTGCACACAGATGTTCAAATAGGACTGGACTGGGTCTTTGTCTTACTTGCTCGGGTAGAAGAAAAATAAGGGCTCTTCATAGTGTTCATTGCCTTGCACATAAGGCACAGAGCAGATCCTGCTTATTTCCCACTACTCTGTGATTCTGTGATTTATTGCTGTGATCTGTCATTAGGTAGACAGAGAAGTTGTGAGGAGTCTGGTTTTAGTTTCGCTCTTACACTCAGTAGCAAGTTGCAAAAAGAAAGTGTCTTTTGGAACACAGCCATAGCTGACTTTATTAGATGGGGGGGGGGGGGGGGAGCAAAGAAGGTATTTCAGATCAGGCTGGAGAGTACTGGGATCCTCTAAAGAATCCTGCTTGTAACTACCCCCTCCTCCCATGTCAGATAAAGTTTGCAAGCATGCTTTCAAGCAGCTTAAATCTCCTCCTAATCTTATAAGAGAAATGGAACTATTTGCTGTTGCTTATATCTACAGTGGTTTCTATCTCTTCTGTCTGTCAGGTGACCCAGATCCTAAACCTCTTTGTAAACTTCAATTAAATGTTTAGCCACAGATGGGGGATGTGTTTCATACAAGCTTTGGCCAGTGTGCTAACACGTTTTGAAAACAGTAAATTGAGATGATAAAGAAAGTAGATGGAAATTATTCCTGTTGACCTTCCATCTGATCTGATAAATTCCTGTTTTCACACACCAGTTGTATGTTTCTGATGGCAAATTGTTATACATTCAAGACTGAGGGCACACACTTAAGTCTCCTTTTGTTAATGCAAACCTTGTGCTAATTAGCATTCAATCAGAATGGATTAAGAGGTGTGAAATACAATGGTGTTAAATAGCAGCAGAGAGATAAATACAGTTCCAGCTTTGGGTTTTGAAGTTTTGGGGATTGGAGTGGATTTTTGTTGTTGTTTTGATTTGGGGTTTTTTTCCCCCCCCAATCTGTTAACTACCTTTGGGTTGCAGTGTCATTCCTCTGGGCCTTGCTGTCCTGCCTGATGCTTTTGGTGAAGGGCAGGTTTGCACTGCAGGGAAAGGATTGTGTTTGAACTGCCAGGGGACTGCTGGCTCTGCTGCAACTTCTTCAGCTCCACTAAGTTATTGCCAAAACCAGTTGTATTGATTCTTATACAGCTGTGGGCAAGCAGCAGTTTCCCTTTCCTGCACATATTGACTGGCTTTTATTTTTTTTTAAATTCTAATAACTGTGTACAACTGGATTTGGCATAATGTCATGAACAGCAGATCTGTTCTTATGTATTATGTTGAGATAGCAATTTTGTACGAGTTACTTATTCATGGTTACTTTTATTTGTATTAATTGCGAAGGCACTTATTAAACTATTAATGAGAAATAAATGTTTTTAGAAGAACATCCATTTCAAAAATTTTTTTAGTAGAAATTAAAATTCCTTTTATAAAATTTTACACTTTGTAAAATGCGAAGATCAGGCCATATTGTGAAGTTAAAAAATCCCAGTTTTCCTATGGAAATAGTTATTTTGTTTGGAATATGTACTATCCAATGCTTAATTTCATCATAGTAATAAATTTCAATTTTATATTAGATTTAGAAATGCAAAGAAAGAGTGCAAACCATGTGAGACAGTTGCCACAGTCTCTCTTCAAACTCAGCTACTGTATTTGTTGAAGATGTCCAGCAGAATCCCACTTTGATAGCAACTGAACATACAGTGAGCAGGTGCCAGTTCTTGTTGTCTAAAAGTGCATGGAGGAAAGACAAGGGAAGACTTGAAAATATTGAAGCAACTTTCCTAGATAGCAAAGTGGCCAGATCCAAAACTTTATTCTTGGGGTAATATTCTACTGTGTGAGACTGCTTCTAATTTATTTTTGCTTATATTATTATTATTATTATTTACTTTGTAATAGACAATATAAAAAGGCTTATCATGAGAAATGCATTTTTTTCCTCTTACACACTACGTCACAAGCTGACTGAGCTTCAACACTCATAATCATTTCCTTGATAACTGTGCTATATTGATGGTTGGTTGATGCTATTCTGTCAGTGATATCCCGTGCTAGTGGCTTTTCTCATCTGAGTTGATTCTTAGTTCTTTAGCATAGTATGAGTTTGGATAGTGTTGAAATTTATAATTTCACGCTCTTCTGACCTAAAATGCCTGTTACCTACAAGAGGAAATATCAGAGCTTTATGAAATCTAGTAAGAGAAAAATGAGAGGTAGGAAAAGGTTCTGATATTTGTTTTTCTCATGCTGCTTTGCTTGTGTCAGGTTTCAGGCCTTGAATACCTTTTGGTTTGTCCATGTACTTTTTGTTTGTTAAACTTCATGTGCTTATCTAACTTCCTAATCTCCTGTGGGGATTTGATAACCTTAGTGGTTTTTTCATGCTGCTTCTAGTGCCATGATTAATGGGATAGACCACTAAACTGGCCACCTCCAAAATTATGGAATGTGTTAATCAGATGGGCAGATGACCTCAGGGAGTGCAATGACCCCTAGGATCAAAGGTCAGATTTAAACAATATGACAAATACAAGGATGTTGTCATTTCAAACTAAAAAAGGGTAAATAGATAAAGGGTAACTTGAGAGTGACATACTTATGTCTTGCAGGTTTTATGTATACAAATTGACTTTTGCCATTAAATAGCAAGTAATGTATCTTCAATGGTTTGCTATATGAGATTGAAGTTACAAGGGAAAGATTATTGGTAAGGTACATGACACAAAGAACACAAGGTTTGGTTTCAGTTTTAGTGTTGGTGTAAAACAACCTGTTATTTCTGTGCCTTCATTTTCCTCTCTATAAATATTAATATGATCCTTGGTAAAGCTGTTCAAACTCATGCATTCATGGTAGTGTAGAAGGACAGTGCAGTGTTGCTATCAGTGCTGCTGAGTAGCTATTTCATATATTACCCACTTAACTGGAAACGTGGCACCATATGATAGTTGAGTATGGAATTTTATTTTTCTCTCTTGGTTGTTAAAATGATCTCTCTGGAGTTTTATTACAAAAAGAAAAAGGTTCAGTCTTCAGCCTGCTACAGCTGAGAAGAAGGGGGACTTAAAACAAATTTGTGCTTCCATTTACACTGACTGGCCAGGTAACATAAGAGACTTTGTCAAAATTTAAGACAGCTCTAAGTTACTCTGGCTGAATAAGCTGTGAACCTGTCAGAGTGCTGTATGATTTTTCTGCCCATGGCATGAATTCTGCTCAGTACTTTCTAACCCAACCTTTAACTAGGTCTAGGAAACAATTAGTACAGAAATGCACTGTGTCAAGGAGAATCATCTGTTATTCTTTGGTAGTTTTTTAGTCTCAGCTATACAAAGCAGTTCGATGTAGGGCAGGAGTCTGAAGCTTAAGTGTGTTGAGCCAGTGAAACATCAAGCAGACAGTGCTGTATCTTCCATAAAGCTTCTGTTCAGCAGGATTTGTAGTGGACAATATAATCTAGAATACCTATATCTTGGTCCAGTTATTTAGCATTTTTTCTTATCTACTATCCTGAGTATTTCACAAATGGCATAAAAAGCAGTATAAAACCCCTTAATTTCTAAATAAATCAAGTATGGAAAGTAGTCTATAAATTTTCATAACAGTACTGTTGTCCTGGCTGTGATGGTCCAAGGACATTACTAAGCCAAGTATTGTGCTGGATCTTAGTATTTTTTGTTATGATTAACAAATCTACTTATACTTATTTTCAGCTGTTGTATTCTTTCCAAGTTTTTTGCTTCTATTTCAAACTTAAGAATTAGCCAAAAGCATTCCTGCTGATTCCCCCCACCACTTATGTGTTGGCTGGGTCAATAAAAAAAATTTCTTCTCCCCAGAAATGCCTTAGGAAATTCTGTCATGAATGCCCAGATGCTCTGCTACATGTTGGTTGTATTGACATTAAAGGAGACAAAGCACTGAGGAATAACTCATAAACCATCATTTTACCTTTATTACTTAGATAGAGCTCTAACTTGGTTGTGGCAGTGTGATTGAGTAAAGAGTGTAGCTCAGCATAGGAACTAAAAAGGCTAAGTCAGACTTGAAAGGTAACCGATATTTTTGAGTAATATTCAGCTTTAAGAGTAATCTGCCTACCTGAGAAATATTTCCTTAATAGGTCTTCAGATTACTTTTGGTTTATAGTTAATAGCTGAAATGAGTTCTACTGAATATGGTCAGTTGAGACTTGAGATGGAATGAAGTATTCTATTCTGAGGGCATATGTATTTATGTTCTATGTTCACAAAAAAAATAAATCTTTTATAACAATAATAAAAAAGAAAAGAACCATTTTGCATGAAAACATGTTTTAACTGTATTTGTAACACTCAGTAAATAAATTACAGGTTTTATATCATTCAGAAAGAGCTGCGAGTGATTTATTCAGTTATTAACTTCACACGCTTGGAAGAATGAATTAAATACCAGTCCTTGTTGAAGGCTTTTGGATTATTCTGCCAGAATATACCACTTAAAAGTTTTGGCAGCTCAGTGTGTGTTCCGTGATGAGCAGGAAGGTTTTGTTGGAAGCTGAAGCAGATGAGTCTGTATCCTGACAGTTTACAGCATCTTATAAATTCCATAAAATGAAAATGAATTATGTATTATTGGGTTTACATAAGGTCACCAGATGAACTCTGACCCTTCTCTTTTCTCATTTGGCTCAATTATTAGATGAAATGACAGATCTGATCTCTTTTCAAATTGTATTAGAAGGGGCCTCTTTATTTTGCCCTCTAGCAGCAATTCTCTGACAGAACTAGGCAAGTGCATTAATTATGATTGATTTAGTGGGTCTATAAGGTGATTATTTCTCAAATTCTACTTCTGTGAGAAAACCTTTTGACCTCTCTCAGGCCACACAGCAAATGAAATCCATAAGAAGATTTAAGAGGGGACTGACCAGCGCTGCAGTTTCCTTCTGCTGTTTGAACTCAAAACACTTTGGGACACCCAGGCAAATCCAAAGGATTGAATTACCAGGACATACTGTGGTTAAAATGTTTAACAATTTGATATCTCTGTTTAAAGTAAATGGCATGAAATTGATCACAAGGGGTAAAAAGTCCCCTTTTGAAGGGGGGGGAGGAGTGGCTAAAAGGATTTTTTGCTTTGTAAATTAGATGCAATAAAATGATTAAGATGCCTAATATTAAGACTGATAGAGTGTGTTACATTGCAGTGAGAATAGAATTGCAGTCATGTTCTTCTGATAAAATGGCAAAATAACTTCAGATATCTGTGTAAGGGTCTACTTTTTCTTGGTGTGACTATAAATATTATGAACTACATGTGTGTATTTATATGTGTTATATATATGTGTGTTTATACACACACATATATGAGCATAGTAAAGAATACAGTTCGAAACCAAATCCAAGATCAAAAAGAGAAACTGCACACTGTACATTTGTTCCTCAGTCACATTGATGCTTTGTTTATAGGCTAATAGAAATGTGAATCCTGTTTCCAGATAAACCACTCTGGTTTTGGCAAGCCTCATTCTCTGGGTGGTGTGCAGTAATACACCATACAAGTGCAATAATTCTGGATACGAGGTTTGTGTAACGATGCCTTTTACAACCCCATTGTTATTAACCAGTTAGAGAATATGTGCACTGAGATAAGTTTCTTGGGAGCAAAGCTGGCTGGTCCTCAACTTCCAGCTCAGATCAGTGCATGTCCACTCTGCCTTGTCTATTTGGCCTGATTAAATGTTTGCTAAGTTGCAACTTCTGAGAACTGGTCTCTAGAAACAGAGGTGGAAATATCAAGTAAATGCCTCTTATTTTCCTTTTGAAAACCAGATATTCGTAAGATGGTAATCATGTATAGTAACCTGGTTAATGCTCAACAGCTGATGCAGGTCTATATTTATTGAGCATATCTGTTGCAATATATTAATTAGGAGTACTTTAAATTTTTTGGAGAGTTTTTTCAAATATTTTGTGGAGGTAGATACTGTTATTCAAGTAGATCTTTCAGTAACTCCTGAATAAAATTCTGGAAACCCAGCTAATCCAGATGAAGTTTTGACAGTTGATTTTAACTTTCTAAATGTAAAACTAAACAAACAAAAAAAAGGAATAAAACTAGAATAAGAAGAGATTTGCAGGCAGATTTCAAAACTCCACAGGCAAGGAAACTTAAACTGCAGCTTAACATACTACAGTAAAATAATTTAGTTCTAATTGGTGTCATGAAGCAGAGATGAATAGAGAAAATGCCTGATGCTTTTGTGTGTGAAATAATTTAGGAATTTTGTTAGGATGTAGAAGGTACATTCATTTCTTCACTCTGCTTGAGGTAGGGGGATCTGAGACTAAAATCTCTGCTTTGAACCAGGCAGAAAAAGAACATAACCTGGCTTTTGCAGTCCAGGAAGCATCCCTGCCATTTAGTGCATGTGTTTATGCACATACAATAAAAATGGGAACCAGGAAACAATAGTTTTTCTGCAGAGCTGTTTAGAGCAGCATGTGTGATACTTGGACACCAGTCATAGGCAGTGTTGGTCTAGTCTGATCTGCTAGTGACACTAATCCAGGGAAACAAAAAAGTTGGGTAGTTTCCAGCTACCCTGTGCCACTTTGCTGTTTGTCCATAAAATTGTTGCTGATGATCAGCACGTATTTTTCAAGTCCTTTTATCACTCGTAAATGGCACGTGGTACCTCACCAGATATTGTGGATATTTCGCTTTATGAGCATAAACGAGAACACTGCCAACATGATAACTTCATTAGCATCCTTTGCAGTGGCACAAAATATTTGAATAGTAAAGTGCCTGTTGAACATTCATTACTCAGTTTTCTGGGGAATTCCTTGCTGTCTGAATTAATCTCTTCAGCCATGCAAATTCCGGTGCTGGAGCATGTGCAGAAGCAAGAAAAGCACAGCAATTGTCTTCGTGTTGGGTATCAGCTGTTCTTCCAGATCTCTGCAGGACATCTTAGCACAAATCCTGTCACATTGACTGGTTTGGCTGGTTTATCACTGTGCTCTGCCAGTAACCTTGGTAAAGGCATAACACCTGCATTAGTCAATGCTGTGCCTCTGCTCCTTTTTAATGATACTACTTGTATTATTATGGTTAGAATTACACTTGCTCTCAGAGATTTGCTGGCATAGGCACTCCTGCTCTGATGTAGTGTTTCTGATGTCATGATTTTGTTCTTATATTAAAAATTAGACAGAAATCCTAATGTGCATTTTCTTACACCAGAAAAGTAAAGAATGTCCAGTGAAAACAAGCTAATAACTGAAGTCATGCCAATGAAATAAAGTACCTTAACGTAGATGGATGTTCAAAATGATGGCTTAGAGCTGCCTTGTATGTCCTAGCGTTGTGTGGGAAACTATAAAGAGGTTGTTCATTCTCATAACTTATAATTCAGACATTCAGTGCAACCATTAGAATCTTTGAAAAGCCCACTTTTTACTGTAGTAGAATATAAATCATCTTTTTCTAAATTATACAAAATCAAACCTAGAAGCATTCTATTTTTTTAAAGGTGGGAGTTAATTTGGCTACATCTTTTCCTTGACATAGAGCGAGCTGTGGCAATCTCTAAGCTTGCTTATTGATCTTTCATTAAATAAATAAGAGGTCTCGGGTGCTGAAGTTACCAACTTCACACATTTGTAAACAACTAATGCTTTTCTTGTTGTTCTCTATCCTGCTCTGCTGTTAGATGACAAATGCTCACAAATGCTCTATAGAAAGCAAATATTTGGCCAAGTTTTTACACACTGGGAATTTCCCATAGAGTCTTTTTGACTATTACATTCCTTGAATCATAGAATCATTAAGGTTGGAAAAGATCTCCAAGATTGTCAAGTCCAACCATTAACCCAACACCACCATGTTTACCACTAAACCATGTCCTCGAGTGCCACATCCACACCCTTTTGAACACTTCTGGGGATGGTGATTCCACCACTTCCTTGGGCAGCCTGTTCCAATACCTGACCATCCTTTTAGTGAAGAAATTTTTCCTAATACCCAATCTCAACCTCCCCTGGCCCAACATGAGGACATTTTCTCTCGTCCTGTCCCTTGTTACCCAGTAGAAGTGACTGATCCCCACCTGGCTACAACCTCCTTTTCTGGTAGAGATCAGGAAGATTCCCCCTGAGCCTCCTTTTCTCCAGGCTAAACACCCTCAGCTGCTCCTCATGAGACTTGTGTCCCAGCCCCTTTCCCAGCTCCATTGCCCTTCCCTGGACATGCACATTGGGACATAAAATAGGTGTGGAAAAATGGGGAAGTCTCCCACTTCGAAGGCAGCATATGTATATGCATTAATTCATTAATTGTGAAATTAAATGATCCTTCCAGATATGATGTATTATTGTTTTCTGTAGAATTCTTAAAGAATGTTTGTTCTGGGTTGACCACATTTGTGACTCTTGTAATTTTTTTTCTTTTTGTAGTCAGAAAGTTTTAAAAAGTACACAGATTTTACCACTGTTTTCCCCAAGGATGTGATGGAAGTCTTTTTCCAGATATGTTTATATTAACTTTAGAATAATGTAGTATACTTGACTCTTTTGCTGCCATGGTTGCTGTGTATTGTAGATTCTAGATGCCATGACATTCTAAAAATAACTAGCTAGTAATAATAGACTTCGAATATTGCATCTCAGACCAGTGGTAGCTTCATTTACCCAGTCCTACTTGTAACCAACCTTTTTTGTGAAGCTGGTCTCTCTTAGGCTAAAGTCTTGCAGGAGTGCTTTTTCCTGTAACTTTATGCTTGTCCTTGATCTGTACCTAAGCAGACACTAATGTTTGATGTGTGAATAGAAGGGTACTAATGTGGGCTTTGTGCACTATTCAATTGTCCAGGTAGACAGTCTCAAGAATTGTTTATATGAATTCTGCATAGCTCAGTATTCATTTCAGTCTTACCATGCTGATAAATCAGCTCAGATTTCTCTTTAAGAAATAGATGTTAATAATTCCAGTGTCTGATTATGTCAGACTAGGCCCCTAAAAGCCTTGGGTTTAGAATTTATAACTCCCTTGCAAATAGTAATGTTATTTATGATAATGAGTATTGTTTGTTTGTGAGCAACTTGATCTTGGACCTGAGCTGAGACCATTGTTCTCAATACATGTAAGAGCTGAGACAAATTGGAAAAGACGTTCAAAGGTTACATTTTAACCTCCAAGTTCCCTGTGCTTTATTTAGAGATAACTTTCTGCTCAGAAAGCTCTCTTCACTAGGCCTGAATCTGGAAATAAAATGTGTTACATTTTAATACTGACACAAACAAATGAGTTGGTTTTAGTTTCTGTCATCCACAAACCGCTATGTTTATAATACCACGAGTATATTAATGGACAGATTTAATGATATATATATTATGTCTGTCAGGATCCTCTAAATTACTTTTGCTACCACAAGACACAAAATGATGATGTATTTCAGTGAACAAAGGAAGGTAGGTTACACTTCTAGTGCCCATAAATTCTTTGTTTTAAAAACATCAAGGCCCTTGATACAGTGCAGTGCTTTTCAAGAGATTTGCTAGTAAAAATTAACCAGTGGGGTGGAAGAAGGTTTCCTGATATACCTACCTGTATCACATTTCCCCAGCTTGTTTTTTCCCATTCCAAATGTGGCATTGACTGACCTCCTACTTCATTGCAGTTTCTCAGTTTTGGTGGATGCTGGCACAGCTAATGTGTTACCATGAAAAACATGCTAAACTGTGAAATATTATTATATTTGGCTGGTTTATCTTATACCAGATTAATCTTGCCATAATCTTGGAAAGCATTTTATGTAACGTGAATTATTTTATTTCTTTTTAATGTATTTCCCATCTTAAAGTGTCTTTTTAAGAAGTTTGTGCTCCTCAGTTTAGTTGAATCCCCTTTTCAGCTCTGATATTTGACCAATATACTCCTGCTGTTGTTTTGGGGTTTGTTTCTTTTAGTAAGGTGTTTGAAGAATGGGCAGGTTGAGGGTAGATGTAAGAAAGATGTTTGGTTTTGTATTTATTATACTAGTTCTCTAAGAGATTTGATCACTTCAGCTTTCACTGTTGTTTCACAGCTCTGTTGCCATCCAAAAGCTGAGAGCATTGTTAGAGATTGACAGTAATTTCAGAATCTGCAAATCATGAGAAGAGGACAAATATTTAATCTACTTTTAAGATTTTCAACCTGTACACCTGTTTAAAAGATATGTAGCATTACCAAAACAAGCTTTCAAAAACTAAGAAGGAGCAGTTACTCTTTACTGTGCTACCTCCATTTAATTGCTTGGGAGAAAAACAGTATACACTCATGAAATTCATATATAAAAGGAGAGTCAACCTAAGGTTACAAGGGCAGTTTAGTATTGAACAAGTATTTACTGCTCAAAATCAAATACTTGGCAATTTGAAAATCTATTTTAGTACTGTTTTAAAATAGAAGTTACCTTTTAATTTTATCTCAGAAATATACCTACATCCTCATTTCTTCCTCTGTTCTTGTCATGAGCAAGATTCAAATCTTCTCTCCATAGCACAGATCTCCCTTTGTGAACCGAAAGTAAGTAGATGGAAGTAATACAAGCTGTTCATCTAGATGAAGATAAAACCAAAGGTTTCCTTTAGAGCAGTCAGTGCAGCAGTTTGTAGTCACAGAAAAAGAGAATATCTGATCCTCCTTTCTCTAATGTTACTGACAGAAAAAATTAGTGTCACTGTGCTAATTATGTACTTACTGCTGCACTATATTGTGTAATTGTTACCTGTAGATGTTTGTTTTGTTTAGTTTAGCTTTGTAAGTCATGCATTGGTGCAAAGACATTCAGTTTTTAACAATGAAGTATGTTTCAGTGATACTGTGCTGTATTTACTGTCAGAAATTTAGAAAGGTAATTTGGAAACCTGATGAACCTTCATAATTTATCAACCAAAACATCATCTGTCTTTTGAGGGAATACCACAGAAAGCAGATGCCTCACTCTTAAAGAAAAAAAATTAACATATATATATATGTGTTTTCCATGAGAAAATCAAATCTCTGACTTCTTGAAGTTGTCTTTACTCCAGTCTTTTAGCAAGGTTTTGTGGCATTTGATCTTCTTAAAAGACCTTGGTTTCCTTTCTTAGACCTTGCTGCAAGTAAAAGAATCATGAAAAGAAAATGGTCTCCTGTGAATGCACTGCAAATAGTTTCCTCTTTCTATTTTGAGCTCTACATCAAGTAGAGTAATCTTACACTCTAGTTTGTCAGTACTTTTTAATTATTCTCATCCGCATTTTCTAATCCAGCCTGAGAGCCTGTTGGAGAAGTGAAGGATATCAGATGACTTATTTTGTTTTAGTATTTATTTGGGGGTTTTTTTTGGTTGAATATTTGATATACTTATTTACTTTTCATTGTGATATGAGTACGTATGTATTGGTTGTATTTTCAGCATGATACCTTTTCAATTTACAGCAAAGACAAGTAGAATTTAGCTTAGCCTTCTGTTTACCAGTTGTTAATCTGAGGAAATAAAATTCCAAATAGTAAATAATAGTTAGTTGAGGATTACAGACTGTGTGCAAATGGAATAAATTTGTCCAAGTGTTTTAAAAATCTAAATAATCAGACAATGTGTAAAAGCAACACAAAAATTTACAGGTGGAGGGAAGGATTGTGTGCTCCTGTAAGCCGTTTACTTATGTTTGCTATGATGGAATCCAGTATTTCAGACCAGGTGCCATTCTTCAGAAAATGAGTTAGATATGAGAAAGATTATTTGGATTTAAGTTGTATGACGGAGTGACAATTACAACTGACTAATGATTAAAAGAAAAAAGAAATCTTTGAATGTAAACAAACAAGATAATGCAACTCTAACTGAAAGGGTGTGGAACTGTTCCCACAGTGTTGGCTGACTCTAGAGAATAATTCGCCTCACAGGTTCAGTAATTTCACATGGATCTTCTTTACTCTGTCCTGCAACATTTTCCCTGTTTAGAAGTGATAGGGATCTTAATAAAAGAGTAAAAACAACACAGTAATATAATGCAAAAGGGAACTTGGTAAAAGAATCTTGGCAGTTTTATATTCAAAAAAGAAATACAAATCCAGAGAAAGATTCTGAGAAGGGGGAGGAGGGGAGTAGGAAAAGGAAAAAAAAAAAAGCCACACCACAGATGCTCAAGTGTTCATTACCCAAATCTTTGCAGGAAGCAATTGAATAGAATTACCTACAAAGAGAATGTGGCATTTTAACATTATACAATCATGTTCCTCATGGCAGGTGACATCTATCTCCTTGACGGAGACTGTATCTCAAAAATACATTCACCGAGCTGTCTATAAATTCAAATAAACCCTGCAATTTAATTTTCAACATATCCATATGTTTGAGAATCAAGCTTTCAGCAGTTGAGTACAGTTTGTGTTGATACCACTGTACCCAGTGAATAAGGAGGAAACAATGCAGTGCCACTGCAGCTATAGCCAGGTTTAGCAGGGGTCTGCAGGGCAGAAAGGATTCGTCCCAGTGTTCTGGGTCTAATTCAAGATCCAGTCAATAGAATTTCCAAGAAGTTCATCCTTTCTTGTTTGGTCAAATGCAACCTTTTTCATGGTTTAGAGAAACTATGTCATTACTTAGTTAGAAACACAAAGAACCAAATGTGTCATTGTGCACCATGGAAATGCAGCCAAGAATCTTTTAAGATAAAATAAAACCGTTAATTCTTTAAGAAAAATAATACAGTAGAATGGGCATTCATTTAACTTCTTAAGTATAGATTTTCAGAATATCTGATAAATTATATTGTTTGCAAGAAAGAGAACACCTGAGGCAGCTGCTGTAACAAAAGGAAAAATGTAGTTGTTATTTTTCGGTTTTCAAAAAGGCATTTCCAAAATAATTCTCGTTCCTTTGTGTGTCCGATTGTATTTTTGCTAATGAGAAATGTTGTCTTACAAGCTGAAGAAACAGCTTGAAATAATGAACAAACAAGTGAAGATTTTAACTGAATATTTGTTTTCTCTTCTGGAATGCGATAGATACTGTAGGTGGAGAAATGTAGTCTTGCAGTGGTGGGTCTGTTCACCCAGTCAGTAGCATCCATGAGTGTGCTGGGATCAGTCAGAAAATTCCTAATAGCCTAAAGCATTCAAAGATGCTTCTAATAGTAATCACCAGCAGATCTCCAGAATACTGATTGGGGTTTTAAGTGCTCAGTCATTTAATTCCAAGTTTTTGGCACAACCTGTGGCTCTATAGTGGTAATGTGAAATTTTTTGTAGAAGCACACCAAAACAAAAGCTGTTAGCCTGGCTTGCTGCTAGGCCTAGGCTGGGCCTGACACTACAAACCTAAAAGGGGAAGGCAAACCCCCCTGCACAACTTGCCCTGCCACCATCTTAGTGTTGGGAGGATGTGTGAGCTCAAATGAATTCACTGCTTGTGTGCTCCCCAGCACAGATAAACCCTGGCAGAGTTTTGACTACATCGCATGAATAGAAAAGCAGCAAGGAACATCCTCCATTCCATGAGGGGGCCTGGTCTCACTAGGTCTCAAACTGTGCTCAGATAGCTTGGAAATGTCAGGTTCTGTTAAAATCAGCAGTCAGGGACGCAGGAACAACCTGTGACACACGGCTGCAAAAGTATTTTAGGTGACATATTTAGCTTTTATAGAGCTGGCAAAGTCTTGTCTCATATTTTGTCACTGGTACAAAAGGTTTCTGTGTTCATTTGCACACTTCAGCCTTTTGAAGGCCAAAACTAGGATGGGTCAGACTTCTAGAACAGTGAACCTTTGTGTGACGTAGAGTGAATTTGGGTACTGAAATGAGTAAAAGTCAGTGCTGGGGTTCTCCAGGGTCAGCTCTTATTATCAGGGAGAACATAAAGATCTTCCATCAGACCGTTAGTGATTTGGTATGATAGGAAAGAAGATACTAATTTTTCACATCTTGGATCCTATACTGTTTCTATTCTTCAGAAACAAACTTTTTGAGCTGCCCCAAGGTACCAGAAGTTTGTTACTCATAGCTCTCCAGACTATAATGATCAGTATGTTCAATACCTTTTCCCTGCCAGGTATCTGTTTAATCACTTCTTTTTTCAGAGGAGAATCTGGTGTTGCATATTTTGGTACATCTAACATTAAGAAATTAAAAATGTATAACTAGCTAATAATTTATGAAAATATGTATTTTGATGACCTGACGTTAAGAAACAGATTTTCATGTCATCTTCATCCTCTCATTGTGAGGCCTTCAGATTTGAACCCTGGCCACTGATATTTTTTAAGATAATAGAACTATGTTGACTTATCCTGCCAAGCATATGGTCCTTGAATTAGTGGAAGTTTCTGCATAATGTTTCAGAAAACATTTCCCTGATTTTAGATAACAGGATTTTGTTGTGGAACAACTACATGGGATGCTTTATCTTATTCACATGTAACACAGACCCTTCTTTTTTTTTTCTTCTTTTTTTTTTTTTTTTATAAAAGAGGTGCTAAATTATTTTAGAAGAGATTAATTAATTGTAGTCCTTGAAAACATTCCTGTAATGTGCAGCTACATTCTAATCAGCTGCAGTTTGCTAATATTTCAATTTTCATCATCCAGGATCATCCATATGTATAGGAATTTTCTGAATATTCTGTTATTGTTGCTTGTTCTCTTTCTTTTTTAAAAATATTTTAACTAAAAAACGTGGGAGCAAACATTTAAAAAAATGCAGTGGTGGAGCTTTGAAAATTTATTGCACAGCTGGGGGCACTTAAAGAACTTAATTAACAAGCTCCAGCCTTAACATTCTCTCTCTTTAAGGAGAAAAAAAAATCAGTTAAGGTTTGTCCAATTAAATTTTAGAAGAGTTTGTTGATAAAAAAAAAAAAAAAAAAAAGCTGTGATTGTGAGCTTACAGTTTAAAAAGAGAAGCTCCAGAATAATGAAAACTTGCAAGCTGATTAATTCAGTGGAAAGCTGCTCTGTGCATAGTTTCCACAAACTCATAAGCACTTGGGCATTTTTAGCCCAAATTTAATTATAGCCTTTGATAATCAGGCTTCGCTCAAAAGAAATCCCCTTTTTCCCATAATACTTGATGATGTAATGCTCTATTATAACTCAGAACTCTTCCCCCAGCACCAAAAACAAGCCGTCTTCATGTCAATAGGAAAAAAAAAAAGGTGACCTCTCCTCTTGGAGTTTTACATTGCATGTACTGCAAATTGATATAGATCATCCAAGGCTGTGCTGGTTTTGGGGTTCTTTTTGTTGTGATGTGGGTTTTTTGGTTTTGTTTTGGGTTTTGTTTTGTTTTTTTTTAATTCGCTACTGACTGAAAACAGCTAATAAAGGCTCAGTTCAAAGCTGTCTATTTCTTAGTGGGGGGGAAAGATGTTATTCTGACATCATTGCTCTGAATGAGCAGCCTGTGGTTCATACAGTATACGCTCCCCTGGAATGACAAATTTTCTGCCTTTTTCTTGGGGGGAATGTTCAGGCGAAAGGAAAAAATGCATAAGAGAAGCAAAGAAAATTCATTTGTATAAGCTGGCCCCCCTACTGTGGAATTTTCAATTATATATATCTAATTATGGCTGTCAGTTGATGAATTGAGAAAAGACATTTTTTGTCCCCCCTCCTTTTTTTGTCTCTTCGTCATCTCTTCTGTTAGAATGATTATAGCACACTTACACAACTAATTGCCTTACTGCTTATTAGTGATACAATTATGCAGGCCAGACTCCTTGTGTGAACAACCATCTGCAGAGAAAAAAAAAGTGACACTATTCAAAACTATCCATAATTTAACCAATGTTATTCCAATGCACTGAGCTCAGACAATTGTTGGGCCTTCATATTTCATACCCACCCTGGAAAAAGAGGGTTGTGGGGTTTTTTTCTTTTTTCCCCTCTCTTTCTCTCTTTTTCTCTGTGCACTGATTCACCTCTTTAGACCCACTGTGAAATGGAAAGAAAGGAAGAGAAAAAAAGTGCTTCATATGTCAACAAAAAGGAGGGAAGTGAAGCATGGCTAATGCCCATTCCTCCTGTGGGCAATTTTTCTTCAAATTTTATACTAATAGGCATTTTTTTCTGCTTTAGAAACAGTTGAGAAAGTGCAGATGTCCTGACCACAGAAATCTGTGTATGTACATTTGTTGGCTTTTAAATGGTCTTAAAGCAACTGATGTACAACACAGAGCAGAGTAGAAAGTTTGCAGTGCATGTAATTGGTTCTTAGGAGAATGGGTAGGGAATGTCTTTCTGTCGCAGCTCCCAGAGTGGTAGGTGTTGGAAACCAAACAGGTGAAGATGCAGGAGTCAAAACAAAGCTTTGTGTGTTGCTGATTAAGCTAATGGGGAATATTTAAATGTCTAAAAGATACTACTTTTAAGTTGTAGCTTAGAGATAATGTCAAAATGGCTTCCCCAGCAGCGAGTCAGAGAAGAGCTTTGTTTCTGTCCTTTAACTTTGTTTCTCTGTACAGTTGCATTTGTCAAGTCTCTGAAATGTCAGTCTACCATTACTGTATTTTCAGGATAAGTAGATAGAAAGTAAGTTGTTGTGGAAACCAGAATTTCTTTTTTGTTCTTTTTTTTTTTTTTTAAGTCAGTGTGAGACTACGAAACATACACAAAAGAGTGAGCAAAACTTTGGTGTCAGTCCCTCTCAACATGTTTTACAGAAGGGCTTGTAATTCTTTTGGTTTATTAGAATATAATCTACCTGTAAAATAGGGAAGAATGAAGATATTTACAATCTGTCTTAGAGGTACAGTTACAATTGTCTTGGAGACACA
Source organism: Chiroxiphia lanceolata (assembly GCF_009829145.1). Lineage (NCBI taxonomy): Eukaryota > Metazoa > Chordata > Aves > Passeriformes > Pipridae > Chiroxiphia > Chiroxiphia lanceolata. Next base: position 11,691,499 of record NC_045649.1, on the reverse strand, counting down.
GTTAAAAATGCACAGTGCTTATATTTCCAGGCTTTAAAAAATGTCAGTAACTATGTCAAGGAGAAACCATCAGATGTCTTGAAAGAGGAAACTTGCCATTCCCTCCTTATTGTTCCCACTCTTTTTAGTGCTGTTTGACTGTCATCTCCACAGCAAATATAGACCAAAGAGTACATGATTCTGCTTTTTATTGCACTTCTAGAACTTTTTGGCTCTATAGGTGAGTGTTCTGATATAAGCCTGGATTTGGACCACTGGATCTTGGAGACTTAGGGTTTAGAAATTTAGTTGTTCATCTTGATTCATTCATAGTGAGTCCAGTGTCATTTATCTGTAACAATTTTAATGCAGTGCCCTGTTATTGTGAGTATGCCTATTAGAACAAGAATGAGCTCTATTTGTCTTCAAATAGGAATCCTGCTGGTTTGTTCATGGAGTCTCTGAGGGGTCTCCTTTAATCTCAGTGATTTAAATGCACATTCAGAACTGAGAACTCCAAATTCCTTAAAAATGGTGTACTTCAAATGTCCAGTTTATATGAGGGGGGAGTTACAAATCCAGTTTCTCATAGTTCTGGTCCTGAACTTCTCAACTTCGAGACCTGTCAGCTATGACAGGAAGGAAGAGAAGCACTGCCTTGCAAATTCGTGTTTTACTTATACATCAGTTTCATGGAATGGATTGTTTCTAATCTGAGTTTTTTATTTTTGTTTCAGTAGATGCATCTAAGTGCTTTAGTGGTGTGTTTCTGCAGTTTGTTTGATGGTGGTGGTGGTGGTATGTGCAGTGTGATTGATTTATCTTCAGTATATCAGTATAAGTGTTCCTAACAATGCCATAAGAATCTTACATTGGACAAGGTTGCAGCCTGAGTAACTCCATTCTGATCTTTCCTATTTGTTCTGGAAAGTAAACCCTATTTTTCTGCATTCTGAAATCAGGGCCTAAATCAGAGGAATGATAGTGGACATGGCTAATTGTTCAGTACCTCATAGAGTACATGCATACCAAAACACCTCGTGTTTCTGACTGTAAAATGTACTATTAATACTTCAGGCAACCTGACCTTCTAAGAAGCTTTACAGATTTCCTTCTTCACTTAAGTATGGATGACAAAATGTCTTTGAGCTGTCTCAGCTCTGTAATAACGGGTGCACTGCTCCCGGCAGTTAGGAGTTGTGCCTTGAGAGTAACATAAGGTATCACGTCTCTGTGGTGCCCTGCAGAGAGAAAAACTGACAATCTAATTATGCAGATTAAAAAAAAAAAAAGGGCTTCTGATCAACATGGTATGACAAAACGTCTGGAAATAATCTGGACAATCACATACCTGAGCACTGGCGATCCCAAAAGACAGATTAAGACTTTCTGATGTTATAACCTATTTCAGAGTTCCAGAACCTTCCCCATGATGTTCGAGAGGTTGTGGCAATAAAAACTGCATTGAACAACAAGGGGGACAAAAACTCTGGTAGTATTTAAAATTGTATCTGCATGCATGCATGCAAGGCAGCTGAAGTATGCAGAGACAGCTTTAATGCTGCCGTGTCCCACACTGTGTGTGCCCTACTTAGCATGCTTCAGAGTTTTTTTGGATAATTTCTTGTGTGCATGTCTGGACTGTCTTGAAGCAATCTAAGTGGAGTATAAGATATAACTTAACATAAGCTTATTTATCTGCCAAAAGCACACTGCAAGTAGATTATTTTCTCTTTACTGGTTTTATCTGTCTCCTTAACCCACTCCTAAAAAACATTCAAAGCATGCACAGGCTTAAAAACCAGAAAATGGTTCCACAAAGGGTCTGGAGGTGTGACAATGGCTGTAGGACAATTATTTAAACACTATTCTTTACCACTTTTAAACTTATTCAGCATCAGTGCTACTAAAATATTTATTGAATTTAATTACTTAGAGGCTGTCAGGAAGAATTATCCATAGGAACCTCTCATGTACAAAAAAAAAAATAAACTAATAGCAAGCAAACAAAAATCCAAGAGTGAGAGAGAGAAAAGAAGCATAGAGGTGCATAAATGCTAGGTATCATTTCAGGTAGCTCAAGGTTTTCCAGAGGAGATCTTTATGTATTTTAGAAACCATCTAGAAAAGTGGGTAGGGCGCATGGTGACATGGGAAATCTAAGGGGGGTGGAGGGGGGAGCTGGTGGAGTGTTGTTTGGTTTGGTTTGCTTCTGAAGTTTCTAAAATTTTGATGAATACTTCTGATCACCCAGCTGTTGAACCAGATAGATGTTGTACTTTCTGTCAGATTTTTCATGGTAGGTGACAGAAGTTATTAGTTTTCTTTCTTGTTGAAAACCAGCATAATTCAAGGTCTTAATTTTTCATGAAACAGATGCTTTGTTCCCCACTGAGTCCTGTCACTGAGCACTGAGTGTGCTGAGAAGGTGTGGTTCCTTTCGGAGTTCCATTAGTGTCCAAATGCCTTTTTTTGGGTGTCCAATCATTTCTGATGTACCCTAATGGTTTTCTGTTTGGCAGAAATCCAGTGGATATGCACAGTATTCATAAATTCCCTTATGCGAATCATATAATTTTAACATCCTTTAGAGGTTCTTGGGGTATTTCCTTTGTAATCCATTTCAACATAGAGAAACTTTCATAGGAAACATTGGATTGTAAGGGATCTCCCTTCTCTTCAGCTTCAGCTAGAGAGTTGAGAACATACAGGAATAATCACAAACTGGTATTTTACTTTGCGTTTTCTCCTCCTCTACAGATAATAAATTAATTATCTATACATCATATTTCCCAGTCCCTGTAGCTTCTGGTATAACACTGGGAACCAGCCTCACAAATGTACACGTTTGCTGTCTCTGTTTTGAACTTTGCCCCTTGGATTTTGTGCTTCTCCCATGGCACTCCATGACACCAGGTAGTAACTTAGTTGCATCCATGGGAAACTTGGGTAGCTCTGCAGAGTTTTCTTCCCCAGTCTCCTTTTGTGTGCTGTTCATGGGGATGGATAGTAAGATTGGGAACAGAGAAGTCTGTTTTGCCCCTTTAATAGGAAAAGCTGCTCTCAGGGTTTATGATCTGGTCCCAAATAACTTATTAGAATATTTCAGAAGTAAAATAAAAATATTTTTGACATTGTATAAGATAATGAAAAAAAAAAATGGGTTTGACGGTAAAACAAACCAACTGAACCAAAAAAAAAAAAATCCATCTCTTTATACTCAAAACACTAAGATGGCTCAAAATGTGAGAGGCTCAAGTTTTCTCTGGTGAGAGGAGAACTTTCAGGTGTTTACTTGGTTTTATGGAAATGATTCTAAAACAATGCTAAATATATGCTTATATTCTGAGGTGACAATTTGTATTTCTCTGAATTAGATCTTAAGATCATTTTTATGGGAACTTTTTCTTGATTTTTTTTTTCCTCTCTCTGCTTCAAAGAGGATAAAACAAATACATGGAACAAACTGATTAAATAAGTAAAGACATTTCTGATGGTTAGATTTTTAAGACTTTACAAAACGTAGCAATATCCATTGGTTGGATATTCATCTCAACTGAAGTTAAATGAAGATTGGCTGTAAAATATGTACTTTTTTATCATAAAGATTAACTGCTGAAGCCATTTTAGCTGTTGACATGGCAGGTTTGTCATCATGTCTTCAAAGACGCCACAGTTACTTTTGGTAAATTCAGACATTGTGGATTTTTTTTCATGTTGACCAGATCTAATCTGGGCACTGACATGATTACACCAACACAGGGACCTTAAAGAAGTCATGCACCATCACCAGTATTAAAGTGTGGGGAAAAAAATTTTAAACATCCTGATAAATGAAATAACTTGTTATTGGTTAAGAAATCACTTATCCTGTCGTTATTTTACACAACCAAATACAGTGCTGGCCATAATCTGCTGCCTTTCAAGGAGGAAAAAATACATTACTTATGCAGAGAATGTTTCTAATGTAACAAAGAGAAGGAATAAAAATGCCTTACAACAGTTTTATTAAAAACAAATTCCCACAGTAAATACATATACACTCTAGTACCATGGTGAAACAGCCAAAGACATCACTGTTAAGTGCTATGGGAAGTACTTATAAATTACTTGAAATAAAAAACATTGTTGCCTGGACATCGGGGTTGAAATGCTGCAGTTTGTAATAAATTAACACAGAACTTCACTTCCCCTCCTCTAACAAAGCAGCCATTTGTCTGAATAACCCACATTCAGCTGTGAGTTATATTTTCACAACTGCAACTGCATTCATTTGCAAATCATTCTCCAGTTTTAATGCTGAAGTTTTAAATACCTTAAGAACTAATAAATAAAGCAAAGTAGAGCAAACAGTTGGCTTGTAGCCTAAAAACTGGCCTAATTTCTGGGGGGTTTTCTTTCTTCTTTTTTTCTCTTTCACAGTAATTTTGTACATGTCTGACATTTCTTTAAGCTGTGTTTTGTTTTTAGTCTGAATGTTTTTTCACAATATTTAAATTTAGTGAGAACATTTCATATCACCAGCAAAAATAAAGACTACGGTTATACAGGTTTGAATATTAAAAAGCTTGTAAGGATTTCATTCCTTGGCTAGTTTCAAATAATCTTTGAGTTACCTTGAGATTTTTCTGTTGTAAGTCACTTTTGTCTCTTGAAAACAGGTTTTTATTTGTATTGATCCTGAGCTTTATGTAGAAATTTTACTCTGGAGTATGAGTCTCTCATTTTCCTAGATTAATTTGAAATGTAAATCAGAGAGCTATTCACTGTAAGGGAATCTGCTTTCATTGCCTACTGGGTAAAAATAAATGTAATACTTTATGGATATTTAAACTCTTCAAAGTGGTATGATAGAAACATTTATTTACAAAAGTTGAGTTCTGAGGTTATTTTCCTGGCATTATTGAAGGCTGGTTTCTATAGATAGAATCTTGGGCTTTGTTCCACTTACTCGTTTTGTTTTGAATAAATTCCTGTGGACACGCCTGAAAGGGTTGGTAGTCATTTTCAGGAAGTGAAATTTAGGGAACAAAGTTCCTTGCGGTGTCTACTTGGGTTTAGAATTGATCAAGTTTTCATAAAAGAGGATTTGAAAGACTTCTGAAATCTCTTTTCTCCTTTTGTGAGGGTAGCCCATCTGTGTGGTGAAGTGTTTCTTAATGTAAAGAGTGTCCCATGAATAGAAGTGTACAACTCTAATGCAAAACCTGAATTTACAAAAATATCTTGTGTTCATATTAGCATTGTATCTACTTCTTCAGAACTAAGGATATCAAGGTCAAATATTTGAAACAATTTCTTTTAACCGTAACTGCTTATTTTTAAAAGATTAGAGTAGTTTTTGAAGAAAAAGCATTCTGGTCCGAGTTCCTTTCTGTACATCCTGCCCTAAACCCCCCAGTTAAATGCATGTAAATCAGCTGTACACGTACCTGGGTGCTTAAAACTTTGAAATCATCTCATCTCTCTGCAGATTTAAGCACAGAAGTTGCAGTGTCTTGCTTCACATAACATCTATGCTAATCAGAGAGTGAAGGAGGCAGTTCTACATACCTCTTCCCTCCTACCCTCCATTTAATTTAGAGATAAACATGTCTTCTTGCTGATCCAATTTAAAGCCATTCTGCTTTTCCCATCGGCAATAGAAAATTATCTATATTCTGCTTAAGAATGGAGAAGGAAAAAATGAAAAAATCTGCCTGACAAGATGGGAAGGGGAGAGACTGCTACTTTTGAGATTAGATTACTTAGATTGCTTTAGCTGTGACATGAAACTGCTCCCTGTGAGATACATTGTGGAACTGAAGGTGGGTTGAGAAAGTCAATTCATCTTTGAAACTGGGCTTACAGGTGTAATGCTGCAATTTCTCAGGCATTTCTGTAGTCCTATTGAAGAAACTGCCTGCAACTCTTCAGCTAAAAGATTATTTATCTACTTATTTATTTATTTGTTGGGGAAATGGGGTCTGTTTAAGCATCCATCCTATGGCCTTGCCTCTGATAAGTTCCAGTTGTAGTCAAGACTATCTTAAGCAGGCAGTTTTTTACTTAAAGAAAGTACCCCACTACATCCACACACCCAGATCTCTGTAAAGTGGTGCAACCAGCCATGTGTATCAAGGATTGTTTTAATGTGTGCAACAGTAATGTGTGACACAATTATTAGGATATACTATAGAGTCAAGCCTTGTTTACATAACAAAACCAAATAATTCCTTCAATTCAAGCAAAGTTTTTGAGAATAAGTAAAGGCTTGCCTATGAAATTTGTGAGACATTTTCCTATTGCATTACTGAGAGGAATAAAGCCCTTGATGTGCACCTTTCATAAATTGTTAGTAATCAATAATATAGAGTAATCAAATTGCAAGGACATTTTCTGTACACACATGAATGTTCATAACAACCAAAAATTGAGTTCCTTTTATTTAAGAGAGATTTGTATGAGGATAAAAAAGATTGGGGTTAAGATTAAGAGGTAATGATGTGACAGGCTTTAGCTAAGACAAAATCACTTCTCTAGTTAGCAGAGTAATTTCAGCAATACATCTTCTGTAATTTTTTTTAATCACTTAGTGATTACTTATGTGGTGCTATTTGATTCATTGGCCATCAGTACCTGATTAAGATTCTATGCTTAGGCCATCATTACTTTTCAACAGGCCACCCATATGGTGTTAGTGTTGAGCCAGTGCAAATCCCTCAGCTTAGCACTGTATATTCTGTTAAAGAAGACTACGTGAAATGCTGACATTAGCATATGTTCTCCTCTTATTCTGTTGACCTTTATCCATGGCATTACACTAACACTGGATCTTTGGAGTTGGTCCAGTAAGAAATTGGGTTGAAATGATAAAATTAGCCATCTGTCTATTAAAAACTTTACTGAGCCAGCAAGTTGGAACAAATGAGCACAATGATGCAATGAAATGTAACTATCAAATATTAGGTTTACTTTCGTTTTGATTTTCTGTGTGTGTTCTTTTCTCTCAACTATGAAGGGACTTTCTTTCCCTAAGTCTTACATTGTGATTTCTTGTGGTTGATTTGAGTCTTTGTGTTTAAATTTATTAGGCATTAATTTTGATTCTAGAAGTACTGCTGAAATATTAGCTTAAAACATGGCTGGGATAGTGATAATTAGTTGTTCAAGAGCTACAATTTCCAAGAGCTTGAACACTTTCCTTCTTCGATTGCAAGGTCTCTGCTAAAAATAGGAATTACAGTAGCTTGGGCTATAAAGAGCCTAGTGGAGCATTTTTGAAAAATAATTCATTTACTAATTAACAAAATGGTGTTTGTTTATTTACAGTACATAAAATGTTGCTATCAGGAAACAGCCTGCTAATACTCTGGCACTGCCCTGCTGTGCTGACAGCAGAACATCTGCAGTTTAATTTAATACATTTACTAAATGAAGTGGGTAAATAAAGGGATGCTAAACAGCTACTTCCCAGCCTCTGATATTTTTGCTTTTCTCCAGGGGTCAGAAGCACTGATGAATGATTCCTCATCTTTCCCTTTGCTGCCTTTACAAGAGGCTCCCACGGGCCAACACTGTTCCAAAGGGTGCAATTGTGATTGATGAAATTACACTGGCCCATCATACCTCACTTTGTCTGCTCATCTATCTCTTTAAATGCTCTGTATGTTACTGTCAGGGATTATTTTACTGAGAATATTACTTTATGCCTTTCTGAATGTATTCCTTTGAGTGTGGTGTGTGGTGACCAGTCACAGCAAATGGAATAACTAAAGAATGAGGGGGTGGGTTTTGTCTAAATTCTGGACTAGTGAAATCTGATTTCAGCAGGTCAACAGTGCAGTCCCAGTCAACAACATGATTACTTTTACTTTCATAAAACATGATATTGATTTTGGGTGATTGCATTTGCTTCTTTTTTTTCTTTTTTTTTTTGGAAGTATTTTCATTTTCTAGTAAAGTGAATTTAATGGATAATTTGACCCTTTCGTGAGATAGTTCTGGTAGCTTAAGTCACTCGTGGTTCTTCATCCTGTTCCAGGCTTTATGTAGGTAGATGATAAACCTACAGTAAGAAAAAGATTTGGGTTAATACCGTGCTCAAAGGTGGATATTTTACTAAATATGGTTCTTGAACCAAAGGTATATGTAAAGTTCATCTTTGCCACATTCTTTTTAACCCAAGTCCAGTTTGCCAGGTCAATGTCAAAACCAGCAGTAACAAGCATTGACGTGGGTAGTACGAGGTGCTTAAGCCACTACTTCTTGCTAGAATAATTTATGAATTTATGGCTTGAATCACAGATTTATAGAACATTATTCATGAGCTCTAGGACAAAATATAGAAGATAATATAGTTTTCCTCCTTTTCAGTCAGCTGTTGTAGCCAAAATTCCACTCCTATTATTAAGTGTTCAAGTTTGTGGTTAGGAGTCTAGTTAGGAGAGGAGTCCTTGCCTCAAGTAGCACCTTCACTGCCATATGGATGAATCATGATATCCCGATGTTAGTAGCACATTTTAATGGCTAGAACCAGCAAAATAAAATTCAAAAGTTTGTAATTTGTAAAGTAACTTGAAAACTTTAGTAACATACCTGGAATGGATGTTGAAAATACTGATCAGTAGATACTAGGTGGATCAAGCCAATAATGTACAGGTTTGCAATAACTGATTTTAAAAAAAAATCCAAATAAATTTCTTGGAATTCACAATATCTAATTCTGAAAGAGCAAGTTAACATGTTAATGCCTCCTTCCCCTCCCTCCCATTAATCAAGGAATTTAGCAGGCTTATGGAAGAGATGTCCTTGATAGATGGTGAGTAGGATGAAAGGAAGTATTTTTTCATCAGCTAATACTGATTTATTTAGATGTTATAAGTAGTATTGGAATAAGTAAAATGTATATATTATGTCAAAAATATATTGGGTGTTACCAACAGCTCGTGATTAATCCTTGTGTGCCTCCAGAGCTACGTGTGTTACACTGACCAGGTTGAGCTGAGGAGGAGAGACAACAGCAACACTTTCACTGCTGCTTCCCTGAGATTCCACTATAAGGACTCACCTTTACATTTAATATGTAAAAATCTCCTGAGCACTTGTTTTCTAGGAGGCCTAATGAGTCAGAACTCACACAAGCATGACCTTTCCTTTGGCTGCCACCACCCACAAACCCAGGCAGTTTGGTCTCTTGGTACAGAGGAGTAGTTCCATCAAGTTTGCTACTAGGGCAGTGCCCTGTATTGTCTTGTTAGGTATGGAACTTCCCAGAAAATGAATGGCACCATGAATCAGGTAGAGAGGGTTTGGTAAGTAAGGGTGTCTATTGTGTTGCTGGAGCATCTGTTTGTCAGAGCAAAAATAAAAGTTAATTAATAGCAAAAACTGACGTTTACATATTCATACCGAAGAAACTATTTAACTCGGAGTCTGTTATGTGCACACACATACCTCTATCAAAGATTCTCCAAAGCATGCATATGCATTCTTTTTTATTTTAAGGGAGAAGGGAGTGCATAAAAGTTTTCTAACCATGCTTTGAACTTATTCATAAGATTTTATGTGTCTACCTGGAGCAGATTTGAAATTGCTTTTTATAAAATATGCTGCATTTATAAAATGCTTTTTTGGATGCCTTTTTATTTTTCAGTGTTTTTATCAGCCCCAATTCTAGATTTCATAGAGCCCGGGGAATTTACAAAGGAGCCAACTCAGAGTAAACTAAAGTCACAGATATTGTACATACAATAGTCTGTCTGCTGACGCCAAGCCTCACTTTCCTCCTCCGCTAATAAAAGCCAGTAACAGTTGTCTGATCTTTTGCATCAAAGACAGTGTTTATGAAGTGGCCTGTGTCGTTATCTTAAAATATACATATAATTCCTGCATTAAAAGCTTGAGAAGAATTATGAATCAACATTTCATAGTAAATTGTACACAGATTTGAGGACTGAAATATGTTTCATTCATGAATACTGGACCTTCAAAATAGGAGCACCCATGAAACAGGATTCCCTCTGACTAGTGGTGTTTACTTGCCTGATTGATCTTGTGCATATGTGTGTGTCTCCAGTAGTTTAAAAATTTAAATTATAATATTCCTTAGTCTTTCTGTTCACAGATTTTGGGATATTGGATTCAAATCTAAGTAGGGTCCAGCTCTTTGCATAAACAACTTTCAGCTCAGAGTCTTCAGAACAGGACTCTTTGGGTGTTTTTTTTTCCAGGTAAATACCAATTCAATTGAGCATGGTCATTCTTGGCTTCTAAAAATAGTGATGAATCCAGATTGAATTTGGTGAACACATTCAAGTAAAAAAAAATATTGAAATATCAAAATGTTGAGTAAATTCTCTGGTATATTCAAAACCAAGATTTGCCTGGGTGTGACAAAAATATGTGAGAACAGCTTGTGACATTGTCTTTTTTTATATTGAAGTAGGTAGATGGTGTTGTGGTACATACTGGAGCAATATTTGTGAGGAACTGAAGTAAATGGCAAGGAGCCATTGCAGATTTAGACATCCTGTTGGCCTCATCTAGAATAAAGGCTTTGAGCTTTCATCTCACACCTCTCCAGACTGTCCAGGGTTCTTGGACTTCATGAGTTTGCCTCCCTCCCTCTTTTCATGTATCTAGCCCTTTATATCCAACCTGCAGAAGTGCATATTTTTTACAAGTAATTAAAATACCCTAAAGGAGACATTTAATGTTGCACCAAAGAGACATTTCGGGTTTGTTGTTGTTTGTTTTTTAGTTTGCTGGGACTTTTTTTAACCCTGATAGTCAAAAAAAAATTTTTTCTGGAATTTTTTTCTTTTTTTTTTAAGTGTCAAACAGAACAGCTGCAGTAAAAGGAATCTAAAATTTATTTGCTTGAATCTGTAGTTTAAATTAAAGGTGGAATAGAACTACTGTTTTGGAAAGGTTGATCTTTATTTACTTTGGTAATCACAATGTATAAATAAGTTATTTTGAATAGGCTTCAATGTAGATCCATCCTGAAATTATAGAGTCATTTATCATCACAAATATTATAACTGCTGAACAACTTTGGCAGTGATTTCATAAAAATCTTCCAGAAACTTTAATATTTTTGCCAAGTTCTGCAAGATCTCCAAGCACTTGACTTAGCCAGAAGGGTCCTCAAACAGCACAGGGCAAATCTAAACAAGAGAAACTAATGTGCATGGGGGGAAAAGAAATCTGTCTCTTGCATTTCTGTTTGTAAAATATTGAATTGGGAAACATTTTATGAACAAGAGATAATGGGGAGCAGAGGGATAAATCTAGGAATTGTGTGGTTTTCCCTGAAGTATTGCAAAATAGCTATCCTTGAGCATATTTCCCAGCTAATTTCTAGGCTACAAAGTTTTTGGGCTATCAGCATTTACTGAAATGATCCAGTGTGTAGTTAACTATTTCAGTGTATGATCTTAGTTCTTTCATTGTCATCATGGTAAATGCAGTATTTTTCCTTAGAATGATTTAAAAAATACCACCTACAGGTAGGTAGAGAGGATGACTTCAATCACTTACTGGTATATATTCAGTATAAAAATTCACAAAGTACTTAAATTTGTATGCATCTGGTATTCCTGTTTCATAGCTCATGTTATAGTTTACTTATGTCTTAGTCATTTGCATCAATTAAATTGAATTGGAATATTTTTCTCCTCCTACTTTAGCCCTTCATCTTCAGCTGTCAACATGCATATGCCAGTCAGCAGTGTAGCTGTCAAAGCTGACATCAACATCTGTACTTGTATTTTTCTGGTGTCTGTATCTGTCTTATTTCTGAGTATTTCTTAATGTTTGTCTTGCTGCTAAGAAAAGGATTTGCAAAGAATTAAGTTTCTACCATCACTATCTTTAGGGGCCAGTGGAAAATGGGGTTTCATTTTGGAAACCTGACTTCAGCAGAGTTAGTCTGTTCCCATTATTAGGGTCAAATTCTGAAGGGTTATAAGCTTTCAGTAGTTTTTTCCTTGCTATCAAGAAATCCTTGCTTCACTGAGGTTAATAAAAAAAATGTTTATTTCATCTTAACCAATTATCCCATAATTTCATATTCCCCATAATTCAGCTAACACAAAAACTGTGATATTTCTTCTGAAAAGTAAGATTGGGCAGCATGTGGACAGGAAAGCTGTTTACAGAATTCTTCATAGTAGTGCTGAAACCAAGTTGTGAGAACATTATTGCTCAAAATATATCCAAGTGATATTCTTTCATTGAAATGAAACACTTCCTCATTTGTTTGAATGGGTGCAGTATTTGTGTGCTTTCCAGATCACTGAATTAAAAATGAAACATTTCAAACTTATAATTCTCCTTGTACAGATTAGGAGAAAATAGTGGAAGCAGTGCAGCAATAAAGCTTTTATAAATAAATAAAAAGCACCTAATTTTCAGAGTAAATGAGAGTGTATGATGAGTGATGTGCTCCTAATGAATACTGAAAAGCTTCCAGGATAAATAAACAGATGGTAAAAATACTTAAGTTACAAATTTTTCAAACCACAAATACCTAAGTCACAGGTCTGTGCTACAGATTTCAAAGGGAAACTTTGCATCCAGCTTTTCCACGGTGTAAACATTTTCTTCCTCTTCAGAGGGAGATAATAAATTGGTACTTACCTCACAGGAAGGTTGTGAAGTTTATGGAATATCTGAGATTTTGAAAACTGAAGAGTGCTCTGCAGGTATTAGTGATGCAGGTGGAGAGGAAGTTTGTGAGATTTTGTCAGAGGAAAGTAACTTCAAATTGAATAACTGCAAAAGCAAGTTGTGTCCATGTGATCCCTGCACTCGAGGATTATCTTACTGGCCACCAGAGTTTCTACAGTTGCTGTAAAAGTGTGTTGGGAGACACAGATACTTGTGTGAAATGGATCTCACTGTGTGTATTAATCCCTAAGTTGCTGCATGGTTTTGCTAAAGGTGGCTTATAGAAAAAGCACATATGCTTCAGAAAATAAAGGCAACATCTGTGAGACATGGATATTTTTTTTTTATAATTAGATCTATATTGATCAACAATGCAAAGAGAAAATTGAAAATATTTTTATTATGATTTAGGAATCATACAGAATTATCTCTAAATGTCAGGGTAGTTCAGAGAAATTCTTTTTACCTTTAGTGAGTTTGGGGAAATCAAATCCCAGTCTAACATGATAATATTTATTCGTGGTAAATTCAAATGTGGATGTATGGATTAAATTAATCATTTAGTCAAAATCTTTTGCAGGTAGGACAGAGTGTAACAGAGACTTTTTTGTCAGGGAGTTTTCCCTTTAAACTACTACTATACTGATCAATTCAGACATCCACATTATCTCCACAGCTCTGGGAGAGAAGAATCATGGATCTGAAAGGAACCATGAGATGTCACCAGTGCTGCTCAGAGATGCTGGCAGCTAGTCCTGGATGGGTGTTGATCACCTTCCTATAATCCAGTGACAGAGATCCCACTGCTTGTTCCATGTATTTAGTAAATTATGAAGCTCAAATCAGTACTCCACTTAAGTCTTTCAGGGCCAAGTCGATAAACTCATGTCTGTTACATGACATATATGTTCAAGTCTGCTTGTCATGGTTACATCATAATATCATATGTTCTGAGATGTTATTTCTGGGGTTTAGCATGTTTTAGATGTTGATCAAGAAATAAATACTGGGAAGTCAAATAGGATTTTGTTTCTACTTTTGGGATTGAGCCCTCAATCTTATGCCCTGGTAGATCAGCAAACACTGGTTTACTCCTTTTCCTAGAAGAAACTAGAGTTCCTTTCAATTAGGGGAAAGGATTGAGTTAATTTGGGTTTAGCAAAAGGTGATTTCTCAAGAAATCTTTCTGACATGTTTTTTGCAATGTCTTATGTCTGACATTTCCACTAGGAAAAATGGGAGTAGGAAGCAGTGTCAGATACTCAGTAGTTGTTTGTCTTGGTTTGTTGAGCTTATCTCAAAGATGCTTCGTTTCAGAAGAGTCCAAATGACCCCCAGGGCACAAAAGTAAATTCCTTTCATGGTGAGTAGGACGTGAATGTGCTTTTTCTCTTCCCAGGAGGCTGATGTCTGAGTGTAACAAACTTTTCCTAGGTTCATGGAAGTGGCAGAGTTTAGCTACTTTGAGTTTACATGATGGATATCCTGAATGGGTCAGATCCTGTCTGCTTTTGAATTCTGTTCCAGACTTTCAGATCTTCTCTTGGCACTGATGAATTTCCACCAGTGCACTTCAGAAACATCTGTGCTTTACTCTCTCACAACCAGACACTCCAAACAGCCTGTTGTAAAAGATTCAGTAGCATCTTTGGCTCCCAGCAGGAAAACTCTGAATTGCTCCTGGTAATAGCTTCAAATCTGCAGCCCCCGACAGGTATTTTTAGGTCTGTCTTGAAGAGATATCAGCTTCCATACACTTCAGCTTCTTTGTCTGGAGTCACTACAGCTCCAGACATATCATTGAAATGGGGTATAATTGTGGTCTCATGCCTTCTCAATCCACCCACCAATCTCAACTGCCTTAAAGCAGCCTCCTGCTGTGCTTACAGGGAGCATTTAGAGCCTTTCTGAGCAAACTTGAGCTGTGGGCTGTGCCTGAATTTAAAGACTACCTTGGAAGGAGGAGGATTGAAGATGCTTTGTGAAATCTCTTCTAAAGAACAATATGACTTATAATAGTGGAACACTTCGTTTCACTGGAATTTCATTGGAAGTGTGTGTTTCACGATACTTATCGCTCTGGCATGTGGAATTCTCAGTATTTTCTGTCATTATAGGGCAAATGGTAAGATGTTGTAAGGCTGATTAATAGTATAATAGAGGCCTGAACCATAAAGGTAAGTAGGATTTGGTGAGAAGTAGGGAAGTGATCCGGTAAGCAGCATGCAAATGTTCAAAGAGATCTTTACCAAAAAGGGCAAGAGAGAGGAAGAGCACAACCCCTTTCACTGTGTCATGTAGGTCAGGATTGTGTCCACACTAGAACACCAGAACATTTATTCCCAGAAATAATCCCTTTGAACTCAGTACAGCTGGTAATTGGAGGTTTGTGTACAGGCTGCATGCAGCTTCACTGGGCCAGCTGCTGGTTATCTCATGCAGTTTCAGTTTTTCCCTTTCAACAACTTCTGGATGCTTTATAGATGATTCCCAATAAAACAGGAAAGGAGAAGAAAGGAAGGGTTAACAAGGGGGGTTGGGAAGTCTAGAAAGGAGACTGCGATAGGAAGTTTTTTCTCATTTTTACTACTTTTGTGCAGCCCAAAGGATAAAATCAGCAAGACTGGAAACTTTTTCAACTGGTGCTATATTCTCACACTTAAAATATAACTTTTAATCTTCTCTAGCTGTTGAAAGATGTGGCTCTGGTTGGCTCCTTGCTTCTAATCAATGAATAAAATACAAATACCACCAAGTCTGTCTTTCATCTTGCAGGTGAGAAATCTGTATGGCCACTCTAACACATCTTACCAGAGAGCAGCTGGGATATGATCCGTGCTTTGGCAAACTGAAGTTTTTTTAACTGCTGGAATAGAGCTGGTTGACTTGTTGGCTTTTTGCAATACAAATTTTTATGACTTTTTCTAATATAAAACAGAAGATAAAGGGGAAACAATGCAAAATAATATATCAACGTGATGGTGTATTCTATTGCAGAGTTTCAAAAAATATTTCAGACTAGTTGAAAAGCCTTTCCATCCATATAAATTAAATTTGGAGAAAGCAGTATTAAAGTCACAAAAATATCAGCTATAAATCAATACACTTAATATAGACAGCAAATGAACAATAATGTGGATAAAGTTTTCTGTAGAATTTAATGTATAGGAGTCCATCTCATAGTTTATATCAATTCTATGTCAATCAGATAAGGCTGATTGCTTGTTGGAACAGTGTATTTTGAGAGGGACATAGCACAAACATGAAGATAATACAGTAAACTAAAGTGGTAAAAGGACAATATATAATTTTCCAATATGGAAATCTTAATTAATTTATATCTTTAGATGTTTTTAGAATTATAGCCATGAGCAAAAGCAAATAACAGCAGTAGCAACTGCAATGATGTCTTACATAGATTGGAAGTAGTCTGCTACAACTAGAACTGAACTTTTTCTCAGGAAGTATTCTGTAGAAACAAAAACATACGAAAACAATTGACAGAAAATATTTACTCTGGTAGATGAGTTCACACTCTTTGTATGAACAACTGAGTTATTTAGCTTAAATGGCACAAGTGCACATAGAGTTAAAAGTATGTCTTTCTAAATTCCCTGCAGAAATAACAGCACATGAGTAAAGCTGGGAAAAAATATCAAGTAATTTAATGTCAAAGAATATTTTCAGCAGTAGAAGTACCTAAACAGAAATATGCTTTTGTCATCTGAAGATAAGGTAACATCAACTTCCCACCGAGGTAAATTGTTTCCATGCAGAAGCCCACTGTACTCAGTGTTAATCTTTCCATATGTTTCAATGAGCTTTAATTAGGCCATAATTTTCAGTTTGTCTGTCTGCATCCCTTTGTCAGCAACTGGTCCTTGGTAGCTCCTTCTGGGCTCAGTTTATACAGGTTTTACAAATTTAAACTGGAATTGTAGCATTTGTTTAGATCCCCCATGGCATTAACGGCAGTTCAGCTCAAAACACAGATTCACCTTTAATTCTGATCTTCCCTAGTCACTGTGGGGCTGTTTGCTGGGTTAGGGGAGCAAGGACTCCCAGCTTTGATCTACTGTGGCTTCAGCTAAACTAGTCCCAACTTCAGCCAGGACACAAATGTGAAGGAACCCTCTCAGGGGATCTGCATTTAAGGCTAACAAAACTGCCAGCATCACATCAGTCAGAATACATCTTGTTCTTCATGGTTTGTCCCTTTAGTATCTTCACTTTCTAAGGTCTCCCAGGCAGTGATTGCCTCTTTGTGTGGGTGTATGTGAGATTAGAGGGGTTGTCACCGCAGATAATATTAACACCAAATTCAAAGTAGAAAACTATGCTGTGATATGGATTTGGGGAATTTAAAAACAACCATTCCAAAAGAATACACTTAAATTACTCCTCTAATAATACATCAGTGGTTACATGCAATATAGACTGGGTAAATGCACATTCTGTTCTCCCTTGCATGAATTTAAATCTAATGCAAAATTGACAGATCCATTCATGCCCATGAAATTAAATCCAAAAAGGTTAGCATAAGCATTAGGTTTAATGATCACTGCATAATATAATTAAAAGATGATGTTACTTGAATATCAGATTTTCTGTATGCATGTTTATTTGGAGTTTTTAATTGAAAATAAACAAAATCAGAGTGCAAAAAAAAAGTAGAAAAGATGTGTGAAATGTAATGATAATGGTTGACTTCTAAACAGCCATGGAAATTATAGTCATCTTATATGTGGGACAGGAACAAACACCTCTTAATTGCACTTCATTATAACGTACCTTTCTCTTCTCAGTTGTATATATTAATTATAAAAATCATGTTTCAGAGACGAAAAGCTGTACAATAGGTTTTTTTTTCTTTTCCCTCCCTCCCTTATGCTGTCTGCAGCAGGATGGAAGAACAATATCAACTGTCATCCACAGGAAGAGCTTAAGAGCTCTCAAAGACAAATCATAAAAAGAATGAAAGGCTATTATAAAAAAAGGAGGAAAATGCTTTGATTTCACAGATTTGCTACTTAATAATGTTTAAGGTTCTCTCTTCTTTTTAAAAATAACTTCTCATATTGTTTTGTATGTGTTATGTGCAGGTACATCACTTTTTGATGACTATATCACATGAACGTGGATTACGTAGATCATTATTAACGGATGGAGGTTGAAGGGATGAGATGGGGGAAGACACTGGAACAGCCCTCCAGGACCTATGTCAGTTCTTTGGATAAGTTGTAGAAAACTTGGACATTAATTTTGTGGCACAAAGTAACACTGTCTATCGAGGGGGTTTGGTTTGGTTTGGTTTGGTTTTTTCTATTCGATTTCATTCTTCGTTCATTTTCCACTCCATTTCGTACTTAAAGACCCTTGACAGTAAGGGCATGTTTGTCTTACCTGGTTTGTGTTTACCTGGAATCGGACGTTTCCGTGGTTGCCTGTATGATTGGCCATGATGTTTCCTTCAAACATGCATTCCAGCTTGTAAAACTGAATAGTCTCCCTGGTTTTGTTGAATCTAGGAGCCATCTTACTGGTGAAGATTTTGTGACTGCTGGAGGTAGTCTTACAGTGTAACTAACCATTGCAAGAAACTTGGTGTATTAATAGCTGGATCATAAGGCAGTGAGCAGTTTTCTGGTTACACTGGCTTTTCTTCTTTATCCTCCTCAAGTTTTTCCCATTTATTCCATTCTTTATCCCTTCCACTCTAAACCTGGAGTGTGGTCTCCTGGATCGGGAGTCTGTGATGCTGCGTATCTCGGGGTGCTTCCTAAGACTATTTTGCTTCTCCTGAGCCTTACAGCATTTCCTGCAGCCTCTGTGGATCTTACAGATGCAGTGTCTCTGTCAGAGTTAGACACTACCCATGGCTTTTTATTGCATGTTGATAACAGGTGAGGACCTAACGTTGTGTGTTGTGTGTATAACATTGTGTGTATTCTTGGGGGGGGGAGAAAAAAAAGAAAAAAAATCAATGAACTATATTTCCTTAGTAACCATCTCTGTCAATGTTTCCTGACAGGGTAGGTGCTCACAGAGATACAGGTGTTTAGATTATGCTGTTCAGTTTTCTGTATGCACCTTCCAAACTTTTAAACTATGTCGCGTTCAGAAAATAAAGAAAGGGAAAAACACTGATATCCAAATGACAAGTTTGCTACTTTGTGCCTTCCTGGAGGTGGATTCTGGCTTCTGTCAGTTGAAGTTTTCCTGCTCATGTATTTGGATTTCAGCTGTTGCTTTTTCAGATAGATGAAGTAACTCCTCCCAAAGCTGCAATAGCCTTTGCTAGACCCATTTGTTGTGGTGGCAGGGAAATCCTCCAAATGTGAGAACTTGAGGCTTATTAAATTCAAAGTGAATCTAAAATAGATATGAGGGAGATAGGTACTACCTATAGGTACCATTCTCAGAATACAAACTCTCACTTTACCATTTGTCATACTGATGAATTCCTTTTTTTTTCTCCCGTTACCCCCCCCCCCAAAAAAAAACCCAACCAGTAATTAGTGAAAAAGGTGATAACTATCAAAGGTATGACTCCTTTTTCTCTCTCTTGAACAGTTGCAGCTTACATATTGTTTCATTGGATTGGTCAATTTATTAAAAATAAAATAAACAATAGAAAAGAAAGATGAGTTCTTTATAGAATTGTTTTAAATCACAAGCAGGAGCTAGACTGGCCCATAGATTGTCCTGAGAGGACAGCAAATATGGTATCTCTTTTTCTTCTCTATCATGCAGTTCCATAAAGCAACATGTGCTCCTCTGAATGTATGTGCTTCATTCTTCCTATTATAAACTTTTTTTAGTCTGTATTATATGCAGAGTAATTCAAAGACACAACAGAATCAATAAAAGCTCTCTGCATTCCTCTCTATTTTAATGTCATTTGTGAAGTAGTTTAACCATTAACATCTCTAAAACCATCTAACTACATGAAGAATAATCACATGATACATTTTTTTCCTAAGGAAATATTAACTTTAAGCTGGGATAACCAACTTCCCAGAATTCACATAAAAACATAATGAAGTTAATATTAAATAAAAGGCTTGTGCAAGCTTTTATTTTTACAATATGTGCTGATGTGTCCCTGATTTAATCAGTTTTGTTTATGATTAATGAATGATTCACCTTGAAGATCAAAGTTTGATTCATATCTCATAAAAAATTTTAAGAAATCATCTGTTTAGAATATAAAAGAAAGCTGCTTTGTGTGTTACCCAGTATTACAAATTTGGCAAAATACACACTGAGCAATAAGAGAGGGAATTGAAGCTGACAGGACATGAGAAAGCTTCAGTTATGACACAAGTGTTACCAAACCTCAGACTGTAGAGGAAATCCTCAGGTATAAATTATGTTAACTCAAAACTTATCTTTTTTTTCTCATTCTCTATGAGGTATTATCATAAATGTTAACTTATGCAGCAGAACCAAAAATTTAATTATGTGGAATATTTTTTATTTTCAATGTATTTATAAGGCAAAAAGGAATATACTCATAAAGAAAGGCAGCTGGAAATGTGACTGAGTTGCTTTTGTTAAAGAGGATGCACAATTGTGCAAGTCCAGAGTTTATATTTCACTAGGGGTATAGCCATTTCTGTGACACTTCACCTACATAAAATATTATTAGGTAACATCTGAGGAAAGATCTGAAGTAAACTGTAACAGTTTATACACAGTATCTGTGTATAAATTCAGAGCAACAAAATTATTTGTTTTTATGATATAAGTGTGTCAATCATAACATGTTGGGGGTTTTTCTGATCTGCAGTAAGGATTATTTTGAACAGATCCATGTTAGAGTAGGAACGGGTAAATTTGCAGGAAGCATTATTTATAAATAAACCCTGATATAATGGGAATGCTTTCATGTGCCAGTGACCTGAGATCCACAATATTGTACCTTTTAATTTTCAGAGGAGAAACACAGTCTGAAGATTGTCTGGGGTGGATAGATAATAGCTAATTTGATAGCATTCATTGTGTGATATCTAACAACCTTTTCTGACAAAATGGTTCTATTACAATGACAGACAGATGACTGTTCTGCTGTTGTCAATGGGTGACAGAAAATTGTTTATGCCCTAGTCTGGTGATGTAACAGAATTATTGTCCAAGTATTAATGGAAAATTCATGGAAAAATTCGACTCTCAACACATATTTATCTCTAGTTCTTCACTGAAGAGTGGGGGAGCAGGTTTTACGTGTTAGTTCTGGCCTGTACAACATTTAACTTTCTTAGAATAATTCTTCAGTGGTAATGATGCATGAGCTACAGGATGAGCAGTTGAAAAACACAGTGCAAACCCAGACTGTGTTAGGTGAGTTGCAATTTGTGCGATAGTTCAACATTTAGCTCTCCAGAGAGACGTGCTACTGTTTTCCTGGTGAAAGAAATCCTGTTTCTTGGTTTTTTCATTTACTCATAGACAAGTGAACAGTCAGTTACTTCTTTTTGGTAAAGTCTTGCAAGCAGAGGCTTATGTCATTAAAATTTATTTCAGTGGCACTAACATATTACATATTACTAACATAACCTTCTTGATTATTTGATGTGTAACTTGGCATTATATTCTCTCTCAGAGGAGTTTGAGAACTTTTGAAAAAATGTCCATTTTCTGGTTCAGTAAGTTCACTGTTGTTCATGTAAACTCCATCTGCTTTACTTGGATTTTACATTTCATAACTCTTTGTTCAATGTATCATTCAGGCTGGTTCACCTTGGTATTGACATCACAGAGTTCAATGACTTCTGTATGGCTTGTTTCCCCACTTAAAAATAATATAGCTCTGAGAATTTAGAGTGATCTTTGTCCTGTGGTTTGCTTAATATTGTGGGTTTATGTTTTTCTTATTTGTTCAGAACTATTTGTACTTGCATTATTAATCTATAACTAAATGTTACCCTCTGTGTTCATCCTGCTGACGATAACTGGAATCAGACCAAAGCTATTTTCCTTAAAATTGTGCAAAGCATGTTGATTGGCAGTTTCTTCTTCACTTATGATCTTTTTGGAATCGCATCAGAAGGGGGAAATATTAGCTCAGAGCAGTATTAGTACCTATTAGTTCTACCTTTTTACAGCCAGAAGCTTTGGATATTCTGCCTAAACAAAGCCTTAATGGAATGCTGTCTGTCTCTCTCAACAGCAATGATTCAAGCAGAGAATCTGTACTGTCACTTGAACAATTATGGTTTGAAATGAGCTATGGCCAGTCATTGTCTGAAATCACTGTGTAAATATCATCAAACATTTGTAAGGAAATATCCTATATCACAAGGAATTAGTGAGGAAATGAACCCAAAGGCACTGTGCCATCTCCAGGTTTTCTCCACCTTTGCCTCCTCCAGGGTTCCTCAGAGAGGGTACTTCAGCCTGGTCACAAAATCTGGAGCACTTTGCCTTTCCTTGGACTGTCTGTGCTGCTGGCTGTAGGAATGGAAGTCCTTCTGCCAGTGAGAGCTTCCAAGCCTCCCTCAGAGTCATTGCTAGAGTCCTAAACTGTGCACAGGCAGGATCACACATTTGAACCACTCAAGTTGTACAAAAGATTCCAGGCTTAGGAGTTGTTTGAAAGTTTGTACCTAAAAGCAAACAAACCAAGCGTGATGCCATAAGAAAACTTTTGTTTGGGTTAAGACTTCAGTTTTAGATGCTGTCTGCTGTTCTGAAAGGTTGAACAAATGAAAGTTAAAAAAAAAAATCTTACTTATCATTGGTAGATTGAGTTCCTTATCAGCCTCATGGCATGAGGGCTACACAACTTCTCTGCTGGTACTGTCACTGCAATGTGTGCCATTGTTAAAAGCAGCCTTAAATAAAGGGGTTATAAGATGGATATTTATGTAGAGGTAGAGATCAATATGATAAAAATATGAGATCCTTAATGAGCATGTAACAGTTTGATGTTAGTCATATAGCGTGTTTTCCTTTGATAGCATGTGACAGATGGTATAAAACAGAGCGCCTCAGCTTCCTAAAAAAATTAATCCAGTTTTGAACATCTGGAAGCACAGAATGCTGAAAAAAAATGGAGGCTGTGTGCAGAGTTTTCAAACAAATAGAGGGTGGCACACACTCCTGTGAGTCTGCTTCATTGGCTGCAAGTGTGTCACGTTATTGGTAAACCTTTTAGCTCAGGCAAAATTTCTCCTGCCATTAGAGTTTTTCTGAGTAATCTGTATTACCTAATCTTTAAAGGCTCTCCACTGACTTGAAGGAGAGTGAGGAACTTCTGATGCCATGATTCAGATATCCATCTTAGACATTAAATATAAATAAGCATTAATCTGTGATAGTGTAAGTGTTGGAGGATCTTTATGGGTGGAAATTTTGCATACTCTTTTTCCTGACTGTTGTCACTGTGAAAGAGTATGGACAAATCTATTTGGATAAATTTTCCTGTCATTGTATTTATCTTGAAGTAATCAATCTTAAAAACATGTTCCCATTCACGTCCTATCACAAACTGGAGAGAAATTGAAAAAAAATTCCTTGCTCACATTAAAGTTAATGCAGTTGGAGACTTTCATCATAGATTCTAAGTTATCAAGAAAATAGTTTGAAGCGTAAAGAGAGTTTGATGACTTTATCAAAATCTTCCTAATCGTAACTGGTATCTTTTAAAGGGTGGATTCCTGCTAAGTGGTCTGTATAGCACCAATGATGTGCAAAAGAACAAGAAGTAAAAATGCCAGAGTTCCTCCTCCTCTCATTTTTTGTGGTAAGTGGTCACTCTTTCATATTTGCATAATGCATAAGTTTGGTTCTGAAACTCATTGAAGACAGATCAGCATTTTTTAAGAACCCTGTATTTGATGTCTGGCAAACTGTACATTTAAACTAATATTCACTAGTGTGTACATACTGGCTCAAATCCCTTTGTCTTACAAAATATGATATAAATAGTAATTTTTATTTCAGTAACACAGTAAAAAATTACTCCAAAAATGTCAGAGATGGGGTGGGGGAACAACTGTGTGAAAAGAAATTAAGTTTTATGTGCTACTTTAGATGAAGTTTTATTTAATACTTTTTAGTGTAAACTTTTCAATGCAATTCCACAAATTGTATCAACCATCAAACAGGGACTTAAACAGAAACTCTCTCATGATTAATAGCTATTTTAGATCAACTTTTGACAGATTTATAAATTAATTACATGCATAAATATGTGGGAGATAGGGCACAAAAGCAAGATGGCTATGTTATATTGTGATTATATATTTATACTGACCTGGACCAAGCAAACTTCCATGTACTTACAATTCTAGTAACTATTTGGTTCTATTTTTAAAGCAAATGCAGCATAATTGCACTAGAATAAACACAACCGATTTGAGCTGCATAAATATAATTCATACCATGGCTCTTTATGTGATAATGCAATAAGTGGCATGAGGATGTATCAATATGTGCCAAAAATATTACAAAAAATTGATTTTTGCAAACAGAAATCGGTGCCTTAAATCATGCTGAAAATAGGGCTGCACAAACCTTTTTAGTTCATTTAGTTTCCCTGAAAGGGTTAATTTCTAATTGTTTTATTAGCAATGCAACAAGCTAATAAAAATGGAAGCTTGTACTGCTTCGTAGCCGAGGCCTTCATAACGTGCTCAGAGCCCTTTAGTTCTGCTCTTGTTTCTGTGTAGGAATCAATACCACAGGCAGCAATTATGTGGTGTTGTTTTTTGGCTAAAATTCCCACACATCTGGGATAAACAGATATTCTATTCGAACTTCCTCTGTTAACTCCACCAGTTTCCATGGAATGACTCTCTATATGCTTGTTAAGTAAATGATTGTTATAAGACTATGGAGACATGGTCGATCAAATTAACCCCTTTTGTCCAGCCTCCAAAATGGTTCCCTTCATTTGCCTAAATTCAGCTGCTTTGGGGAATTTTTTCAAGCTTGAAGGACTCTCTGGATTCATCACATTAGCAAACTGTAACCTGAGAAGAGGGTCTTTGGAGCAGCAGGACTTCTTTGGCCCCCAATTGTTTTGCTAATCAAGATTATTGCCACTATTGAGATGTGGAAAGATAGCCTAGCTGACAAAATTTGTCAGCTTCCCATGAAATAGTTCTGTCAGTTTAGTCAGGGTGCCGGCTAATATTAACATATAAATGAAGTCTCTCCCCCTCACCCCTTAATAGATGCAGAGAAAATATAAACACACACACAAAAAACCCCTCTGTGCTTAAATCAAACAAGCTTCTTTTCTCAGCTCTAGCCCATGTCCCTGGAAATCCTGTGAGTAGTGGAGCTAAAGGGAGGGGGGAGGGAAGTAGAATTTGCACAAAACTACTTTTAAGCCATAAAGCAGCAAAGCCCCACTCCCTGCTGATAGCAACAGGAGATTGATTACGCCTGCAAAAGTACAAATGGTTGCCTGAATGCAAGTGGCAGACCTCCAAAGCAGTATGCTCTATGTGCTGGTTTTACATTTTACAGCAGAGGACTTGGATACAAAGTGGAAAAGTGGAACAGGGGGTATGAAAGAGTTATCTTTGCCCGGAGGTCAAACCCATGAGAGCAGTCCCTGCTGGTCTCAGAGCCGGGCCCAGGGGGATGATGGGGGCAGCCTGGGCTCGGCGCTGCCATCGGCCCCACGGCACCCGCAAACTCAGTCCCTCAGCACCTGTTTTCTGCCTTTCACTCTGTTTTCTCATAATCAGAATACATATCGTATTTTTCAGCTGACCTACAAGGTGATATAACCTAATGCTCTTTCACCCCCTTGCACAAATTTTGCATTACTTTGTCGAAGGCGAATGCCTTGCATCATTCTGGCGGCAGCTCTTTCAAATCCCAGCTGTACCAGATCATAAAGAAGTAATTCAAACTTGCACTCGTTTTAACTGTAAGTGGATCTACTGAAAGTTCTCTTCATCCTTTATCCTGATTTAAATATAAATAAATAAATATCTCGTGATATTTGTAATCTGCAAGTCGGCAATATTGGCCTTTTGGTACTAAATTAGCCCTTGAATGGCAACTGTGCAGCAGCTTTGTGTAGTTAGTGTACGCATCGGAGATGACTCTTCTAACAAGTTCAATAGGCTTTGCAAAGCATAGCTTTAAATAGAAGAAATCCTTCAATCATGATTTGTTCTTGCTTTATGAGAAACAATCAGATTATTCCTTTGTGCTGAACTGTGACAATGCTCTAAAGCATGAATGAAAACTGGAATATATGTTCCCTCAGTGGATTACATCAGCCTTCTTGATTATTAGGCTAACATGAAAAATAAATTTAAGGTCTAAAATATCTGTCACTGAAGAGAATATTAAGAAAATTACTTGGAAGCAGTTCGTGGGAACTTCAGAGGCAATGAGTTAATGACAAAGCACAGTATTTGTTAAGAAGTTCAAAGC
The DNA here is from genome assembly GCF_009829145.1 of Chiroxiphia lanceolata. NCBI lineage: Eukaryota > Metazoa > Chordata > Aves > Passeriformes > Pipridae > Chiroxiphia > Chiroxiphia lanceolata. The sequence goes on along the minus strand of NC_045649.1, from coordinate 11,665,462 downwards.
AGATCATTTCCTAAAGAGTTCTAGGTGAGTAGCTAAGCTCCCTATTTCATAATTTCCGAAGTTGTCATACAGACTTGATTTCAACTTCTCCAAAATGGTCCTGTAAAATATTGCATTGTTTGCCCAGAATGTGGAGCTAAAGAAGCATAATCCAACAGTACCATTGGTACCTATTGCCCCGAGTTTAAAGGGGCTTGCAGTGTTCATGCTCCTACCTTTGATCTGAACTTTCTCAAGTGAAAAAAATAACTGGGAGCCACAATGTTAAACATTGTTTGCAATAGGACAGAGTTAATAAAAATTCAGATCTCAGAATCAATGTAAATTTCCTGGATTTCGGTTGTAGCTCAGTGAAGGTTGGTTCCATTGAATCCTGCTCCTTCCTGTACTCTGGCCCCTCTCCTGAAGGGTATGAGATGGGAGAAGGCTGAGAAATATCTTACTTATTACCCAACATGCAGTGTGGTGTTGTTTTTGTACAAATGAATGAGTAGTCTTTGCCCCAGGGAGTTCACAATCTGTTGTAGCTTTTAGTTATCTGTTACAGTATCAGTTCATAAAAATATATATATTCTAAACTTTAAGTTCATTCAGCCTTAGACCCTCTTGCAGTCTGGCTTCTGTTACAAGCATCAAGTCCAAAACTTTATATCCACCTTTAAATAGTTAAAAGAATAATATTGACCGAAACTCAGTCTTCTGCTGAACAGCTGTCTTTCAGGCCAGTGCCATCCAAAACTCATATAAAGTTTCCAGGAGTCAACAAGACACACTTGACCATGTGCATTGAAACCTCAGTTTACTCTGCATGACTTTTGCTCACGTTTGTTGCTGGTCACACTCCTTCTTTTTGCACCTGCAGGACTTGTCAGGTATATAGTACCACTAAGAAAAAGAAGTCCTGCCCAAAGGCAAGGGTGTGGAGCTTTCCTCCACTGTGGCAACTGCCCAGCTTGCAGACTTGCCTTGGAAGGGGAGCGGAGTGGTGCCTATAATGGAGCCCTTCATACCTCGGAGAGAACAGCTGCCTCACACTCCAGTGCACACAAACAAAACACCTGCTCAAACCAGAAAAAGCAGTAAGCAATGAGACTGGCTATGTGATGGATGTTGTTTAGACTTTCTCTTTTATCTTTTCTCAGATGTTATAACATGTTTTTCAGCATTTTGAACGTTTTGAAAAATTGTGCGATTTTGTTTCTAGAAACATTTTTTCTTCTCCTTTTGAGGAATATTAAAAAACACTGTCAATATTTTGCTTTTCATCATTAGTAAAGATAAAACTCCATAAGGTTGGCTTGGGTAAGCATCCTGCAGGTTTGGCTACCCAGCTTTTAGCCTTACTTCAAATTGTATCACATTAACTCGAATACAAGCAGCCCTTCATTCTTGCCTACTTTTTTACAAGATATTGGACAGATACTGAGTTTTGCCTAATGTGGTGTTTTTCTCTTGTGCGTTTGTAGATATGAGGGTGTATTTCTTGCACACAGTAATATAGAGCTTCATCTATCCTATTGAAGGGACTTTTAGTGAAACTTCAAGGGTGCATCAAGGATCTTTGTAAGCAAAATGGCATTTTGACATTTTAATTTTAAGATACACTTTTCAGTGTATCAGGCTGGGAGACAGAAATGACTCTTCAGGAATGGTGGAGAGATAAGTAACTCCACTGAAAATTATTATATGACACTGATTAAATGATGATGAGCTTATATCATAGTATCACCAATAACATACTGTAACTCCTCACTTGTGTGTTCTGTTTCACACACATTCATCCTTGTTTCTGATAGATTTCCATCATTTTCAGCTGAAATGCCCATCAGGGCAGGGAAGCTCTCCATAATGGCTGTTGTCATATGGCAGCTGTTATCATTTGGACTTTGTTATACAAATTTATCATCTCCACCCATTCGTAATAAGCCTGACTGATGCCATAAAACCCTATACTGCCACCAACAATAATTGTCATTCTATTTGGAAGTCACAGAAGAGAGATTAAGGACTTAATGTTTAAATTTTAAATGAAATATTCTCTCACCATTATGGGTGGTCTCCTTCCCAAACCTTGGTAGGACAGTATAGTAACTCTACCCAGTACTATTGCCTGAACTAAGCATTAAAAAAAAAAAATTGTCTTCAGCGCTGTCAACCTTTAAATGTTCTAAGTTGAATACGCACATAGTGTGAATACGCACATCAATCAAAATAAGTTTCAACTTCCCTTTTTTATTTTCAGCCTTGTCCTGAATTTTATTGGACTGACTAACTCTAAATAATAAGCATAACTATTTTATTTAACCAAGGGAAACGAGTGGGAACAAGTTCCAACTGACAATGGCTCTCTGCTGGAACCCAGAGAAGCAAATGCAAGCAATGCAGTAAGGAAGATCAAACTTGTTACACTGCTGATATTCTAAGAGTTTGAACTCAGACTCCCTGCTGACCTCAATTTTACAATGATAATCATTTCCTAAAATGTCTTCATTTTGTAAATGAAGCTGTACCTCCCTCTGAAGCAGGGGTTTGCAAAGATTAAATCATTTACATTTCAAAGTGTTCATTTTTTTGCCAGTGTGAGAAATACTCAAGCAGGAAAATGAGTGCTCCTTTTAATTTTTAAAAGCTGGGAGAGCATTCATAGTGAAAATAATCACAGCCTATTACAGCAGCCTTGCTTGCCCATTCCCACTTCAAAAGGATGAGCCTATCTTTTCCCCGCCCAGCAGTGAATGACCACTTAAATGAGTGATGGCTTATTAATACTATGACTCAGCCTCTTCTCGATAAGGAGAACAATAAGGGGTCAAAGCTTGAGCATCCCTTACAGGAATTAATGAGAACATGTTGCTGGTAATTTGGTCTTTCGGAGATTACATTTAAATTAAAAGGTTCTTGTGTCAGGCTTAATGGTGAGACCAACGTTGTCACTATTTGAAATCCAGAGGCCGCATTTTTGTCCCTTCCACCTGTATAATTTCATTGACTTTATTAAGGTTGCCTTGGGGGTTGGACACCATTTAAAGAAAAAAAAAATCAGAGAAACTGACAAAAGGAAGTTCTCAAAAAGTAACCCTAAAAAATTGCTCATAGTTATTTGGGCACAGTGTTGTTTTCAGAGCCAGGACATGTTATTACAAAAACAATGCATATATTTAAGATATGTTGCATTAACATTTCTTCATAAGACCTGGAACTGATTCATTTCCAAAGAATGAATTTATGTGAAAAACAATTTACCAGGCAGAGGTGTTTGTGTAATGGGGAGGGAGGGGGCTTTTCTTTGGTTCTTCATCCTTCTTTCCATTAAAGACTTAGCACCTGGGATGTCTGGTTTTATCCTTAATTTTTTTTTTTTACATTTTATTATTGATGTTGAAATTGTTGTTTATGCTTTGAAACAAGAAACACAATGGTGAGATCAAAGTTGTTTAAAGGAGTTAACATTACTTATATTGTTGTGTATGTTATTAACTACAGCAGAGAAATTCAACCCACAGCTTTTTTATTATCTTTTTCTTGTAGTTGTGAAAATACTGCATGTAGTATCTTTTCTGACCTGAAACCAATGAAAAGATGTTCTAGGTAGGATTACAAATATAAACCAGTGTTCGTTCTGCTGGCTAGTGCATGGTGCATTGCATCTTCAAGGCACTTTTAAAAATGTGAATTGACTATTTATAAACATTTCAGTCATAATCCTAAGGGAAAGTATAGGTAGTACAATTCAGCTGTTTTCTCATTGTGCAGTGGTAATAAAAAATGTAGAAAAATGTGCTATATTATTATAAAAATAGGTAAAGTATAAACATTTGAATTTTTATGGTCTTCATATGTTATTTCCTATGAATCTAGAAGTCGTATAATAATTTTCTTTTTTTTTTTTTATCTTCTGCCAAGATGATGTTACTAAATTTGTTGGAGAACTCCTACAAATCTTGAAAGATCTAAAACTGATACTGTGCTCTAAGAAAAGCAAATATGGTTGTGCTGAGATTAGTTGAAAAACTTACAAAAAATTAATGGAAGAGTACTCATATAGAACACCAAGCCACAGATAAGATTCTCTATTCCAATGTAAAAAATATTTAGATTTGCACTGGAAAATGGAAGAACAGGTTCCAGCACAAGCATACAAAATACTGAATAATGTCCTAATGAACCCTCCTTATTAGGCATTAGCTCAGCCTTTGTGTGATTCTTGGGGAAATAAAATGTCATTTTGAGCAATAGTGTCATCAAATTAAGAATTCAGAAGGTGCAGGGAGGCTAAGTATGTATGGTATTATGATGGCAAGAGACACCGAATTGTTTAAATCCTTCACTTGTCTGTAAAGATGCCTAAAAACTTATTAGTTGAAAAAGTATTAGTTAAAAAAGCACTAGTTGAGTGCTAACAAAAACTATGAAACTTGCTTTTCATAGGACCTCTAAGCCTTCTAGGTTTTAAGGAATTAGAAGTCTTCCAGATCCTTTATCATGATCCTTGCGGGGCCCCAGTGACGGTTTTGGTCCTTTATTTAGTCATTCAACCATTGATTACTCTGTGCCTACTCATGATGCAATAGGCTTGTACATATTGCTCTTGCCAGGGGCAATGAAAGCTTGTACCATTTGGAAGTATAAAATATGACTACTCCATAATCAGGAGAATATTTCATGACTTGGAGTCTTAAACAGCCCCTCTTTGCTATGCAATAACTTTTAAAAAGAATGTGAGCCAGAGCAATGAGGAAGAGTTGTAAAAAGAGGGGACGACTGGGGAGTCCCGTTTAGTTGGTGCCAAGGAGAGGGGCTGGCAGCCCCCAGCACTGGGCACTGGGAAGATGGAGCTGCCTAGAACTGCTGCCAACCAGAACCTCCCTGGGGGGTGGCTGGCTTGATGCAGAGGACTCTTGTTTTGTGACTAGTGACTGACTTATTGTTCCTGAGAAAAGTGGTAACAAGCCAAGTAAAAGCCCTTTTTGTCCTTTACTCCCAACAGGGGACTTGGTAGTGGTTTGTCATGTGCCTGGGCATAATCCAGGCAAAGTCCCCATATGCAATTAAAATAGGTTTTGCTACTGTATGTGTTTCTTAGGAAGTGGTACTCCAAGTTAGGGGTACTGGTCATTCTTTTATTTAACCTTTTTGTCTAATTTCAATGCTTAATTTTCTTGGGGATTGTTTTTGTCTTTTAATCAATACTCATTTCTCAATATCAGCGCTCTTTTAAATAATTCTGATGGAGTATACATTACATAAAAAGAGATATAATTTATAAATAGTGATGTCTATGAGTAGCCATCTCTCCTTAATGCAAATTCCAATATATGTCATGATCCGAAATCTCCAGTGTATGGGTTTACCATTTAATAAAAGTATTAGCAGCACATACTTAAATCTCACAGATAAATTATATCCCTTTTGAACTGTCATCACAGTAGTTTTTACAAGGGCAGTAGTCTTTATGCCCTTGTAGCCTTTGTTAGACTTATATTTGTAATTTTAAAAGTTATTATTATCATTTTCTAAGGTACTTGAATGCGGTAGGCCTAGAGGTACCAGAAAATCAATCTTAGCTGTTAATCTGTAGCTGATGTAAGGTTTTGAGCTGTTTTCCACAGTTTGAATATTGTTTAAGAAGGCTATAGTGGAATATAGATATCTTAGATGATCATGATAGATATATATGGCAGACAGAGTCTCACAATTATTCATGCTGAGTAGTGGTTCTCCAGTGGATTATTTCTATTAAATCCAGTGGAACATTACAGGAAGGCAGGGGCTGTGCAGTGCAATTTAACAGATAATTTGTTTTAGCTGCCTTTTCTTGCAACAAATCTATGTTTTGTAGTGCAATATTAAGAAACGTTTGAGAAAAAAATGTCTTCTGTCAGAAAATATCATCTCATTAAAAACAGAAAGGTTCATACAATGATTTTAGGTTCCTGGAAAAAATATAATTGCATCCAGATTACAGTGATTGGTCTAAGAGAGTTGCCTCTGTAATAGAATACACAATGTTGGGATTATCCCCTCTTATGTTAAAGCACATTTGGCTGCTGTAAATATTTCTACAATATTGTAGAAATATTTCTGCAGTAATTCTATGTTATCTCTGCGTAATTGTAGAAACTCTATATTAAAAAGTTAATAGGAGAAGTTGAGGAAATTGATACAGAACATATCTAGAAGGTGGTTAGACTATTCACCCAGAATCTGCAAGTGGGGAGGATATTGCCACATCCATGTGACTGCTAAGGTCAGATTGGATACTTGCTTTTTCATTAAAACCTTAAACCATTCCCTTTTACTCTTGTACAGGTATAAGGACAGAACTGGTGGAATGTGAGACTCAGGGGATAAGAAAGATGTGGCACTCGATTCTGCTTTTTAAAGAGTATCCTAATTGTAAGTATCTTCAAGAGTTGTTTATTTCTTATAATTTTAACAGCCCTATCTTGCTGTGTAATACCATTAATATGTACCTAGTGCAAGGTAGTGCAAGAAGTATTCCTTTTTCTTAGGGGGGAACCTTATCGCGATTGCTTAACAGAACACTTTCATTAATGAAATGGTGCTGCTTATCACAAAATCAGCTTTGTTCATGTTTGCATTATTGTAGCTTCAAAATGCTTCCTCTTTATCCATGGTTCTTTCCTGATGATATTGGAAGTAGCATCGTTCCCAAAAAGATGTTTTAGCATTTCTCTTCTGAGTAACTATGAAACACTGAAGTACTTTCTATTGATTTAGATTTTGTATCTCATAGGTCCTGATCCCTCAGCTGAAATATTTAACAGGGGAATGTCTGGGAGTGGTTTATTAATGAAATGTGCATGGTCTAGAATGTAGTGCACTGTTGACAGATTCAGTAGGAGTCCCTGTCTGACCAGTAAAGACTGGCAGTGTAAAGCACTCTGAGGGCAAGGCCAAGCACAAAGCAGAATAATTTAGGCCCATTTGCCTATGTAAAATTCCTGCATAACTGATTATATTTCCCTTCATGCAAGGAGAAATGCAACATACTCTCAGCTGTCATCTGATAGGGAACCATCTTCTGGAACACACAGCCAGTTTGATTGTGGGACACTTAGTCCAGGTGGAATTTCTCCAACTTTCCTGGAGTTAAATTGTTGCCAGGATTGTGTCCTGCAAATAAATAGAGGAAAGAGATAGTCCTGCTGGAGACCTGATTCTCAAAAAAAAAAATTTTTTTAAACAAATGGCATTTCTGAGAAATTGAGTAAAATGTTTCAAGATAAAAGAATGTTTGAGAAATTGAGTAAAATGTTTCAAGATAAAAGAATGTTAAATATAGCTAGAAATAAGAGAGCCATATGTTGAAAGCATATCAGCTTTGTAACCATGCACTTAACTCTGGGACTCAACAAGATCTCACATTTTAAATAAAAAATTTAACTTCCTGAAAAGATAAAGTTCATTCATCTTGAGGGTAGCCTAGAAAAAAAAATAGAGAAATGTAATCCATGGAGAAACCCTTCACTTAGATAAGCATCTTTGACATTGGGAAAAAAAGAATATAATATGTAAAAATAAGATGGGTTATATCCATTCCTAAAGAGCTGTGTTGTTACATTTGTACATCAAAGTTGGATTAGGGTTATTTTCTGAGTGGTTTTTTTGGCTAACAAGTACATTATCTTACAAAGCCATTGCCAGAAACATAAAATCTTTGTTCAATGGGAAAGAAATGCACCATTTTAGCACTCCTATTTGAAACATTATACAGAGTGCAGGCTGTTCTAAGTTCAATGCAAGTGTTACATAAATATACCCATTAGAAATTTGTTTCTCTAGAAGGAGTTTATTTGGATGCTTCTAAATAATATTGATAATTGTCAACATTTGAACATAAGACAGTATGCACAGTTTGTCCAACCATCATCTATGTTCAATTGCATTGATTTTATTTCTTACACAAACTTGAGTTTTCATCCCGGAATAAGTTTTCCAGTAACAAAAGGGCAGATCAGGAAATGTGTAAAATGGATCAGTGCCCGAAAGACTAAAGTTATACATCTATTCTTGGAAAAACATGAGGACATGATGTCTTAAAAAGAAAGGCATAAATTACAGCACATAAATTCATTTGAACTTGCATGTTGAGCTGCACTGTCCCTAGAAATCCTCAGCATGTTACTGACTGGGACACGTCGGCTCTGCTTTGGAGGTCGTCAGCTTAGACAGGGAGGGCCAGTGAGTGCCATTGGAATAGAGTGGCCAGCTTCCCCAGGGATTTTACTGATTTTCATGGAGTGCTCAGTAGTCTCAGTGTGTTGGCACGAGAGGATGTTCCATCTTCATTGGAGCTTTCTTTCATTCAAGAGGCATTCAAGTTCTTGCCATTTCAGACACATTTGAAAACGCTTTCCAGGTAAAAGTGTTGAGTTTACATTCCTTGTTTCAAAGAACCCACATGTTGTCTGTGCCTGCACAAACTAGTCTGACACCCTTTTAGAAATCAGGTTTACCTTTTCCCTTTTGTACAGAACACTTCACAAGCCCCAGTAAAACTGCAGCCATGGTGGAGAAACAACACATGGTGCCAGTGGTAACAGCACCAAGAAACAAAGAAAATTTAAGGAATTAAGAATACAACAATCTCTGATAAAACCTGCCCGGTTACTTAGTATCATAAATGCATTTTGGAACAGTGTCATGTTCATTATATACATTAAAAGAAGCAAACACATATTTGATTGTCTCATTAAGAGCAAAAGTTATATTTTTCAGTAATGTCCATGGCACTGGATCCAAACTGTTGGAGAATTTCTTGAATAAATGCACTGTGTTTTCATGACGAATGCTTTCTCTAGAAGTTACCCTACCTTCTGATGATTGAGTCTAACCCTCTTTAACTACTTTGACAAGATTATTGCCTGAAGTAACATTTTTAATTAGCATTCTTGTTTGTTTACGTCTAGGGATTGAGGGGGAAAATAACTAAAAGCTTTGGAACAGCTCTTGAGTCTGCACTTGCTCTAAGCTGGAAGAAAATAATTTTTAGTATATGTTTAAAATTATGTAACACATTTCAGATGTTGGTTCCGATTACTGTTAAAATGACATTCAAATCTGGGAGTGCTTCTCGCTGGTTTTGTCCTTTTAAAAATTTCCACTGTGCTTTTTTTCATCTTTAATTAAATTTCAATTCATTTTATAATAGCAATTAAAGTATTTACAGCAAGAAATTCTATCCATTTGCAAAACTACAATAAATTGTAGCATTTTCACAAACAAACAAACTTTGTATAAGGTTTGCAAAGTCTTTATCCTGCATTTGTAAGGCATTGAAGGGTAGATCATCAGCTGGTATAAGTCACTGTCATTCACTGGAGTCAGAAGAGCAATTTTGATTTACAACAGTAGAATTTGGCCAATAATCTAATTAATATAATCAAAACCATGTACAGACACCAGAATAAACAATACCAAACAGTAAGGCAAGTAACCTATCTTACAACGAAAATAAAATGAATGTCCCAGGCTTCTTAAATCACTGTTTCATTACATAGCTTTGCTTTTTATCATCTTTGATCTCCTTCATTTCATTAGAGCAAACTTCTCGTTAGAGGCATGAATGTCTTCCTATGAAATGGATCTCACTTTCAACACTGATATCTACTGACTTTTTCCAGTTTCAGCTTTAGTCTTTTTATGCAGTACTTAAAAAAAGAAAAAAAAAAAAAAAGGCAAAAACCAAAACAAATTATTACATCATAAGTAGAGGAACATATGGCACATCCAAATGTGAGTACACAATAAATATGTTTCTAATAAATACTTTGGTACTGAGTAAATTACAGAAGAGAGCAGACAATAAACCACCATTCTGCTATTTATGCCTTTTCTTAGCATGGTAGCAGTTATTAAATTAGTTTAATCATAGCCAAGCAGTTGAGGTGCAGTAGCACTGCTTATTACACCAACCATTATCATCTCACTGTTACCTTGGGCTTTCCTCATCTGTTTTGTATTCACTGTATTGCTCAGATGCATAGCTTGCGAGCTTTCTTATGTTATATAAAAAATGGCTATATTTGCATGTCACAACTGGGCCTTGATATATGATTATGGCCTTCAAGTTTTTTTCAAGAATATATACTGATTATAATAATTTCAGGGCAATGGAAAAAACTCATTTAGCCTCAGGATAGAACACTGTGTAAAAATTTTACCCTGTTCAGCTTGTATTGATTCACAGCTGCATAGAGAAAGAGAAGAGAGAAAGCTTAGAAGAGCATGCTCACTACATACCAATTTTAGCAATGGTTGTACCCAAAGTAAATTCTACAAAGTTAGGGCATTTTTTTTCATTAAGTTATACCAGTTCAATTGTGGTGTTTATGAATTCTGAGTATTGGGACGAATCAGGACATTTTCAGTGGGCTCCCTCACCTGTAATAAAAGTAATGGAAGACCTGTATTTTGAAAAACTCTGCATTTGGGAGCAGATTCTTGTATCTGGAGGCTGGACAAGTGAGGCTTCTGCAAATACACTGTCCCATTACAGCTTTCTAATTAAAGATCAGTTGCAGGAAACAGTAAGTTTAAAATAGTGGTGACAATATTAAAAAATCCCAGGGAAAAAGAAGACCATTGAAGATAAGGAGGCAAATATCCTATTAGAAGAAATAGAACTAAATGCTCTATGGTGACTCTAAAGCATTGTGCAAGTATTCACAGTGGGCTATAGATGAGAATATGAAAAAGATGAGTGTTCTAACATCAAGGGGCATGAATGACAAACAGATGCTAAACAGACAAATGAGCTATGGCTGAAGGAGGCCAGTGCTGTTGTATGCTGAGGGAAGAGAGAGGAGAGGAAGAGGTGGATAAAAAAAATATAGCCCCAGAGAAAACTGAAAACCATGCTGAGAAGTAGTCTGGAGAAGATCACAGGAAACAGCTTATGGAATTAAAAACATTTGGGAAATTACAGCACTTAGGAGGAATTAAATATAAGAAAGTAATGGTCATCTATGAAAATAGAAACTTCAAAAAGGAAGGGACTGCAGCACAGAACCTGGAGGAGAAGAGCTAGAAAATGAGGAGATATGATCTCAGCATGAATAAAGAGACAAGCTAAGGACCCCGTGCAACATATCAGTGTCTAGGAAGACCTTTCATGAACAGTTAACAATAGACTTTGGCAAGAGAGAGCAAGGAAATGTCTGAGAGACAGGCATATCTGACTGAAGTGATGGTCTTACATCAGTCCCATCATGGCTGGGAAGAATGTGTATCAGATATAAATAGAATCTTAATTTATTTCAAGTGGTTATAACTTGCTTTTCACTGATACTCCTTATTGTTAATTTGTTAAAGATGCTGGAATATATAGATAAATATAAACATAATTTACAAAGTAATGTAAATTTACATTGAAAGAGAAGTGCTAAAATTGTGCAAATGTATTTTTTATATTCCTGATGAATTAACCATATTGAAATTATTATTTTCAGACTCAATGCTCCCATTAAGCCAGTGGAAATATTTGTCCTGTATTTAGATTTAAGAAATGGACCCAAGCATAGATAAGAAAATGAGTTCATAATGAGAACAGATGCTACAGAGACAAAAGATATCTTTAAAAATCGTATATGGCTTAATCCCATGGCCATTTGCTGTGTGCATTTAGAGTCTAGCTTTTATAAGTGTTTAGCAGTTGTTCCTCTCAGCAGTGCAACATGTGTCTGACTTAGGAGCTGCATAGTCAGTGCTCACCTCCCTGCCTCTGTCAGCCAGGTAACTTTTTCTGTGTGTTTGTCAGACCATTTCTGTACCCAAGATGGTATGAAGTTTCATGGGAGCCCAAGTTTCATCTCATTTCCTTCATGCAAATACTTCTGAGGTGCAGACTGCAGGACTTGAGAATCTCATTGAACCAAACAGGAATTAGACACCTGCTTAATACAGTGCCTTCTACTACCATCAGTATGCTACCCAATTTTAAGTGCTTATTTATCTGAACAGAGCTTGCTTGTTAATTTGTTAAAAGTTTTGAGAGACATAATCCCAGAGCTGGTTAGGCTAATGTAGAGTAACTCAGCTACTACTCATTTTTTTCTTTCAAAATTATCCAGAAGGTGAGAAAAGTAGTTTAAAATTACTTTAAGAATGGGTTCCAGATCTCTCATATGTTGGGTGAAAGGGATGAAGCCCACTGGGGAAAAGGGGGAGTGACCAGCTGTGCTTGGACAGTGCAATTTTTTTCAAACTATGGAGATGTGGGGAAAAAATGCTTTAATTGTGGGTTCTGTGAATGATGATCCAAGTATGCCTAAGAACAGAACCTCAGATTCCTAGTGAAAAAAATTCTTGAGTATGTGTGTGTGTTTGTTTTTCTACATGCCTCTGAGGTGATTGCCAAGAGAGAGCTTTTTACCTTTTAGTTTTGTACATCCTTGCCTGAGATTATGAATTGGTCATACCATAACAGCTTAAAGTGAAAAAGTCATCAAATGCTTCTGTAATCATAGTAATGGTCATATCTTTCAGTTGTATTGCAAAATGGCTGTATAAACTGAGCATCTATGTAAGATATATTAATGAATTCAAGAAATTTAACAAACATCAGAGTAATGAGAAAATTTGGGGAAAAAATAGAAAATCACGTGAGCTACTTGATTCTCATAAGCTTCCATTTTAGAAAGTGAAGGTGTTGCAAGTTTGTCAGGGAGACTGTTACAGTGATTGATTTAAAATTGACCTTGATGTACTGCTGCAACAGTGAGCACAGTTTGGAAATGTGCATTAAATGCAGTTGATAGTGGAAATAGTAGGATCAGAATATGAAAGAGAGAAGAAACCAGAGTCAGAGGTTCCTCTAAATTCCATATGGCAGCAACAAGTGTGAGGCAAGCTAAGCTTACCTCACACAACAGAAGTCTCAAGTGTTGAATGCCAAGTTAGACCCCAAAAATAACATTTTTTTCCTCATTCACTTTAACAGAAGTTTAGTAACTGTGCAGCTGGAGAGACAAGAGGAAATGAAACAGCAGCATTTCTCAGAAAATTTAAAGATAAGATGCATGCGTGCTAATCAACCAGTGTTTATATCCTCCTCCTTTGTTTTTCCCTGTCCACTTTCCCGAATTAGAAGGGTACCCTCAGGGTTCTGGCAGAAGGAGTATTCAAAAGAAAAGTGCAGCTGCTTTCCTTAGAAGTTCAGCCAACTTAATGCACCTAGAGCCCTCACAGAGTGGCATCTACCTATCCTGAGGAAGCTGAAGGTTGTTTTACTCCCAGAAGAACACATTGTTCCACCTTATGTTTCTTCAGTGTTTTTCTTAATCCATTACTACTTGCAACTTTGCTTCTGGGTAATAAGAGCTCATTACAGTACCAGTTTGTAACTTGGTAACTTGGTTACAAACTGGTCACCAAGAAAGGCCTAGACCAAACTACCACACCTTGATAATTCAGAAACCTGAAATGAGAAAAACTTGGGCTCTAGGATTTCCACCAGTTGTGCTGAGATTGTGGCTCTTTTCTCTTTCTTAACTAAAATACTCTACATGTTCCAGTTTCGGGTGACATGGAAGTCGTCTTGACCTGGAGCTCTAGAACTGTGAACAATCTTATCTCTACTTCACCTGCAAAACCATCAGATATTTCTGGGCAGAGAATACAAAGCTGCATAGGCCAGCAACATGACAAATGGTATAATATGTTAATTAAATCAGCATAGTACAATACCATTGTGTTCCTGGGTAGCCTTTTTCATTTTGAGCACCTCAACATGCACTCCAAATTTTTATGCAACCTACAGCTTAATTCTGTATTGATAATATTGGAAGTATTGTTTTTACAAATTTTACAGGATGGTTCTCATGTTCTATACATTCACAGACTCTTAAGTATGTGTGTTAAGAGGTAAAGAATGAGGATTTCTAAGCCTTTTGAATTTAACTTGTTTTGAAACCCCATCTAGTTACAATATTTTTTTCTGTATGGATTTAATATTATTTAAATACTCCATGGTAATGGTTTCTGTGCAGGTGATACAGTGGTGTTTCTAAAAGTAATTGTAATTGTAATCCATTTAAGTCTAGCTAGTGCAATATCTATCTGGTAAAGTCTGGGATTCATGAGACTACAAAATAATTATTAAGATAATAGTGTAAAAAATGAGCAAAACCAAATTGTATAATATTAACTTTGATAAATTTTGTTCCATAAAATTAATTTTTGAAGTAGACATTTAGTAGGTTGAGCATATAAGTATCTGCCCTACAAAAGTATATTTTCTCAAATTAAAAATATCTTTCTTACAGAATTGGCTACAACTGCCTTTTCTTATCTCTTATGGTTTCCAGTACTATGTAAATTCATAGCTCAGAGGAATGGTGTAATCCCACATAATGAGTTGCATGATATACTGAACCAGTTTTAATGTATCTTAGTTTGAGAGAGGATTTTATTACTTTTCCCAAATATTATTTTGTTTTTTCAGCATTATCATAAAACCTCATTCATATAACATTAAATATCTTCTTTAAAGCTTACAAAGGCACCAGAACTGAGGGGATATGGATACAATGCAATCCTTAACTCACCCCTATTGTGCAGGAACAGAACAGGAGCCTCAAAGCTGCTGGGGGTCTTACATATCTCATATGTGCTGGAACAAAGAAACAAATTATGAACAGGGCTTAAGGCTCAACTCTGAATTCTTGCCTTTGTGAGTTTGTGTCTCATGCATGGAGAGCATTGATTTTGCAAGGTACTCTGAGATGTGGCCTGTCTGTCTGTGAATAGAACCAGATGGATTATTTTCTGAAGTTTGACATTCAGACAGGGATCTCTTCTTCTTTGGTCTGGCACTTTTATTAAGTCTACACAAGTAGGTTTTATGTATTAATTCATTAATTTCTGTAAAAATGTAATTACACCAATAAAAGCATAAGTGTTAATCTCACACACTGCAATGCTGTTCTGTTCTGCTTTAAAATATGCTAGAATAAAAAATGCAGTTATGTTAATGTGCAGAATCCAAACCCACCCAGTTTAGACTCTACTTAAGAAATTATTATAAGGTCAAAGATGCATATTCAGAGTTATTTCACAGAGAACATCTCAAGTGGTAGCTAGTTTTACAAAATGTTTCAACTTTATTGAGTTGGTTGGCAAAAGAAATACGTGACTGATATAATGACAATGTGTTCACAGCCCCTGCAGTCCCACCAGTGATACAGAGCCAGGTCACATTAGATGCCATGGAATTGAATCTGCTTTTGGATAACCTCCATGGGTTTACTCCAAGAGGAAAATACTACTCAGGGTAACAAGCTAAGCCTTTAGCTGTTCAGAAAACAAATACTGTATTAAGTTTAATTACTTCAGCCACCTACTAATGATCTGAAAAATCTTGTAACAAACCAAGTGTTCTCAGCTAGGCTGTTGCCTTGGCTGCATGATCTTTCTCTCTACAACCGTGTGGCAGTGCAGCAATCAGAGTTTAGATCATTCTTTTGGCAGGTAATGAAACATAGAAGCAATTTCTCTTTACCCTTTCACCTTAAATTTTGATTTGGTGACATTATCAGATTGATAAAGATGAGCTGAATCTGTCTCTGCCAATACAGAGAAGTGAACAGAGGGAGAAGTTGTCATTACAAATAAAAGAGGTCAATAATTATGGACCAAATCCTGATTTGACTGAAGTGACACAAATGGCATGACTTTCAGCAAAATTAATAGTTGCAAATCGCTGACGGTAAGCCCTAATAAAATGTTATTTCTATTCATAAGTTTGTTCACCGTTCATATTTGCATTATATAAAGCAAACTTGAAAAATCCTTAGAATATAAATATATTTAATAGAAATATTAATTTTTTTTCAGACTACTGTGAGGAAAACATGGTATGTTCATGGTGTATGTAAAAGAACAACTGTTAGTATTCAATTACATATATATTTGTCTTACAGAAACATGCATCTCAGTACAAGCATCAACAATTGGATGCTGTTCTTGTAACAGCCAGTGGAAGCCTTGTCCCTGATTCACAGTTCTGAGACTTTGAAATGCAAGTTTCTTAGAAGGTAAAAAAAGGTGTGGATACGTTGATCCCTCCTCTTTCTGACGTAGAAAGATTGAACATCGTGAGGTTTTTGATCCTTAAAATGCAGTAAGTGTGAGTCATAAAAGATACCATATAACAGTTCTCCTAAGAAGTAGGTGCAGGACACCTTTTTAGAGCTTAGGGAGCTCTGTTTCACCACCTCCTTGACCTTCCTTTCAGTGTGATTTATGTACATATGTGGAACACACTTAGAAACTTTCAGAATGCAAGGTTTGTACAGTGGGATGTAATTAACTGAACAATTATTTTCAATTTTTAGTATAGCTACTGCATTTCAGAAAAGTAGATGGAAGCTCCTTTAGTTTTGTTTTAATTACAGCTCCATGACAGCATTTTCTCAACTTCTAAATAGGTCTCTGCTTTTTTTTTTTTTCCCTTACAAATGAAAAAAAAATCACTGGCCTGTTCAGAGAAAAAAATTTTCTTTGGTCTCAAGGCTTATGTATTCACTAGGGAGGTTGGACTGTGCTCCAGCAAACAGAATTAATCAGCAAGTCAGTGCTTTCCAGAAGTAATGTGTAACACCTTGTTTTGTTCCTTGGTTCAAAAGGCACTGTCACTGTTGTACACCAGTGTGGGTTTTTTTTTTTTAAAGGCTATAATTCATATGCAAACTAAGGAGGAATTCATGATTTCATAATAAAATGTTGAAACGCTTTGATCATGAGCTGGAAGGAGGTGTGAAACAGTGCTTCAGAAACAGACAGATATTTGTGTAATCAGCCTTTATGTATTGCCAGTTCAGAATAATAACATATAAAAAGCCCCAACTTACCTCATCTGCCTGGTACAGCCAAGGCATAAATAAAAGAGAACAATGGAATTACTATTACTCACTCACTGAGCCCCAGCTACATCACTGTATTCTTTATAATTGCTGGCAAGAAGATTAATGTTTTGTTAAATATCAGAGTAAGGTCACAAGGGGGCTTGCAGGGCTGTCTAAACATCCAGGTTTTAAACTTCCTTTCTTCCTTCCTTCCTCCCTTCCTTCCTCCCTTCTTTCCTCCCTCCCTCCCTTTCTTTTTCCCTTTTCCTAGTTTTTTTATTTTAATTTCACAGATATGAACTTTCAGCATTTACTTTAATTATTGTGACTTTTACATCTTTGCATTTGAAAACTTTTGACAGCACAAAAAACAAGTAAGGACAACAATTGTATGACTGATAAAGCTTAATCACCATATTGATAGGAAGATGGTGGGGTTTTGTGTGTTACAAATAGACACAAGTTCCATTTTGCCTGTCATATCTCTGTTCCTTCATGTCTGTTAGTTCTGTAGTCAAATTAGGATTTTTTTCTCATTATGTTAATGTCAGTTATCTTAAGTAATGATGTATTTGGTTTAAAAACAGTCTTTGTAAATGTCTAGTAATTTATAGCTTGTGAACAGCAGGACAACAGTAGTTCAGGTGAAAACCTCGTAGTTTTGCATATTGAGGAGACTTTTACCTTATGAACCTCCAGAGTATATGTATCACCAGACTGAGGTTACTGGCTCCAATTTCGGATCTTTTGCAGCAAACAAGTACTGACATTTTTCCTTTATACAGATAAAACCTCACAGTTATCAGTCTCCTCATCATTACGTAGAAATAGTAAAAGAAATATTCCATCATAGATTATTTTTTGGAGGGGGAACTAAAACATCTGATCCATATGGTAGAACAGCTTCACTTGGAAATACAGGCTAACATAGAAGATTTCTGGTAAATATAAACACAGTCATTTCTAGTGAAGGAGCAAAGAAATTATAGTCATCTTAATCTCTTGTTTAGACTATTGCCAGTCATTTGCAAAATGCAAATACCTTCCTCATTTGGCTAAGATTATCCTCCCAATTACACAGGAGCAGTCTGGGCAGCAGCAACCACCAGGCTCATAAAAAAATGTGTTTTCTGTCTAGCCCCAGACCCATCTAGTGTATCTTTGCTTTGGAGAAGTAATGAACCTCTGAAACAGGTTTTGACCCTGGAAGTTCTCACTGTGGATCCAACACAGGGGCTTTCCCCTGAGTGCCACAGGACCATGATGTGCCCCCTCTCCCTCCCATTGTGCTCAGTCAGCTCCCTGAGCAATTGCTTCTGAGAATGCTGAGTGGGCATTGATGGGACCAGTAAAGCAGAAGAAGGTGGGTATTAAAGAATTCTTATTTCTTGGTGGCATTTGCACGCTAACGCTGAGAGGGCTCCTTAACAAAACTGTGCCATTGAGTCTGTCAGTGTCTCTTAGTGGAGCAGGTCTTTTCTCAAGGAGGGGTAACTTTATGTGGTATTACTGACTTTTATGACCATTATCTTCAGTTATCTGGTATTAAAAATTACTTCAAAGATCAATATATGGACAGCAGTGGTGAAAGTCATACGTTTAAATTCTGCCACTTTGCATAGAAATAGCAGCGCTGCAGAAGAGCAGAATAAGCAGATCCCAACACCTGAACAGCTCTGAGTGGTTTCAGAAAAAAAGGTTTAACAATCTGAGCTAAAAGAGATAACAGATTCAAGAACCCTTGTTCTTGATCCAGTTTAATCTATGACTCTTGGAAAAAGTGGTTTTTTTCTGTCTTACTAAATTTGCCCATTAGAAATGAAAAATAATGAAAAATCTGTTCATGTTTTCCTAGAGGTCTGTCACAGAAATCATCATGGCTAGGCTTCGTGAAAGAAGATTTGGGAAGGCAGTAATTTTACACAAATAGGTGTTAGAGTGCTCTTGAAAGAATCCTATTCTCTACATTCTTGGGTGTGGAACTGTGAAAATTAGCTATAGAAACTACAATTTGAGACTTAGATTGACTAATACTTCAGTTTCATCCTTTCTTCTTATCATCATTAAGTATACCAAGATGTATTACTACATCATTGAAAAGGTACTGGAGTTTTTCCCTTATGTTACAATCCACTGGAATTCTAAGAACCAGGAAAGGAGCCTAGAGGGAACGGGAGAAAATGAAATTTGTTAAAATTGTAAAAAAAAAATTAAAAAAGGTAAGATCATTTGCGGGTCATTTAATTTGTAAGAATTCTTTATGAACCATCACAATATTGTGAACTAATTACTCCATCATTTCAGTTTCTAGTTCTTCCCTGGAGACATGAATGCTCTTCCCGTTTATATCAGCCAAAGAGACCTGGTACAGTTTTCTCTTTTTAGCAACAAGTGTAATGAAAAGTATGGGCTGGAGGACTTGGCAATCTTGCAATAGAAAAATTACTTAGTATCAATCAGTAAATGTTAAATTTAAATCTGTCTCCTCTGATGCTGCAGCCTCAGTGGGGCTTGCAAAGAGCCAGAGTGCCTGATCAGAAGATGCTTTGAGTTTTAACACTGAGCGTGGTTGCTTGCTTGGTTCTCTTCAGAGAAATCTACAGGTTTGCACACCCTGATGTTGCAATTACACATTACCCCATCTGTTCTTGGTCTGGTTTATCTAGAGAGCGGAACTGAAGCCCAGGCCTTCGGAGGGAAAATAAATGAAGTAGGAAAACAGTTTTAAGGAGCAGGTCCAGTTCTTTAGTTCTTTCTTAGTGCTGGAAATTGAGACTTTGACAAGTTTTTCAGTCTACTTTCAAAATATTCAACCCAGTAACACAAATCTTCTCAAACAGAGGGTTTCTTACAGCTTCCTCCCTCAGAGATACCAGTGATGTTTACTCACCAACTTTCATCAGTCTGGGTCACACCAGTCTTAAAAGTACCCTTTATTACTTGCATATGCTTGATGGTGAAGCTCATCTGTCAAAAGTCCTTTACCTTTCCTCACATCACATTTCCTTCCTTGTGCATGTTGCTTTGGTGATGTTTCTGAGAGAATCAGGTCACTGAAATTGTTAATGAGATTTAACTGAAGAGGCAGAACCTAGATTTTGCCAAAATTCAGGGTGGTTTTTAGACTAAGCCAAAGCTGTGGACAATGAGTTGAGACCTACAATTTAGAGTTATTGCAGTTCTTTTAATCCTGGCTCTTGTCCAGCTCACTCCTTAACCCAAACACTAGAAAATATGCTTCTTAGCCATCCTCAGTGGCTCTTTAATGTACTGTGGATAAATTTCTTCTGCAGTTTCTCTGGAGTGGCAGGAGACAAGCCACTCTGCCACTGTAACATCACTACACTAAGGGTCCCTGAAGGGCAGCTTCAGTCCTTCATATGTCATCTCAGAATCAAATACTGAGAAACCCTGAGGACAAAGTTTTAGCCTGAGATTTTTTATACAGTCAAGATCAGACAGGAAATTGCTGACCATGTCAAGGATGAGAGATATTTTTCCAGAGTCTTGTTTCTCAGCTCTAAATGTGATGCATACAAACAAAACCCATGTTTTTGTTCTACACATAAAAAATAAAATTATAAGAAAGTTGGTTCAAAGTCATGGTCAGTACATGGTCAGTGAATGAAAGTATTAATCAGTGAAATTAAATAAAACATAGTAGAAGATATTTAATATAGACAATCCTTTATAATTTATGGACACAGTAGGCACAGCATTTATAATAAATGTAAATATGTAGAAGTATGTATGGTGTGAATAGGAGAAAAATAGGTGGAAAAAACAACCCTAGAAGCTATTTATTAAAGACATATGACACATTAAAACTTAAAAGGTTAAAAGAACTGTTCATTCTAAGGACCTATAAAAGGTATTAACATGTACAAAAACCAAGAATATGAAATTAGTTACTCTTACTTTAAAGGAGAATTTTCCAAGGGCTGGAATGCTTGTGATTGATGTTGGAAAAGCAT
The DNA here is from genome assembly GCF_009829145.1 of Chiroxiphia lanceolata. NCBI lineage: Eukaryota > Metazoa > Chordata > Aves > Passeriformes > Pipridae > Chiroxiphia > Chiroxiphia lanceolata. Next base: position 11,644,620 of record NC_045649.1, on the reverse strand, counting down.
AGTTCTACTTATTTTTTGACCATTCAGTTGTACTTAGTGTGCTGGTTTGTAACCTTGTGGATTCAGACAGAAGTGATGTCACCTCTCACTGCTCTCATCCAGCCTGTCTCTGCTGCAGTGAAGTTAAACCACTGGAAAAGAGCACTCAGGAGCACAGAAGAGTGCCTTAATTGAAAAGAGGTACATTTTTCAGTTGAACATTCCTGCTGTTTGGAACTGAAAACAAAAGACAGCTTGCAAAGACCTATTAGTAAGCTCCTTGGGGATGTTTTCTTCTTATATTTTTTGCGTGATTTTCCTGATTTATATATAACTGATTTGCCTTGAGAGACACCTGTGTAACACTCAGATTCACCTCTAGGGCTAGGTTTGGTAAACACCTTGCATCATTGTTCCTGATGAAGTACATGACATACCAAAGATACAGATTTCAAAGCAGCTGCATTACTTAAGACTCTGTGTATCAAAGCTAATCTATCAGTTAAAAAAAAATCATATGAGATTTGTCAGGATTGGGAAAGATGTTAGGTGGCTACTTTGCAGAATTTGGGCACATGTATGCCTTTGAAATTCTGCAGTACTCACTGCAAGATATGACTAGTTTTAGCACATGGGAAGATGCCACTGGCAAAACCTATAGTGATGCAAATCACACATTTAGATGACAAGTATGTTCTCTTAATTGTAAACAAATTTTCTATAAAATCTTTTATTTCTTGTTAAACTTTAGATTGAAAGAGAAATTCTGAAATGGAAAAGAGATATGTAGATCTCTTCCACAAAGATGACTGTGACCTGGGTTTTGTTAAGTCACAGCTGCCCTTAGAATCTGACTCTCTGAATAGTTTAGTAGGAATAAGCTTTAATTTTAGTTGCAAGTTAGACAGCTTTTATATCTCTGAGCAGGATTCAGAGGGACACTGTAACAGGCTCTGAAATACCATGGACCTCCAACAGCCTAGTTTCCAACGGTCATCACATTACTTCTTTCATAAGGTCAAACTTTACAACCCAGCCACTACCTCTAGAGTTATTATATCCATTTCATCTTTCCTGTACATGAATATGAGACCTACTTTTGCAGAATTACAGTTTGGAAAAATAGACCATGTGAAATTTAACTTTTTAAAAATGCCATAAAAATATACTGTTACATGTAGGCAGAAATCAATGACAACTACAAATATTAAAAAGAAAAAACACAGTAAAAATAAATAAAAAACAATCTAACCATTGAGAGAGGAAAGCAATTATGACTAAAGATAAAAGAAAAAGAAACAGTATTATTAAGTACTAGAGGAGAAATAGTCTAGCATTCTGAAAATTAATTTTTTTCCTGTCATTCCATAGTGAAAATCAAAACCAAAAACAAATAGCAGAACTATGTTGTAACAAGAAGCTCAGGAATATGTGTTAATTGGTTGCATGGGACATAACCTTACTATGCTCCAAATTCACATACAATGTTTTATACCTGGGGGGGGGAAACACTTTTGTCCTTTTTTCCTCACAGCTGACAATAAGGAATTCAGGGGAGCTGCCTGCCCACACGTGATGAAAGGCTCTGAGACTCACCATGGTGAAAAAGCATGACAAAGTCAAAAGGAAAAGAATCAAGTAGGTTATATTGATTCAAGGTGGTCTGGTAAAACTAGTTGACAATGTGTAAGAGAAATTGCAGGTGGAGGAAATGAGGGCAAGGATAGGAAGCCTGGTGGAGTTAGAAAGGGTGGATCCGCAGGCAAGTCTCAAAATTTTCACACTATTTCTCATCTGAATTATTCTGACTATCAGAATTGCCAAATGTTTATAGAGTTCCATCATTCCTTGGACCCTGCAGTCTGGCAGGGTGCAGTCCTGAGTGTCTGTGAAAACTTCTGCTCCTCCACCCCGATCGGTGTCCGGGCTCGGAGGGTCCCAGCCCTCGCAGGAGGATCTCGCTGAGCAGGGATGGGGTGTATGTTACTGGGTGTGCACACTGGAGGGTGCTAGTATTTAGAGAAGAGGAAACTAATTGTGATGGGGTCTTCCTACAGGCAGAGATCGAAATGGAAGGTCTGAGGTTCTGTCATCTAGTTGCTGTCAGAGAACAAGCCGTGACTCTGTCACTACCCTGACTTTGCTGATCACCCAAGCCTGATAAACTTTAAGTAATTTTTTAATGCTTACTCAAAAATTTGGGGTCAGGTTATGATTTTCATTGTTTATATTACATGTGCTTAATGTACCTATATGCAAGCCTGTACTTATGTGATTTTCCTATTAGTGTATTTGTCCTTTTTTATATGTGTATTTATTTGTTTTCCTCAGGCTATTTTGAATGTCACTCAGAGTTAAAGATGATGTATGGCACATTCCAAAGATATATAATAAAAGACAATACAACATATTTCTTCCATGCAATTCTGGCTTACGTAAGAAAATATACAAAACAAATAGTAAACAAGGAGTCATTTGGATTTAGATTATGCATGAATAATGATATGCAGCCTCATCTCAGACATAAACAAAAAAAACCAGGTTTAACTGCTAGTGGGCTTAGGAAACATTTTTCTTTTTCAAAGGAAATTACTCAATGTAATAAAAACATGCTTTTTAAAATAAATGGATTAATTTACCTTTTGTTTCAAGACAGATAAATAATCATAAATACTGTAATTAGACCTAAAAGAGTCTATGTATTTGGTGATGCAGTTTGACCTCGGCTTTATGACACTCATTTCTCTTTTCTTTAAAAACTCTTCCTGGGTTTTATGGCCACTTCTTTACCCGCAGTCCTGCAGTTCTGCTGGTCACTGCATCTGATTCAAAACATATCAATGGGAAAACTCTTACTGGCTTCACTGGACTCTTATATCAGGCTCTGTAGATTTGATTTGATCCTTTTACCTGTAAAGTTTATTGCAAAACTTCTACAGACTTCAGTGTCTCTTCTGGCCAGGACTTTTGTGTATCATTATGTGCCTACAGTCACAGCTCATTTTTTCATTGACTTCTCCAAGTCTGTTGCAACAGAAAGTTTTTCCCCATATGATGATGATTTTTAAAAAGATGCAATTTCAAAAAGGTTGGGAGTTATTTATTTTTCTATGCACCAGTAACATATAATTTCTTCCCAACTGTTTTTAACCTTAGTACCAGAGGATAAGAAAATAAATAACATTGTATTTATGTTTCAGATTCAGTTTAAGTGTGTGAGTATAGAAAGAGAAATTTTTCCTTTAGGTTACATGAACAGAGCTCCATAAGTCTTTGCAGGAGTGAGCTTTTAATTTGTAAGCCTGATCTGGCTGCACGAACAATTGTAATAAAGTTTAATGAACATTATTAAAAGTTTATATGCAGGCAAATAGGGTTGCACATTTGGAGTAGTCATTACTAGCCTCCAAAAGAGAAGTGGCTTGAGGTAGCTCCAATTTTCCGTTCACAGAAATAGGGGCATCAGGACAGTAAGGGGGAGAATAGGATCCCCTCATCTTCCAAACAAAACACAACAGTATTGTGGGATCTTTGATGGGAACCAGAAGTGCTTCTTTTGCAAAGTAAAATAAGAAAGAGCACTTCCATAAAATATTACTTCAAGTTTATACCTAAAGCACAGTACATGTACTGTAAAGTTGAAATTCAGAGTAGAAATTCAGAAAGTAGTTTCAGAGTGCAGATGGAGAGCTCTGGCCAGTCATCCCTGAGGAACCAGCCCTGTCACACCACGTGTAGTAAGAAGGGACACAAACAACACACAGTTCCCTGGTTTGCACTAAGCCGTGTCATGGAACTGTTTCCCAATCACTAATTTTGCTGCCTCAATTGAGAAAATATTACAAATACTAGTAAAAGACTTTCACTGAAGGAAACTTAATGGTACAAAAACTGTTTAGCTTCCCCCTTCATTGCTTTGGCTTATCTTTATCATACATAAGCTGCAACAAAATCCTGCTGTAAGATTTGCTGAGCAGAAGGTAGCACAACTCAGGTGGTTATTCCTGTGAACTGGGTTCTACACCTGTAGCTTAAAACCGAATGTCTGAGACAAGAGGGTCTGACCTGGAAGAGATAATCATGTCAATAAATTGATTTTTTGAAAAATCTCATTGGTTCCAAGAGAGGTTAGTCCTGCAAATGAAGTTACTCATGTACTTAACTCTTTGCCGGATCAGGTGTTGTAAACTCTCTGGGGGAGGACCCGTGTTTTTTTTTTTATTTGTCTGTAAAGTGCCATGTATACCTATGGCACTGTATAAATAAATAATAATAATAGAAACAATAAAAACCATCTAGGGATTAACCAGGCCTTTTAAAGAGGCCAATGTTCTTCACATAAATCTTGGATCTAATTTGAGCTCTAATAAGCTCCATTTCCTGCTTTTCCAATATTTTTAAGCCGCGTTGCAATAGCTATCTTTTTTTTTTTTTTTTTAACAGGTGTTTTAAGAGGGCCCTAAGGCAAGTATCTAATCAACTTAATGGAATTTTCCATGCAGTTAAGTGTTTTATTCAGCTCAAAACATTGTCTTTGATTAGACTTACCACCTTCCCTTTTGCCCTTTTACATTATTTTGGCAGACTCTGCAGGTGGAAAAGCTCCATCTCCACTGCAGCTCCATGATGTGTGAAATAGCCTCTCTGTGCGTGCCTGCTTGGATGCCTTAGAGCTAAAGGAGAAAACTTCGGAGCCAGCCCTACAGTCCCAGTCCAGCTTTGGATCTGCCTGTGCTCCCTTCTGGCCCCATGATGGCCCTTTGTACAAGGTACTCAGGTCAGCTTTTAATGAGGGAACTTGTATCCTGCGAGTGACCCCGTGGTACTGAGTGTGATCCAGGCTAACTATCCTGCAGGATCTGCCTGGAGTCTGGGATAGGCTTTGTTGAACCCTGGTTGCTGTGCTTGTGCTGAGTCTGTACTGGATTAATTAAAGCTGGCTCATGTATGCCTGTGAGAACTACAGTCCTCTTAGATGGCAGTGTAGCTTTTTCTGTAGAACGTGGCCAGCTCAGGTACTTTAAACAAACTCTTTTAGCCTTCCAACCTTTTTTTTCCCCTTGGTTTTCTAGAGTGAAAATCGGTTTAGATCATATGAGGGTGTAACTTATTACATTATGCTTAATATTTTCCCACCTCATGAGGTGTTGTGAGGATTTTTAAAGTAATATTTATACAGCATTTTGAAGATAAAAAGCATTGCATAAGTGGTAATTATTATCTACATTTATTTTCATGCCTCAGTTGAAACATCTTTTTCTCTTTGTCTAAGATACTTAATTTTTCTTCTGCCTTTTTTTTTTTTTAATTACTGTGTTATTTAACTTCAGATGAGATTTTGGGGTATAATTTTGGAGAAGAAAACTGCTGTACAGATTATATTGTACTGTGTCAGATAGTTCTTCTCTTTTTTGTTTTTCATCCCATGATGAACTGATGCTTTCACCAATCCAATCTGCAACCAGAGGTTTATTCATGCCAGAACAGAAGAATAGTTTGATTGTTCAGGAAATCAGCCAAGACTCAGAAGGCCTAGATTTTCTCCATTCTGATGCAGGTTTCTTGTTTGACATTGGAAAAATCACTTAATTTCTTCATGTCTCAGCTGGCCATCTGCAAAGCAGAAATGGTGCTTCCCTACTGTGTACTTGGTTTGTAATATTACTTTTCTATATGAGGCAGTGCTCATAAGGGTGATAGAAGAACCAATATACTTCAAAAGACATTGTTAATCTCCTGTGTGCAGATCACTCATAGGATCCAGTGACCTGCAAAATGGATATGGGGCCTGGATATGTATTTCAGAAATACGTACTAATTTAACTCTCAATTAACTATTAATTTGTTATTAATAATATTGTGTTTGTATTTATATTGTATTTATTATTAATATATTTATTCATTAAAGAAGACAGCTTCTGTCTTCTTTGGAAAGAATCGATAAACAACCTTTTCAAGATAATTAATAGGCATATCTCCATGCTCTCTGTCAGTGTCTGCTTTCAAAAAAGAATATATATACAGTGCTTAGAGCTTGGCCCCCAGAAAAACTACCATGATGTTGTTTCTGTGAATTTTGCTTTGGATACATAGTTCTGTGATTTTGTGTCAGAAGTTGTTTCATTCTGTTATGTGGAGACCATTTCTCTTTGCCATGATATGCAAAAGGCATATCTTCATCTGTCTCTGCCATGTAATATTGGTTGCTATGATGGGCCATATATTGGTAATTAGATATGGAAACATTCCTGTCCATCCTCATTTCTAGGAGGAGGCTGCTACATTCAATCTGTTCCCTACTATACATAGTACAGAGAAAATATGAAGTTATTGTATAACATATGATCAGGTAAAAGCTTCTAAACATAAACAATCATGATTTTTTTAGTTTCTTGATCAACATGCAATGCTGAAAATGAGGGTAACGTAGAGGCAAAAATTTATCATATTTTAATTTAATTCAGTTATGCTTTTCAAATAGTTCCTCTATCCCAGTGGGAATGATCCATGGCAAGATAATGTTACTTAATAGTTTTATTTCTAAAATGCACCTTCTTTTCTCTGTGCATGCAAGTACTTTACAGCTTCAATAAAAACCATTGTGAAACAGACACTAAAACATTATCCTAAGAATCATTTCACTTTCCACCTTAAATGTAGCCATTAAAGTAGTAAAAGGAGGTATACTACACAAGTAAAAATGAAAAATAGAGAAGTTTGTATGTGGGGATAACAGATCATTCTAATCATGTTGAAGTTTCTATCAGTTGCAGTTTCACTGTCTTGAAATTGTACTGGATAGACTCAGAATCAAATTTCCCCCTTGAAATAAAATTGGTTGCTTGAGGAGCCAGACATATTCTGAGTGTATTCCTTTGGAATAATGAAGTTATAACCTGTGAAAGGCTGTGAACTCTTTATACTTTGGCAACTGTTAAAGTTCAAAAAATTTAACTGATTATTATTGGAAGCTGATCCCATAATGTCATGGTATTCCTGTCCAGTTCTGGTGATCTTCCCCTGTACATCCAATGTACAGGGAAATGTGTGCTTCAACATAGTCAAAGGAATTTCCTTATGTAAAGGAAGGAATTCTTTGTAATTTTTTCAACTGACCTTGCTTTTCTAGTTAATATAGGAGATGTAAAGGAGTAATAGTGTTTTTTCTTCTCATGATCCATTTACATTCAGAATCTAAACTGCTCTCTTCTAAAACCAGGTTAGCTCTAGGTTGTTTGTTGAGCTTATTCTAGAATAACATCTCCACAGATAATATGTGATTTTTGTTTTGTGATAATATGTGTTATTGCCCTAACATGAGATACTTAACATTTCCTTAGAGGTGTCCCATCTCATGCACAGTATTAATAAGACAGGTTTTGGAGGTTTTATTAAGGTTCTTTTAAAGGCTGGTACATGTTTCCTGTCTTTCCCGACTTTTCACTGTGGCTGGTACTTGACTGTCTCCCCATTCTTTTTTTAGATTTAGATTCTGTTAAAAAGACCAGTAGCATGGCAGTAGATCTGCACATCAAGTAGTGTTCTCTTAGCTGATGGTAGCACTGACTCCTTACAGAAACTTGTTTTCTATAAATTATGTACTTATTTGTGATACAAAGAACAGAGTATTTTATTGTATTTTCCTACCTGCTGACTTGTAACAAATGTAATTAGGTTGCCTAAAGACTTGCTTTTCAACTGAAGCTTCTACAGAGCTGCCAAAGGTGAAAATGCCTCAAAAACTAACTTGTTTGCCTTTCACAGAGTGTGGTGATGTAGGAATCATAAGACAGTACCATGAATTCCTGAGTGAGAAAAAGTAGGTAGTTCCCATCTAAAATTCTTTTGCTCAAAAATTAAGCTAAAAATAGTAATGGAAACACACTAAGAAATAAATAGTCAAATCTGAGATGTTGAACAGAGCCCCCATTACCTTAATTTTAATTATAGGTTTGGAAGTTATTAAACTTTCAGAAAAGACACCTAGAAATAAAAAAGCAGGGCAGTAAAATATCAGTATTACATAACCAAACATGTACTTACTAAACATAGGAGTGTTATCATGCCAGGTAGATCTTGGAGTTCAAGGGTTGTGTGTAACTCTGGATGGTTGGCAGGAGACAAGATGTCAGGAAGTTATTTCTTAGAGGTTAATAACCTTGTCATTAAGTGGCTCCATTTGAGTACCTTGATAAGTGTTTTGATGAGTTTGCCATCCACGAGCCCAGAGCAGGCACGTGGAACCCCTGAGAAACCCCACTTTGAGCTGAGAGCAAGCTCAGCATGAATCCACTGCAGAATCATTTTGGTCACAGAAGCCCCAGGAGTTGTCTGTGGTTACTGCCTGGAATGGTACCTCACTAGAACACTTTCCTATTGTAAAAATCTTCACACATAACCCTAGATTTTTCTCCCCTTCACTGATGGAAGTCTTCCTTTATCTTCCACTCTATTTTCACCTTGGCATCTTTTTCATTACAGAAATGCACTCTGTTCAAAGAATTCAAGTCAAGTTCTCCCAAAGATTAAAGATGTTTGAAAGCAAACCCCAAATCTGCATCTAAACTTTGCAGTTCTTAAAGAGAATAAAACCAAAATGCGTGGGTAACTTGTTGGCTCAGTAGTATAATTAGCAACCTTCTAGCTGAGTTCAGCAGAGCAGATTTGCATCCCAAACATCAATAGCTCCAGCCACCGGCAAGGTTTGAAATAAGGAGCTGGATGTGAATCCTGCTTTATCAATTTCTGTTGAAAATTTAATTTAACTTTTCAAAGCATTTTCTGCTTACATTTTATTTTCTTACTGTCCCAACTAAATTTAGCTTTCCTAAAACAATCTGAGAATTTAAATGAGTTTCCTGTCCGTGCACATTTGTAATTTTTTGTACCACTCATTTCTTTTTTGATAGCACATTGTTTTATTCTTACAGTCTTAAAAAAAAAAAAAAAAGAGAGAGAGAAAAGAAAAACCTGCCACAAAAGTGAAATTTTTTTTTTATTGCATTTCATTTTAAGTCGTCTTTTTAAAGATCTGTCATTTATACAATGACAAGAAAACTTTCTAAATTGGAACTAATTTATGAATTCCTTCTTTTTGGCATAATGTCACTTTGCAAGTTAAAATGATAATGACTGGAAAGATCAAATATGTTTATCTAAAAAAAGAAGAGGGGTTTTAAGAGTTTGCGCTCATTAGAAATCTTTGCAAAGTCTGTACACAGCAGGCATTATGGATTTTTTGAGTCCAAAAATCCCTTAGGTTAAAAAAAGCTGTAGCTGAGAATGGTAGAGTTTGAAGAGAGCTCAGAATCCCTTTGTATAACAGCTACAGATGGATGAAATAGCTGTTTTTCGTGTATATGATTGTTAGAATGAAACTTGATTTTGTCACCAAACCAATCCTTCATACTCCATATATGTGAGTGGATTCTTCCTACTCACCCTTCCATTCATGTGCAATCCTGCAGTGGCACAGATATCCACAAACCAGAGTGGCATCTGCACCGAGGGGCACAACTGAGTCTTTGCAACTGGTAAAGTACAATTCTGTGTTGATTTTTAGTAACTTCTCCTTTGTGACAGAGTGATTTAGGAATATGCGTCCAAATGGCTACAGTGCAACTTCGGTACACGGGAAAACTTTCTGACCTCTGTCTTTTCATTATACGGATTTTGATGTGAAGGAAACAACTAAGCTGTAGCAAATGAAGTAGAATTAATACCATTATGCTCACAATATGCCCACTGCCTGGGGGCAATGCTGTCGACTGATCTAATAATACCAGAATCGCATCCTCACACCGTTGTAAAATGCATCCATATGTTTCTTATCAAGACCACTGGTGGCACAAGTCCTTGATCCAGGCAAGTAATAGTCTTTAAAGCTGTACAGAAGAAAAGTTTCATTTGGTGCTGTTGCTGTGCCTTGTATTGTTGCTTCCTCTTACACTTCTGAATTTGTTGTTCCTACCAGTAATGTTGGCGTGTCACCATCTGTTCTCTCCTCCAAGATGTCAGTTTGTGTCTTTATCCTGTGCTTTAATCTCTTGTGATGTACTCTTCACCAATGAAGTGTTTAAAAGTAGTGTGAAGAGGGTATTAGTCTATGATATAAAAAGGAAGAAATCTGTTTCCCCCACTCATTTTTTCAGTGAAAGTGTAAGGATTTTTTTAAGCAAGTACTTCCAAATAATTATGAAAGAATTTTGAAAATACTACAAAAAATATCATATGAGATTTTCTAATGCTTTGTCTAGGCACACTGGAGTCAGTGCAGATTTCAGACTGCAAGTGAATAAGGAAGCAATTTCTGCCTTATATTACCAAAAATAGATGGGCTCATAGTTTCAGCTTAATCTCATTTTCACTGTAGCTTTCACACTAAAAAAAATTCTTTTAGTACCTGATGCAAAAGCATGCAAAGATTAGAAACAAAAATAGAAACACAAATAAGATAAAAAATATTCAGATGACATTTTTTTATCTTTAAATTACTCTAAGGATTGTTTTCTCCTTTGAGATTATGAAAGAAGTTCCTATCCAGGGTTTTCCTTTGACACCACATGCAGCTGATCAGTGTGTCACTGAAGGAGGTGTTACAGTTGAGTGGTGATCTCTGAATGTCTGTCTTATTCTCAGAAGTTTCCACTGTTGTGCCCTGATTGTGTTAATTTTTTTTTTACTAAACACGACTTTTAAGAATCCGTTGTTTCAGAAATGCTGAAAAAAAAATTAGTGAAGTAGTATATTAGTCATGATGTAACCCAGAGACAATAAGTATGCTTTGTCTTTTTTGTCTCTAGAATAATTGGGATTTTTTTCATCCTTTATATGCAAAATTTATAAGGCATTCCAGAATGATATGTGACAAAAGCCCTCCTGTACACGCTGTACTCATCCTGATACTCCTGAAACATAGGATTCAGTGCCATTCTCCATTTTATACTCAGTGTCTTGAAGATGAAAGCATAAATAAGAAGACTACAATTAGTTAATGTGCCCATGAACTGTTATACAAAGCCTCAAATCTCTAGTGAAATATGAAAAGTGAACACAAGAGCAGGTGCTGCAGCTGCTGGCATAAAAAAAAGAGGTTTCATTGCTGTCACATATTTGAAGCACAAGAAGATGGGAGTGTCTATGATCAACATCATATTAAAAGCCTTTTCAAAGAAAATAAGTGATCCCAAACTGTTTGGATGCTATCCAGATTTCTTTGGAAGCGCTCTAATATGAGAATATTTGAAAGCAAATCTCTAGATAAAGATTTAATGTTTATCATTTTTCTGAGATCAGAAATTTATCTTACCACTTTACAGTGCTCAAAAAATGTGTGGATGTGGCACTTGGGATATAGTTTAGTGTTGAACATGGTGGTGCTGGATTAGTAGTTGGACTCCATCATCTTAGAGGTCTTTTACAACCTTAATGAGTCTATGTTTAGCTGTCACATGTATAGGATCATGTTCTTGACTTATGTTCTTTATTTCAAAGATAATTTGAGAACGGTTGAAGTGCACTGAGGTGGATTCTGCTAAGGATCCAAAGTGTTTGTGCAACACATTTGGAAATCTTTTCAGGAAGTAGAGAGACTGTAAAAGATGATTATAGAAAATATTCCTGAACTAGATTGTGTCAGTTCATTATCTGTAGATGTGGGTAAAGATGTCCTTGAAGTTGTATATTTAAAACTTTTTAAGTTATTTGCAGATGATGGTGGGGCAGCATTTAGCTTTTTAATGAAGTCCAACAAAACTCTCCATACCACAGATAAATTTTGACTAATCTTTCCTACTTTTTTTTTTTTAATGCATAAAGCTAGTTAACAATATGACATATAGGACAGTGAAAATTCAGTTCCAGCTCCTCTTCGAGAACTGAATCCTGTTCCCTTTCCTTTCTACCTCTCTCCATATAGAGAGAGCTTTATTTAAGAGCATTATTTAAGAGACAGTACAGTATTTAATAGCTTGTGCTTATTACTACAAGCATTGCATTTGTAGAGGCATGACAGGGTGTAAAAAGAATTAGTTCGCGGTTGGTTCTCCTTCCATACTTGTAAGAAGGAAATGAGGTAGAAAAGTTGTGACAGTTTTCTAGGAAGATCATCTTGGTGGTATTTTTCTGGTTTTTGAGAAGGAGGAGGAAGACCGATAGAAATCTGAAGCCTTGAACAGTTACTTCTTGCTACAAAAATCATCTTCATATATTGTATTTCCTTCATAGAAATTCCAGTATCTGACTACAAGTGAGGTCGCAAGAAAAAGGTTTTCCTGAAGACATACTTGGATATCCCTTGGTGTGAATGTTGAGGTACCACAGTGGTGTCAGGACAGAATCACACTGATGTGTCTGAGAAAATGGATTTGGCCAACTGTTTTCTTTAGATACATGAATAGAATTTTCAGTGAAAGTTTTAGAATTCTTCAGTGTTATAACTAGTTCTTTTATTCTGTCAGGCAAGTGTTAAAACCAGTAATTTCGGAATGTTCTGCCCCCAACTTGCAATATTGACATTGTATTGTGGTATTGGTATAATATAGTATTGTAGTGCTGACCACTTAGTGGGTTTTACCTCTCTCTCTCTCTTTTGTTTGAGATCTCTATTTATCTTGACAAATCTTTGAGCATGGACACCAAAGGGGGAGCCTCCAGATATTATTTTAATATGAATTCTTCAGATTTAGCATGAATACAATTTCTTTCTGCAGTACCATTGTGCCAACAATGGTCAAGTGCTGATTTGAATAGATTTCCCAAGAAAACTCTGCCAAAGTCATTTATATTTGGTGCAGTTATAATAATTCCAATGGAGCACCCAGTGGAATCACACAGCAGGTTAGAGTTTAAAGACAGTCAAGCTGCCAAACCCTAGTGCTTAACAGCATAATTTTTAAGATTATTTCTCTGCTGTTCCTTGTTACTTTTAAGAAATGTGGCTTAACAAAATTCCGTCATAGGCTGGAAGGTTTGTGAAGACAGAAGGTAGTTAGCAAATGGAATTATGTGCAGAAAGGCTTTAATCCCTGCAGCCCTTATATAAGAACATCTGCTTGAATTACAGGCCATACATAAATTGTGTGTGTACTTGTTTTTGTCACAGATCCTTCCCCTCCAACCTCTGCTCCCCACATCTTATATGATACACTGCAAAAAAAAAAAAAATCCAAACCAAAACAAAGGCTAATTAGTACTTCCAGCCCCCTCATTAGTGAAACTTGATATGTTTACTAAAAAAATAATTACGACATTCCATTCATAAATCTTAAGCAATGTCAGCATTATACTGATGGAATTATGATGTCCCAGTACAAATTGTCTGACCTGCTTTATGTTCCCCAGCACATAATTAAGGTGGCGGTGTGTTAAAGGAAGTAATTTTGTTCAAAGCTTTGGCACCAGCCGTGCAATGTCTTTTGCTCATGTTACTAACAGTTACCAGTCAATGTCGGGAGCTGCACCATGTTTGACTCTGAGATTAGACATATTCTTGTAGCTCTGAGCACAAGGTTTTGAGCAACACATGCAAAATTTAAAATAATGTTCTGCGTAGTGACTTTGTCAGGATTTGGGTTTTGCTCTCTTGAGGATTTGCATGAGGAAATAAATTAATGAATGATGACAAGAAAAGCTTAAAAACAACAAGCTTTAAATTTTTTTCACAGGTAGTTTGAAACACAACTTGTTTCCTTGCTTTGTAGTCTTTGAACTTTCTTGCTCTTTTCTTTGAAGATAAAAACTTGAAGAGAGTCTCTAACAGGCTTTTGAAACTTGTTAGCAACCTGAATTTTATTGTCACAGTGCATATTCTGAATATTGATACCAGAGGACAACAGTAGTGTACATTTCTGGAGAAAATGCCAGTGGTGATATCAGATCCCCATTCCACAAACAGCAAAGACTGTGTGCCTCACTGAAGTTCTGGAGTAATCACACTGACATTGAGAATCCAAAGTTTCTTTCCAGTTCAGTCATACAGATGTCTTCCTCGCCATTCGCAGTCACTGACCACATCTCCAAGCCTGTTGGCTGTGACTTGGCACTGAGCCTTTTTTGTATATTCTGCAGTGACTTCCAGGAACAAGTCAGATTTGCAAAATTTCCTTACAGCTTAGATTGTAGGATTTGGTTGAGTATAAAAAAAGTAAAAAAAAAAATGCATAGTTACTTAACAAGGTAAATATGATTAAATGCAATTTTTTTTTATCCCTGTGAAGCACTCAGGCTTGGGCAGATAACAGGGAAGTTGTTACTGTTACTTTAGTATAGGATTCGAAATACTCAGTGCTTTGAACACTGTGAAAAAACTTCTGACTTATTTATTTTCTTTGAGATGTCAAAGGAAATTATATCTATGATGACTAATTTTAGAATCAGCAAAATAACTGCACCGTGTAGGATTAATAATAGTGACTTTGATAAGGCTGATTATAAACTGCAGTTGGTTTGTTGTTTAGGAAAAAAAAAACTTTTGGTTTAAAATTTTCATAATTTTACATAGGTTATGTATTTAAAGAGCTATGAATACTATTTCTGTTTATAAGTCAAAAATACAGGGACTCCAATTCCTCCTTCAGTTAGTACATGGTATAATGTTTACATTTGTCAAAAGGAAGAAATAGTCAGCTCTGTGTCTGGAAGCCTGTGCTCATATTTGTGCTTGGCTGAAACTTTCCCCTTACAGTCAGGAGAACCTTTAACCCAGGATTAGTTTTAATTTGTCTTTCCACCTAGTTACATGGCCTGAATATATACACTCCCATGTCATCATTTATATTGAGTCTACCATATTTTTACATAACGTTCTAAGATTTCAGTAAAGCTTGTAAGATATATTTTGATATCATTGGACCTTCAACACAGTCAAAATAGAATAATAACCCAAAATATACATTTTAAAGCAATTTCCCTGCTGTAAGATGGTACAACACTGGCCTTTCTGCTCAGTTCTCTAAATGAAAACACACTGAGTAAAAGATCATAGAGATTCCTTGAAACTTGTATTGTTCATTTAGTCAATCTGAATGATACAGGCATTTAATTTCATCATGCTTTTCTGCTGTTGATTCAAACCTCCAGCTTAGGCTCCTAAATAAATCGAACACATCTAAACATATACAAATGAATTATTGAAAATTGTGGATTTTATTCTTCTTATACCAATGCCAACCTGGTTTTTTAAGTCTGTTTTTTCTGAGGTCTGAGAAACATGTCATTGGACAGATTGTCTTGTGAGGCCAAAATTAGCTGCTACTCTTTCCTGTAAAATATTAATTGCTGAATAATTTCCATGCAAATACACTAGCAATTAATAATTGCATTGCAATGACTTGGCTGTTTATAGCCTGTAAATTGAAGTATTAGGTGTATGTAAATATCTTGACTACAGTGGGAAATGGAAAGACGCTGCTTAGTAATAAAAGCTGTCTTATTCAATTAGCAGAATGTTACATATCCTGTTTCCTTCTAAACACCATAAGGTCTCCTAAACATTCGCAGGATTGGTGTTGACTAAGCAGTCTGTTGCATTGCAGATCAGAGGAAGCCTTGTAGTTAAAATTCCCATTTGAAATAAAACAGGACAAAAATTCTACCGAGTGTGAGTAGGGCTGTGGCTGAGCTGTTTGAAAAGCAAAGCGAAGGAGTCGGGGGGAATCAGGGTGACATCTATTTCTGAGGAAAGTATCAGAGTGGCTGAAGCAATTTGACGAATAGTCTGAGTAGTTGAAATGCTTCATTTTGAAAATGTCAAAATGAACTGGTTTGATATTTCAAAATGTTTCAGTTTGTGCATTGTAGTGGAAGCTGAGGAAGTAAAAGGCCAAGTTCACCGAAGTACCTGGGGACTGTGTCCTCTTACCAAACACATGCCATGAGATGTCTTGGCTCAAGCATTTCTCAGTCTTCCTGCCTTCCAAGAGTGCCCTCACCCTTCCACGAGACAATGTGTGCTCTAATTCTTATCTTGACTATGTTCCACATTGCATGGTCATCCTGTGTATCACTGAGCAGAGAAGGAACCATTCTCACATCCCAGTAGTTCAAACATATGGTAGAAAAGTCTGAATTTCTGCCCATGCACTGAGTCCAGCAGAGGCTGAACTAAGGGCTCTGATGTCTCAAGGAACTGTATTACCCCCACAGCTTGAGCTATTTTGGGGTGCTGAAACATCCTTAGTCCTCACTTTTGTTTGGAGTATTTAAATGTTATTCGATGAAGGGAATGGAGGTAATCATAAAATATATTTCTAGTGTCATTGGGTAATAATCCTTGGGTATCTAATTACTCTTTTTTTTCCTTTTCTTAGTTTCCCCAAATTAAACTTCCTTTTGTGAAGATTTTTTTCAAACTTATTTCTGTGTTTTTAACTAGTCATCTGACAAGAAAAAATATTCAGTATTTTCACATTCCTTCCCCAGATGGTTAAATCTTCAAATACCACAATGTAACGAGATTCCATATTTGGACTGATGGAACTTGTTGGAATGTGTCAAGGATCAGAATTTATCTTTACCTCTATTAGGTTGCTGGCTCAATAGGTGTGAGTGAGCTTAGCTCCATTCATGTCAGTAAGGTGTGCTGTTTTACACTAAGCAAGGGACTGACTCACTATATTTTGACTTCAATCAGGTAAATTATGAATAGGTGTGCTAGTAGGTTTGGGGTTTTCCCCATTAATTTTAGTAAGTCCTTAAATGCTGTTATGCACCTACTTATCTAAAAAAGACAGAACTGCTTTCATTGACTCAAATGTCATATTCATAAACGTAAGATAATTAGCGCTCTAAGTTTCTGAAAGAGTGAGATCTAGGGTTATAAGTCTGGTATATTTTGAAAAATAATAATATCTGTGCTATATATATTCTTGTGTAAGTTGTGTGTGTTTGTGTGCCTGTACAAATCTATATTGTTAAAAAGCATCTTTTCTTTCCACCTCTCAACTGATCAAGACAAAAAACCCCAAAGTAAAAGTATCTTAAATTATATTAGTCTCCATTCAAACAGTGGTATAATCATGTCACTAGTTCCTGTGGGGATAAGGAAACAGCTGTAAAAATCTTATTTAACTTTTTTTTTAGAGTATTGTCATCTACAACTGGATAACTGAAGACAGTGAGTCAAAACTGTTGCAGACTTCATAAAAACTGAGGAATTTATGCATGTAACAGATTATTTCATAATACTGTCAGTCTGCCATGTCCTCCCATTCTGTATTAAAAAATCTTCCACATTGCAAAGCACATTGTCACTTCTATGAAAACAAAAAGAGTGCATTTTGTTTTCCAAAGTGTTCTTCAGGAGTTTCATAAGGGTACTTCATAAAATCTTTGACTGTGCCCTTTGTCTTTTTTTTCCTCATTATTTCCATCTGCTGAAAAAATATGTGTGAAATACCACTAAATCAGAGTACCCATGGTGCATCAAACTGCAAAGAGCAGGCTACACCACTTACATAATGCTAAGAGTCCAAAATCCTCCGTTTTTCAACCCCATTGATGATATCATTGTACTCATGCGTGGTCAAGCTTAAATATACATTGTGGTTCAAATTAAGAGTCAGGACCTCTTAACTACTCTTCCAAAGTTCAATACATTCAGAATACTTTGGATTACTAAGCTACTTAAAGGTCAAGCCTTTAAATGCATAGGGAAGACTGTTTTCTATTCAGCCAAAAGCATATAATATGAGACTTTTTTGCACCTAGATAGGCCTGTTAAATTATGTCCCATTACAAGGTTGCTCAATTAAAACTCAGGTTCTGATCTCTTTCTGTAATGCCAACAGGGAGCCAGGTTTGCATTTGCAGCCCAGGAAGCCAAACATATCCTGGGCTGCATCCAAAGCAGGGCGAGGGAGGGGATTCTTCACTTCTCCTCATGAGACCACAGCTGCAGTGCTGTGCTCAGCTCTGGGGTCCCCAGCATGAGAAGGATGTGGACCTCTTAGAGTGAGTCCAGAGGAGGGACATAAAGATGGTCCAAGGGCTGGAACACCTGCTGTGAAGACGGGCTGAGGGAGTTGGGGTGCTTCCACTTGGAAAAGAGAAGGCTCTGGGGAGACTTTAGAGGCCCTTCCAGTACCTGAAAGGGCTACAAGAGAGCTGGAGAGGGACTTTTCTCGAGGGCATGGAGTGATAGAACAAGGGGGAATGGCTTTAAAATGAGAGTAGGTTTATATTAGATATTAGTAAAAAATTCTTTACTGTGAGGGTGGTGAGGCCCTGGCACAGGTTGTGCAGAGAAGGTGTGGATGCCCATCCCTGGAAGTGTCCAAGGCCAGGCTGGATGGAGCTCTGAGCAATCTGGTCTAGTGGAAGGTGTCCCTGCCCATGTCAGGGAGTTGGAATGAGATGATCTTTTAGGTTCCTTCCAACACAAACCATGCTATGATTCCATGATTCTGTGATTTAGGGGCATGGAGATGTAAGTTAGTATCTCCAATGATTGTCACAGGAATTGAGTTAAGCCCTTCTCAAATGTCACTAAATGTGCCTTTTGAGCCTAGATGGCCACATAATTTTGGATCCCACCCTCTATAAATCTAGCAAGTAAGTTTTCAGTCAGATATGATTTATATGTTTATATGTTTTATATGTTTTTTCAGTAAGATATGTTAGTTATCAGAAGATATTCAAGGCATATATTATGTATTGTACATTTTTCTTAAGTTACAGTAGATTCCTGGCAGCATATATATAAAAAAAATTAATGAGCCATCAGTCTAATAAAAACAAATGGGGAGCTCCAACTGATCCCAGTTTGAAGTCCTTTCCTGGTATATTTATAATATCCAGGTGGTTTAACAGAAATTGAGAGATTTATACAGAAAATGATTTCACAACTTTTTCCTGTTTGACTCGGCATATTTATGCCTAAGAAGTTAATTTATGTTCTTAACAAGTTTGCACACATACTTTTTTGTATATAAAATGAAATGTCCCTTTTAAGAAATGAAGTCAAGCCTTTACTTTTAGTGCAAATCTTTGTTCAACTCAGTTTTGTATTAACTGTAAATATTATGCATATATGTATAAGTCAGTTTTGAGATTTTTATGAGAATGACTCCTAGGCAAAGTACTAATTTAATTTTTTCTTGTTTTTCACTAATGATTTGATTGTTGTTTTTGACAAATTTTTTTATAAACTTCAACAATACTATGTGCCTGAAATAAGCATACTGTTGAAATGAGAATATATCTAGAGGATCATGATGTTACTTTCATAGTGGTTCTTCTACTTTCACTTGAAGTCAGAGGTCAGGGCACAACACTTTAGTTTAGTAAGATGTGTTGAGGATGTTGTAAAACAATGCCATATTCATTGTTTGTTTTGTGATGGCTCATGTATGGACATTATTTGAGAAAGCAGAAACAGAATCTCAGTTTCAGCTTTGATACAGATGTGTCCTTGAAAAACACAAATGTCTTGATGCTCAGGACCTGCCTTGACATCCAGTTCTGTGTGATTTAGGGGCTTTTTTAACTCTCTTTCCGTGAATCTTGGTGCACCATCTGCTCCTGGCTGTTGCCAGCTGCCTTGTGAAAACTGAATCCAGCCAAAGAAGTGCAGGTGGTGGCTTGTGCAGAACCTGCCCATGGTGGCTCTGTCGTGGGGGCCAGGCTTGGAGCCAGTGCTCACTTACAGGCAGTTGTGAGCACAGACAGTGTGAGCTGGGAGAACTTGGACCATGGGGCACTGGGCTGTGACTCAGTTCCTCTTGGTTTGATTCCTGGATCACCCAGGATCACCCAGTTACACTTTGGTAACTGTGAGCTTCCCAGGAAAGCAGCAGTGCTTTCCGGTCTCTCAGCAGAATTATGGAGATGAGAATCATTTTATGATAATATTTATTTGCATTCTACTGAGGAACTTAAAAACAATTCATATAGATAACTCAGCCTCTTCTTACTTATCATAGGGCAGAAGTTGGTGCTTAAACTTCTCCCCTTTGTGAAAATTTGGTAAAAGTTTTGTATGCTGCCTCCTAACCTTAGTCCATTGAAGCAACACATCAACAGGAGGCTAAGAACAAAAATATGTCACAAATCCATGTGCTTTTAAAGCACTAGCATAGGCAAACAAGCAAGATGTGGAGCTTTGTGTAAGCCATTAATATTTAGTTTTAAGCTATTCCAGATTAATATATTCTATTGTTTTTTCTGCATATAGGAAGAATCATATTTTTGTGTAACATCATAAAACACAAAGCATCATTTGAATCAGTTTGGAAACGTCACAGACAATCAGCAAGCTGACTCAGTGCTGCTGGTCATTTTCTTCTGATTCCGTATTCCAGAAAAACCCAACAGACACAAGCCATGTATTTATGGGAAAATATTAGATGAAGTTCTTTGATCAGTGATTTTGAGGAATGCAGACTAACTAATTAGCATGGGTCTCTCTCTGACAGAAAAATCTCTAAAACTTGTTGTAGCTTAGTGTGTACCTTTGAAAAGGCAAGTGCTGGCATAAGTATCTTTCAGATGCACTTTCCATACATGAGAGTTCTGAAATGCATAAACCATGGGAGACTTGCACTGCTCTTGCCTACCTTTGCTCTCAGGATTTGTCAGTGTGGCATTGTCCACAACCACTGACTCTAAGCAGTTTTTGGATAAACTTTAGTCCCATTCCCGCCAGCCCCTTAGCCAGGTGCAGAATTTATATCCAACCTCCTGGCCTTGAGGCAGGAATGCTCCCCAGTGAGTTATCCTGACACTACAGTACATCCTGCCACGAGTTTTAACATCACTAGAGACAGTTTTTTTTCCCCCAAAGGAAATAATGAGTTGCAGTTACACAGCTTGTTGTGAGATCTTGTTGGAAATCCAAACATGTGGCAATTTACGAGTGTCAGCAGAATTTTTTAGACTTGTGTGGCAATCCGTGCTGTGCGTTAGATGTTGGAATCTGACCCTTCGGCTCTGCCACAGTGGTGTCCCAGGAAAACCATGGAGAGTTGCCTCTATGCTCTTTCCTATTTACTTTCTTTCCCTAATATACTGCAACATAGTTTACCTATAAAGCAATTTGTGCATGTTTTGCCTGTAGATTGTCTTTCACAATCCGAAATCCTGCCCAAGGCCTTTTTATTTTATTTGATCAATCAATTTTGATTATTTATTTTTTTTTTATTTGTACACTTCATGGTTTCTTTACGGAATTCTTGACTAACTGGATTAGGGTTGTAAAGTAAGAGGCAGAAAATGGCGAAGGCTATAAATTAATTTTTTCTTTCTCACCTCAGTCTTGTAATAATTACTACTTTTTTATAAGAATAGATTTGTTTTTCCTACAAAAGATGAAACTCAATTTTAAAATCCAATTTGAATATCTGTGTTCTACCTAATTGGATCTGAAAGCAAGACAGATCTCAAGCTGTTTCATGACAAAACAGTCTTTGCATTCAGCCTTGAAAAAGTGAAACAGGGTTTCTGGTTATTCCCATTAAGAACAGCATAAATAAACCTGAGCACACTGCTGTGTAATGTTCAAGCAGAAAATAGTCTTGTTACAGGCTGACTTGTCTGAAACTTGGGTTTGGCATGTTTAGCATGTTTTACATCATCAGTTGCTGTTACAGCTGTTGGCACCAGCCTGCAACATGATTGAGAGGTTTTGATGACCTCAGTTTCTGCAGTTTATTAAGTCATCCAAACAAATAAAGAGGTTCTGTCAAGTAGCTTGCTCACAACACATGCCTTACCTGTATATTTTTATGGTCTAGTATAATTGTAATTTGAATTTTAAGTGTCTGTTGGTTAGGCAAGGAGAAGAGAAAGCTCCTGTTCTGTGGCTGAAAGGAAGGAAAGAGAGAGGTGCCTTGGCTGCCATCTCTACTGAATACACAGTGAAGAAAACAATGATTTTAATGGCTCAAGATTTGGTCATATTGATACAATAGGCTTGTTTTCATTCTGAAGATCAGTACCAGTCTATTATTATGATTACAGGGATTGAAAAAATTTCATAGAGAAGCAGAAACTTGTATGGATTGCATCAGCTGCAGGAAACAGTTCGAGAGTAATGTATTCATCTGAAGGAAGCAGATTGGCTTTGTGAAAGTACATTTCCTTGGGCCAATGGCATATCCAGTGATTCCTAGTTCTCTGCTAGTACCCAGATATTTTTTGCAGATAAAACGATATCATTTTAAAAGCAGTTGATTATTTCTTCAGAATTGGAGATTTTCAGAGAGCTTTTTCATCAGTTCTCTGCTGAGATAGTACTGATAGAGTTAGGACACATGATAAATGACAAAACTTGAAAACTCAGAAGCTTTACTTTTTTCAAATATGATGAAACTCTTTGACTTTCATATGGAAATCCATGTGGTGTGGTGGTAAAACTGATGGTTTGAGCCAGGTTGAAATTAGAGTGAAAACAGCTTTCCCGTTGGTATTTCAAAACATCTGTCAGGAAAGTACACTTTGGCACAGTGGGAAAAAGAGAATACCAAAGCAACATTAAGCAACTCTGGTGATCCCCAAAACCCTATTAAAGCAGAGGTCAGTAAGATTTACCACAGTGGAAATTCTGTACCCATTTCCATTCCCCCACACGTGTTGCTTGGAAGTGACTCTCTGTGGCTGTACCACCCTGGGACGATCCCCTGGGCCTGGCTCTCAGGCCTGGCTCTGCCCTTTGAAGTCAAACAATGCTGAAGATTAGACTCAGTGGATAAGAAAATGTTTGGAGACTAAATGCTCCTATTTTCTTTTTCCTTTGGAAACTGCAACATAGCACATAATGCCTTGTAAGTGCTAAGACCAGCTGATTCTTACATTTTCAGAGGAAAATTACCTGAAGTCAACAACAAGAACTTCCTAAAGCCTCTCAGTATGGCCTCTAACTGTTTATGAACACTCTGTGGCAGTGCCCCTGCTTAAAGCATGTCATGCCATATCTTCTTGGAGAAAGTCCAGCTGAGCTGGATTATCTGATGTTGGCCCTAGGAGGCTATGGTAAATGTGTCTTCCTGGCAAGTTAAGGTATGACTAGATCCCACAGATATGAGATGCAGCAAAAGCTAACTACATTTTTAGATAAAACCTTGTAATCCCTGTGCCATGCCTCTGAGCCCATCCAAGGACTTTGCATTTGTGTGTGTGTAAATCCAAACAGATGAATAGGCAGTCAGTGACTTTGGGTTTCAGTAGCTGCACTCCAAACACACTGCAGCCTTCAGTGAGATTTGATTAGACCACATTCTAGAGATCACATATGGAAATGCAGCTTGCTGCTTTCTTGCTGAGCAAAAGGGAGGGTCGGAGTACCCTGAGACAGAAAAAGCTCTATTTACTCTTAAGTTAGGAATTGCTATG
The DNA here is from genome assembly GCF_009829145.1 of Chiroxiphia lanceolata. NCBI lineage: Eukaryota > Metazoa > Chordata > Aves > Passeriformes > Pipridae > Chiroxiphia > Chiroxiphia lanceolata. Next base: position 11,621,316 of record NC_045649.1, on the reverse strand, counting down.
TAGTAGTTAGGACTGTCCTATCACCATCAAGAAAATGCTGGCATGGGCCACTAAAATTACAGTCTGCTTGGCTGGATCTATTTCTGGGGGAGTTTTGCAGTGATGCCAGCAACTCAGAAGTGCATCAGAAGTTGTTTTAAAGTACTGAAAAGCAACGTGTAAACAGTGAGCAAATGCATGAGTAAATAGAGAATGAAGTTGTCATCAGCTGTCCTTCTGTGGAAGCAGGAAAATGCATATTGTAAAATGTGGCTAAAAGCAGAACTTTCTTTTATTTGCTGCCTCAGTGAGTACCCAGCTTTCAGAAGTGTAAAGCTGATAATTTTCAAACCCACCCTCACGAAGTTGCCTCAGGAATAACCCTTATGGAAAATTATGAAAAAAAGCAGTCACATTGCTCTTCAAGTCAATATTTTCCTTATGGTTTTAATTCAGGTCCTGGTCAGAAGCTAATGGTATTTATTTTCCTTTGACTTCCACGATCGTTGAACCCAGTCTTTAACATGCACAAATTCATGAAAAGCTGGGGAACTTGTTTATTCCCAAAGTGAAGCAGTCTTACAGACATTTCTCCTTTTTTTCTAAGGCTGCCCTTTTCTCTTTGGAATAAAGGTGTGGGCAGTAGGCCATGCTTCAACGTCTGAGACCATCTGCCAACACAAACAGAAAAAAATTAATTATGAATAGTGTCTTCCCATGCTAAATCATTTATTGTAAAGGAGTTTTTCGGCTTGTTTGTAATGGCTGTAGCCTAAGGGTGCACACTGTATAAATTGCCTGATTACAGGATACAGAACACTTCTAAATAGGCCTCAGATGATTAGGAGAGGGGAAAGAAATTAAAAAGGCCATTTTCCTTTAGGTATGCAAATGGATTGCAGAACAATAGACAAAGATATGAAAGACCATGATAAAACATACCCTCTTTTCTTTTACCTTAAATTATGTACTAGGCAAGTAGCAAGCTTCATTACATGTGTCAGCTGAGATGTGAATTGTTTCATAATTGAAACAATGCTGTTGCCAGATAGTGCATGTTAGATTTCAAGATAAACTACCAGTCTTTGTGTCCTCAAGCAATTTGGGGTTTGCTGCCTAAATCTGTCTTAGCAATGGTTACATTCTGACCTTGGTTTAATTTAACTCTGCCTACTTTAGCCTCTTTGAGCTACCTTTTCAAATAGTAAGGGCTGAATTTGCTTTTGTCACACTAGATCCTCCTCTCAAGTCACAGTTACGTGTCTGCATCTCCTGAATAGCCAGCGCTGGTATTTTACTGCCCATTTGAAGGTAGCTGGGTGTGTTTAAACAGCGAGGGGAACAGCAGGAGCCGTCTCCTAGCTGGCTGTCACACTCTCACACATATTTGCATTCCCTCTTTCCCACGTACACATCTGTGTACACATTCCCTCTTACACACGTACCCGTCCGTGTGGATCAAGCATATCTGCCAGTTCCTGTGAGCTTGAATATTTGGGGAGGTACAAATTCGTGTTTCCTGGTGCTAAAGTATCTTGAACATCTTAATAGTCAGCAGCAGCTCCTAGAGAATTGAAAGGTGAGAGATGATAGATAATATTGCCTGTAAGTATTGCTCTTCAATGACACATAGGGCTCCTTGGAGTCAAAGTGACTACAGCAGTTGGTCAGAAGTGGGTGCTTAACAGCTACAACCCTTTGAAAAATTACCACTTCACACCTCCATCCACCCAGAAATGAAGAAAGGTTTTCACAACACGTGGCCAAGTGCAGCAGAGGCAGCTAGAAGAAGCTCTCAAGTGCTGACAATAGGACAGTCTGAAGCAAAGCTTCCCCTTGCGTCTGACTGAAGGGTTGGTTCGACAGCCAAATTGCTGCATCACCAGTGTGCAGCAGACAGGATGCTGAGATCACCAGATGGGGTTTAAAGATCACAGAATTAAAAATCATAGACTTAAAAATCATGGATGTTTAAAATTATGAAACTTTTGAAATCTTATTAGCCTGCTATATTAAGCATTTGGGTTTAAGATTTTTCTTTACAAATATGATGTGTCAAAAATAGCAGGGACTAGGACCCTAAGGCTGAATTTTTTTGATAGTCAAAGCTAAAATTCTTCCATCATTATAAAAGGCCAGGACCTGAATATAAAATTCGAAGCTTGTTCTAGTGTTATCAGATTTGAAAACTGCCTACTATTTAAACTGCCTGCATTTTGATGTATTTCTTAGAACAGCACAGGAACAGACAGCAAGTTTGGCCAGCAGGAGCTTATGAGAGCTGAACTGTGTGTTACAGTCATGAGGAGCTCAGCTACACAGTGACGTTTTAGTGTGTCTCCCCAGAAAAATCAAAATCAAGATTCAGGAGGTAGTCAAGTCTAAATTTTTTAGATAAATATCTTGTTTCCCATAAGACAAGTAAGCAAACAAGGAAGTGAAAAAAATCTCCACATATATGCACTGTACACATATGTATGGTGGGCTTTCTGACAGCCCAGTCTGCCCCACGTTCTCAAACCAGTCTTTCTCCAGAGAAGAAATGTACTTGCATGTGCACCTTACATGTAGAGCCCCATCCTCTGATCCAAGTGTTAAGTCCAGGACTGTCCTTCCTCCTATTTGGAATCTCTTGATCATTCTAATAGTTTCCCCTGGTAAGGTCAGGCCATCAGGTCAGCTCATTGCAGTGGCAGTTCTTCTCTCAATCAGATGCAAGGCAGAAAGGAGTGGAGAGGGGGATGGTAAGGAGATTTTTATGATACAGTCATCTGGGGCTTGCAAGAGCTGTAAATTGGGATTTAGAGTGATATCACAGTTCTTTCAATTATTTCACCAAGTAACAAGGGAAACAGCACTTTGAATGTAGTACTAATGAATAAATAATGCACTCATTTGAAAGCTGGAGTTGAGACTGAGAAATATATCCAGTATTTTTTAGTGGGCCTGAAGTTCCATTAATGTGGTGGATCAGACAGAGGAACCACGCAGAGGGATGCACATGATGCCAGTGTGGCTCTGCCACCTGCCCCAGCCAGCAGGGAGGCAAGCACAAGTGTTCCTTCCACACCTTTTCTGTGTGCCTAGTCTCCCCGTGCATTGTTACACTTTTTTTCATCTAAGGGATGTGGAAAAAAAGACAATGTTAGGTTAAATATTGTTTGAATCTGTCATTCCTTTTATTTAGCACCCACATACTGCTCACGTCAGGCTTGGACTTGGTTGTGTCCTGTGAGGTCCTTGGCCTGCTGGAACAAAGCACAGTGAGAGGTCACCAGTCCCTCTGGGGAAGCTCTGACCACTTTCAGTGCTCTGTGACCATGTCCTTGGACTGTTTGATGAATTTTGCATAGATAGTTCTGGTCCATTTGGTTGTCAATCAGCAGTACAGCCACTGCAGTCATTTGGAAACTTTCTGGATTAGATGAAATGCTGCCTGGTCCCGTAAAACATCAAAGATGATCAGGGAGCAGAGCAGTTAAAAGTTATCTGTCCTAATAATTTCTCTTTACTTCACTCTGTCCATTTTCCTTTGCAACCCTTTCCAAGCAATCATCCTGTATGGAACTGTGTAGACCTGCTTACAACTGTCCCTTGGTTGCCCAGTGTTTTTCTCTTGCTTCAGTTACAGCAAGAACAAACTATAATTCATTGCCTTGTGCAGCTCCAAATACACTGTTGCTGATTACTTTTCCTAATAATTTGAAAACAGGGTGGAAATCTGTCATGTGCATCTTTACTAATAGAATCTGTAAAGCTGTGATGAATATTTGTGTTGTTTTGGAGGAGGAGTACCTTCCACGACTAGGAGTTTGTGGAATTTCCCCTCCCTGCTTCTATGGATTGTAAATTCTTGATGAGTAACTGAGATCGGGTCACAATGGAATGAAATCTGTGACATATTATTGATTTCTTTTAGAGATTAGGAAATTCATAAGCCATAAGATGCACTTTAAGTTTGGTCCTATCTGGCAGATCACCTGCTGGAATCAGTGAGTCTCTATGGATGCAGTCATTTCAGGATCACTATCATCATTCAGACATGAAAAATTATTTTAAAATGGATATGTAATAGACTTAATTTTTATAAAATGAATATTTGCAGTTAGCATCAACAAATACATTTCATTTCATTTGATGTTTGTGTTTTTCCTCATTCTTAACTATTAGATAGATGAAAAGCTTTGAATCCAGTTTGAAATATGGTATTATATATCCTACGTTAGGTATCTTTGAAATAGCATGTGTGGGTGTTTATGACAGTTTTGAAGATTGATGATTGACAGTCACTCCCATAAAAAGTAGTAATATGAAGAATCACTTGTTTCAAGAATGCTGAGAACATTCTTTACTTTGATTTTTATTCTTTCTTTTATGAAACCTGAAAAATAGTTTTATTTTTTAAGAATAAGAAAATATGAACAAAAAGGCACTCCATTAGGCTAATCTACTATATTTTTATTTGACTGCATGATCTAAAAAATCAGCTCATATTCTGCCTCCTAAAGTCATACAGAGTGCTTTTTCAGGTTTTGTTTATTGTAAACTCGATCCTACATGATCCTTACTACTCCACAAAACCTTGGAAAGGCAAAGCAACTAGAAAATCAATGTAAGGAAATTTTGTGAAGCAATCCCTTCCACAGTGAGTGTGAAAACCAGAAGAAAATAGTATCCTCAGAAGTGTAAAGTAGCTTTGGCTTCTACCCACACTTCACTGTTCTCGAGATAAATGTCACAGACCATTTTGGACTCTGAGGAAGCCACACCACCCGAGCAGCTGCCTGGACAGCCACCTCCTCTGGGAATGCAGCAGCACCTGAGGTAAAGCTCAGCCCTGCAGGATTCTCCTCTCCCTTTTTGGTGGTGATGCAACACCCTGTTTCTACTCTGGTCGTTATGTGTGATGATATATATTGTGGTCGTATTGTTTAATATTGACTAGAATCTTAAAATGCTTTTTTGTTTATTTAATTTTCAGTGGCAACAGTTCCCCTTTCCTCCCCATCCTTGAATTTGTTATTTTTTAGGTTTCAGGTTTGTAGGTAGGAGGGGAATGTATTAAGGATCAAAACAAAAGCTGTTGATGATGGGTGCTTTAAATTACCTTCGTTATCCATTAGAGGATTTTTACAGGTAAAATGGGTTTTTATCATGACATCTAAATTTCAGTCTGTCTAATGTTTAGACTGAGTCTTTCTGTTTACTCATCAAATTTCCAGGGGATTCAGCTGGCTTTGATACAAAACAGTCATAAATTTTATCTCATCTATTCCAGGTCACTCTTCACCATAGACAGTTTTTATTAACTAGTCATATAGCCTAGAATTATATAACTAAGAAATTGCCATATAGCTTACTAGAAATGTTAAAATATGTGCTCTAACTTATAAAAATAAGTTCCTTTCTCATGGCCTCTTCTGCCAAGAGGTAGATCTTGTCCATCAGTGCTTCATTTAAATTGCATCATATGACACTGGTGGTACTTACATAGTCTTTGAGGAGTATTGGCTTGTGATACTGCTGGGGTTTTGGCCAGGGACAATTGATTTTTATTTTGTGACTATGAAGCAGAAAGACACTTATCTGCAGACTGTTTCTGCTCAGCATGCTGACAAATCAGATGTTTAGCTGGTGCAAATAAGTATAGCTTCTGCATACTTCCTTACAACAGCTTAGCCTTTAACATACCAGATTTAAAAAAAGAAACAAGTAAGATTCCATGGCTTGAAAACTATTCTTTTCAGGAGTGAATCATATGCTTTTAGCAAGCAGTATACTTATAGTATACTATATTTAATACTTACACAAAGAGATAAAGAACTGCATCTAGTTTACAGGAAGGTGGAATAGAAATGAAGGTAAACTTCTAGCTCTGCCTTTGCCCTGCTTAAACTGCAGCTCCTGTTCAACCTCTAAGAGCCTGACTAGAACCTTTACCTTCCTCAGAAAGTGCTTGGATACCTGATGAGAAAAGAAGATCTCTAGGATCACAAAAAAATATAGTTGACATAAAGATAGGATATTTTCTTGTTGGCTTACAGGACAGGTAATTTCTCAGATTGTGCATTTGTGCAGAGAAGGAAAAGATCCCCATTGCGTATCTGTGTTTGTTAACTTAATCTTTTCATGTTCAAAATGGTGGGAATGATAGCACTGCAAATAATGTGTTATTTTTAAGGCTTTCTAAGTCCTGTTTCTTAATTGACTTGGACATACATACTTGCTAATTAGGAGGAAAGTCTATGTGGGACTCCTTATGTTAGACAGATTGCAAATAATAAACAGGCTCTGCAGAAGTGAAACATTTCTACTAGTTTTGTGATAAGGCAGTTTGTACTAGTTTTGTGATGAAGTCTGAAACATTTTATGCTTACTACATACAGTAAAAAGCAATATATATTTCTAGGCTACCAGTACTTTCTCCCACATTTTGTAAACAGGAGCAAAATACCACAATTTTCACTAGCTCCTGGGTGATAGCTCTGTGTGTTTTATTAGGAAAAATGTGGTAATGTGTTGAAAGATTAATAAATAACTTGTGAATAACCTTACTTACTGCATACTCTGAATGGCCCATTGTCCTCCCATCATAGTAAGACTTCATCATACTATGAATCACTCAGCAATCCTGAAGCAACGTATCACAGGTAGCATATACCTTTACATTTCAGAAGAGTGACAAACATGGTATTTTACAGTGCTGTGCATGACTGATGATGCAGGAATAAGTAGGAGTAAGAAGTACACTGGAGTTATAAAGATATGTTTTAAATGAAACCTAAAAAGCAATCAGCTAGCGAATTTTATTTTCTGATGTTTTGTGCTTGAGAGAGTGGGAGCAAAAACCAGACATTATTTCAATCATCATGACTGTGCTTTCCTGGCATGCATGTACAGGAAGACACAATCTATTCTTGTTTCTATATTGAAAACTAGAGACTTAGGTTTACGTGGGTCATCTACATACATTTTTGCAAACCAATACCATTGTAAGGTTTCCTCTTGGAAAGATTGTTCAGTGATGAGGCTCAAGCTCTTCAGTTCTTTTCTCATCAGGTTCTGTGACCTCTTTGTGAATTTAGTGACATAAGATACACAAAAGTTGCCAGGGAAGGGATAACCTTATATACAGTTTGACTATTTCTCATGTAGCACAACTGATTTAGGTGACTGTTGCCGATCTCACATCTGCCACCAGCATTTCACAAAAGCTTTTGAACCCAGATCAGTTTACAATCAACTTTATAGTATGACTTCATAAACAGTCGGAGTGGTGCAAATCAGAATGAAATAAATTGCAGCAGGAGATGGGAACAAGTGTACCAGTGCCAGGAGATGTCCTTTTGGGAAATGGAGCTGAGGTGTGCTCACACCCATCCTGCTGGTTACCTTCCACTGACAGCAGGAACTAACAGGAGGAGGACGCTGAAGCTGTTTCTGCAGACAGTGTCAGACCATGGGTTGATGTGTAAGAGCTCCTCCCTATAGGCTAAACATGGTTTATCTTATGCATGTTGATCTTTAGTTGATTTACTGTACTTTCTTCCTGAGTTTCCATGCATACCAGTCCTAAGTGTGTTAGGAACACTCGTGTTTGGTAATAAACCTAAAAATATATTTGTACATTGAAATAGGTGATCAGATACTGGCAAAGAAGGAGAGAATAATTGACACAAGGAAATTCTTCCAGGCACTTTGTTTTAATACTGATAGTTTCACATGTTCTTATGAAATGTCTCAGTACAGTTCTAAGAGAGACATCTTTAAATGCCCCCAGCTTAATTTCTGAGACTATGTTTCTGAAGAAGGTAGACTTAGCATGCTTTGAAACAGTAGTTTTACTAAAATAACCTTTAGGACTTTACATGTATTCTAACTAAAACCAGTTTAGGATCTGATTGGAAATGAAGTCTATTGCTGATGCAGTTCTAGGATCTATTTTTTCTTTAGAAGCGGGGTCAACTGTGGAAGTTCTCTGGCTTCTGGGTCAGAGAGCCTACCTTTGCTGTGCTACTACAGATTTTTGTGAGGCCACTTCTGTAGATTTCAGCACAGAAAAGAGGATTAACTACAGCACAGGAACAGAAATGAACAGTCAGAGTCTAAAAGGAAATACAAGAATTTCTGTGCCTTACTGTCAGAGAAAAATGTCAGGTAATTACATCTTGAGCAACACCAAGATTGCATTTCAGTGATTATTAAGACAACAGATATCTTTTAACTTGTTTCTCAACCATCTCCTGACTGTAAAAGGGTGAGTTTATTGTCGTATTCACTAATGACTTTAAACAGCCTTTATGCTGATTTATAGATTAGCTATGACTGCAGGAGAACCGTGACCTGAACCACTGTCCAAGTGTGTGCTTTTTGAGTTTGAGTAGGGACAGAGAACCTAAAAATATTTATGTGTGAGAGCTGGGGAAGAGGCAAAGTGGGAAGGCCTGCAAGGGCATTTTGGAGCTTTGTGTCAAGTTTGGTGTGGTGCATGGGCAGGTGTTGGGGTCTGGGCTTTGGGAAAATCATCCACTGCGATGGTGTGACCAGTTCACAGCATGCCTGTAGCGCGTAAGCTGTGCTTTCAGTGGTTTAAGCCTTTTGTTTTGGGGTGAAGTGTTGAGTTTGGGGGTAGTTTTTCTGCTAACAATCATCCAGTTCAAGTGTGCGCCTCACTGTTAATGTGCCTGAGCTAAAATACTGTACAACAATTTTTACCCTAAAAAATAGGAAGACCCAAATCCTAGAGTCTTCCAGAAGTCAGAAAACACAACTGGTATCTACTAGTGGCTCTTATGATCACTCTTTTTAAACAAGTTGAGCAAACAAAACGTTTTTCCTTCCTTCTAGCTAGAAAGTTCTGGTGTCAGCATGGGTAAGTAACACTCACAAGATATAGCAAATGATTTCTTAGGAACTGTCCTTTTCTTATTCATATATATGTACATATGCACCGTTGTACCTTGGCTTTCAAGCATCATGTGTCTGTTTAAAAGAAAAGGACACTTACCTTGAAAATCAGTTGTCAAAGTGCTTGAATTCCAGCTGAGCAGGATTCCCAAAAGAGCAATCCTTGCCAGTTTGTATTATGGAAAGGCCTAATTCTGACACACTGTTCTGTGGAGCCTTTTCCACACACTAAAGCAGTTTGAATTAATTCTCATGTTAGAGTCAATCAGCTTGAGAGTTTTCCTGAAGGCAGTTGTTTCAAAGTGCATGCAGTTTTAATGAAAAGCAAAGATAGCTGTTTTCAAGCTTGGAGAGCTAAAAAGAGATTTTCACAGAGGCTCCTGTATGTATACCAGGCCATTAACAGTTAAAAAAGTAAGATTCTGTCAGGAGTCAAGCATGTTTGGTAAACTGGCTTTGCAAAGGCAAGAAGCTTGTTTCTCTGATCAGATCTCTTTTCCCCTTTGTCTGATGCTGTTATGCAGGTCCAACACTAAGATATTGTACTTGGTGGGTTTGTTGAGACACTGTTTGTTGTTTTGGTGTTATTTGGTTACTTCTTGACTCCTTGTTCTCAGTGAATGTTGCTTCTTTTTGTGATGGATTTGTTCTTCTTCATTAAGAAGTTAGGAAAGGACTTTAGTGGGACTAGATTGCTAACCATAAGCCAAGAAATTTTCAAATCTTAGAAACTTGGTGTGCATGGTTCTCAAACACTGAGTATTAGTATCTGCATTGTGCTTGTTTAGCTAAGAGAGTAACGAGGAAATGTTTAAGAGAGGTGAGCTTCTATGGGGACAGACTGTTCTTAGGCTTTGTTTATATTTATTTAGTTCATAAACACACATAATAAAACAGTTTCAGACTACATAAACTGTTTTCAAAAATTGCTTGAAGAATATCCATGTAAGGTGAGTTTGGGTGTAGATGGGGACAAAGTATCTCAAGTGTGCCATGTGTATTCTAAGATTAATAGGAAAACCTTTCAGTGTGGTCCGATTGCATCATCGATGCACCCTCCCTATTGAGGCAACTTGCTTTTGCAGCTGTTTGATATAAATTCCTCGCATATGTCTTAGTCCAGTTGGTTTATTTTTATAAACAATAAATAGCCCAACATTCCTGCAGTGTTTCCCTTCCCTCGGACAGTCTCGTGGAGCCATTTGCCATGAAGGCGGTGGCTGCGATTAGCGGCGTTTGCACAGATGGCGGCCATCGTTTGGGAAATCTCATAAATAGTGGAACACGTGGACTTTTTCCTCCCCCCTTCAACATGATCACAACAGATTATGAGGGCCTACAAATCACTACCAGATGATATTAAGTTGCTTTGATAACACTCTGGGTCCCTTCCGGTGTGATATTTTTCTTCATTAGAAAGGATAGCTCAAGCACACCAAATCCTCTTACTCTTTTCTCAAAATTTATAGATCTCAGCCTCTAAACTAATTGTTAGTTGCACAGCATGCCCTAAGCTGTGCCCAGACAGAGCAATTACATCCCCCGGCCCTGATTAAAGGCACAGAGGAAACAGAAGTGCAAAGAAAATGAAACACTCTTGGCTGTTTGGGCAGGATGTCATTGCTGTTGTTTGCCTTTTTTGACATTTGTTGATAAAAGTGAGAAAGGAGGTCAGTTATCCATCACTGACCCTTGTTCTATGCCAAAGATGTGACAGGCTTGTCTCAGGCTACTGACTCCGTTTATGAAATTATAAACAAAAAGGGGTTTCTAGGCCAATGTGCTTCCTTTCTATTAGCAGCTCAAGAAATTCTTCATTTTCCCCCTGCTAAATTATATTGCTTTCTGTGTCTTTTACACTCATTTGCTTCTGTGTGTACGCCTAAAACCACAAAATGTTTTTGTTGAATGAGCAGAGCTGTACTATGATAAAAACTCTGCAAATTACCTAGAACAAGGGAAAACTCATATTCAAATGTTTCTGCATATCCAGGCATTTGTTATGGAATGTTCCTCACCTGTAAATTGCAGCTTTCTACTAGATGTGGTTTCCTTTTATTATTTAAAGTAACTTTATGGCTGACTATTTGTATACTTTAACAACCAAAATCAAGTTTTCCAAAAGAAAATGGGAAAGCACTATTTGCTTTCACCCCATATTTTTTCTGAGGTCCTCATGTTCAAGTTTGTACATTTGAAGCAGAAGTACTTATTTTTAAAGTACTCAAGTGGCTTAAAAATCATATACAAGCATCTAAAAATAAGATGGCAGAGAGCAGCAACTTTCTTGCATTAAATCTAAGCTTGTGTTTTCAGTGCAAATGGTTCCAGTCTACTGGGAGTTATCTATTTCATAGAGCAGTTTGTAGAAAAGGTACTGTATTGTATTTTAAATATTTTTACCAGGACTGCCAGAGACTTCACATTTTGAAGTCTTTGTTTAACCAGTTTCTCTAATTGCTTTATGTGATACACTAACACTGCTTCATACTAAACAGATGGCTTGTACAAAGGATCAAACCATAATCTCATGGTGTCTATAAAGAGTCAGAAACAAACAGCTTAAATATTTTTGAAAGTAAAAATAGATTTTTTTTTCCTATTTTTTTTCACTTTGTTTTCTCCCTTTTTAAGACAAAGAGAGATTTTCTATTAAATGACCACACCCTGTCCCAATGTTTAAATATCTGATAAACTCAGATATAGTAGTTCTTCTCTCCTCTGTGTCCCGTGCACCACGACTGAACAGAAGAGAAGCTTTCAGCGGTCACTGTCTCTTAAAATGACCAAACATCAAAGAAGTTCAGTGAACTTGAAATTATATCAGGAAGTAGATCAGACAAAACCTTACTTGTGTGCATCTGTAGTTTCCACCGTTTTGTGCTTTTAAGTGGATTTAGTTTCAGATATTCTGTCTGTGGAAACTGTACACTTGCAAAACTACAGGTCACTCCCCCACGAGCCTCGGTCCCATGGACAGTTTTATTATTGCTGTTAAAGGCTGACTGATCTGGTATTAGTAGAATAATACAGTAAATAAACAGCATGTAATAAATTAGAGCTTCACACTTTGAAGTCTTTGTTTAACCAGTTTTTTAATTGCTTTATGTGATACATTGACACGGACTGTTTCATGGTACAAAGCTTGGTTGCACCATGGATCAAATCTATAATCTCATGCTGGCTGTAAAAAGTAAATACATAAATAAATTTTAAAAATCCAACAAAACAAAACTAACAAACTATTTAAACAAGGTGCTTATGACCTAAGATCCCCACAAAACTGCTGTAACTAATGACTGAACATTGTCAGAATGGGAGTCAGTTTGTTAAGACCCTACAGATGAAAGCAAGCATGAAACCTTGTGTTACATTCCCACAAGAAGCAGTGATGAGCAAAAACCTATTTTCAGGTGCAGTGAGTTTCTGTCCTTCTCAAATAATCAGAATTATAAAGACTGACTTAAGATATTTGCTAAATGCATGCTTGAAGTGATCCTTGAGATAGGTCTCTTATAGAAAAATACCTTCCCTGTCCTGCTACCTTTTTACAAGTCTTCCCTAACCAGTGTTGCTGGAGAAGCCCTGCAAAGAAAAATTCCAGTAGCCTTACTGCCAACCTTAGCTGACTGATATGGCTGTTGAGAGATGTACTTTAGGTGAAGGAGGGATTCCTCTTTTCTCGGCAAAAGAAAAATCCATAGATTTTACCTGTATTCCTTTCTCTAGCGTGCCTGTATATCTATTTGTCTGTGCAGTTCAGAAATCAAAGAGTCAACTGGGGGTTTTTTTGAGGTCGTAGACAGAGAGGGTAAAAACCTCTGGTTTTTCTGTTCCCTTGTTGTTTAAGAACCTTGCAAGAAAAAGGAAATCCACTCTGACATTCTCTTTTCAAGCTATCTATAAATTATTTTCTGGAACATTTCCTGAAATAAACAGAATGCACAAGGTCTGACAGCTCTCCACATGTGCTTTTGGTGCAATGGGTGAATATAACTACTGTTCCTGTAAGACAAGGCAGAAGTGAGACATTACATGCCATGTGGGAGAGGCTGTTAACAAATTGGTGGAAATGGTTACGGTTTTCAACTTGTCAAGCATCATTTTCTTAGCTTGATGACACCTTGTAAGACCAATAAATAATTTATGGGGTATCTAAATGTTTCAAATAGGAGTTTAAGGACTGGAGGAAAGAGGTCTAGGGTCTCATAGTTAATCCTATTCGAGCAGCTTCTTATTAAAACAGCCCTCCACAAATTGATTACAGCTGCAATCCCTTTTAAGAAGGATTATTTAAAAATCCCAATTATAAAGACTATTTGTAAAGAGTAAAATACTTAGTGTCAGTTTTGCGTGGAGACTGTGGCTTGACTCAGTTGGCAGAAGTGGGTTATCCTTTTCCTGCCTTTCTTTTTGGGAGGGTCTACTCATGGTCATTTCAAACAGTGGCTTTAACACAGTTGCTGCAAAGGAGGTTTGCTTTTTTCATGTCACTTGTACTCCCTGGCTGCCTCTGCTGGCCCACCTCTGGTAGGCTCTACACTGTCCTTTGCCTCCTTTTGGCCCTTCTGCTTGACTTCATCTGACATAAGGAAATGATATTTAAAGTTCACCCTAATTCAGGACTTGGTCCTGAGATCCCATTTAATAGCATTTCCCCAAAAGGGCACATCTTCATTCTTACAATTCATATTCACTCACAACCTACAGTAAATGCGAGTGAATGTGATGGGAAAAAAGGGCTAATATGGCTGTGTTTTGTCTCATTTTAGGTGCTTAAGACCACCTCTGAAAAGCTTCTTTGCACAATTCTGATGACATCAGCAGTAATAAACCCACTGATGAACACAGTTTAACAACAGTTGTGCAACTCTGAACCGTGTAAAGGAACCAGGGCAGGTCAGTGCATTTGATTCTGTGGTTGACATTTGGAAACATTTCTAATGATCTGACTATGCCATTATATTTTAAAATATTCTAGTGACTTCAGAGGGATTCATATAATACACTGTGAGTCCTCTAAGGACAAGTTTTCTTACAGCTAACCTGTATAACACATCATGTTTGCATTTTCAAATAGGGTGACCTCAGTTGTACTCACTCAAACAAGTAATGCCCCTTCCAAAGCTTCAGTCACCAGAGACTGTTGCTTGAACTGCTGTGACAAAGCTTATTTTCTTATGGCAGTAATGTTTGAAATAGTGTATATTAAGTAAGTATTTAAGAAAAGTCTTAGAAACAGAGCTGTAAATTTGTAAACATGAGTACTTAATCAAGAAACTGAACACTTAGAGATCCAGTCAGGGACAGAAACATACCCTATAGCCATTTATCTAATCAAAATTAACAAAGTACTTAAAGAGTGAGCACTCGTAATGAGCTGCTTGTGAATAAGCTGGCAACCACGAATAATTCTCTGAATACAAATACTCTTTCAAGGAAAAGCTGAACTGCTTCTGAGCAGCTAGTGAATAGAAAAACAAAAAGCAGGTGGCATTTACCAAATAAACTGTGTGTTTCACCCAGTTTTGCTGACCATGACAAGAGTGATAAAGACAAACAATACTTCCTTTCATAGATAAAGAAAAAGGATAGCTGAGTAAGAAAGATGGTAGATTGGGCAACTTCTATTCAGGTCTCCATTTAATCACACACTCACCATTTTGTTTTAGTCTCACTGCTTTACACTCATGTTTTATTCTGAGAACTTAGGGTCATGTTTTTCAAGGTTGAAATCAACTCCAGTTAATTTTAGCAAGAGTTAAATGCCAGCCTTACCATTCCTGTCAGTGCTTACTTATTTGTTAATGTACTTAATAGCAGTTCACTACTTCAGGTAGACATGGAGAGGTACATGTATTGGTGGTAGTGAAGCATGTGGGTAAAATATTTAAGATCACATCCTCATTTATGTTTAATGACTGTATGAATATAGAAACATCTTTTTTCATCAAACTATAGAAAGGCTGGACTGTTAGAAGTCTTTTGAAGGGTGTATTTTATTTTGCTATCATTTTCCAAGTAGGGTTAGGGGGAAAAAAAACAGATAAAGACGGTTATTTGAATTTATAATTTTTTTCTTTCTGAGGTTTTGCCTCAGTTTATGAGAGGACAGGCTGCTACTAAAGCTTTTAGTCTAGCATCTCACCACTATGTGGACTGCTCTGTGGGCTTCTTTCTATGTAGACATGCATATCTGCACACATATATGTATCTATTTCACAGGAATATCTAGTCATCATTCCTTTTATAGTAGTTCTAACTTTCTGCTACATGTGCTGAGCTGTAAAGTATTAAGCCTTGTAATCCCTCAACCCCTTAGATGTGGTTTGCTGGGGGGGGAGGGCTGTAAATCCACGGTGGCAAACAAGAAAAGCCTGAAGCTGTGAGCAAACAGGAAACAAATTATCTCAATCCCAGAATGTAAACTGTCATTGACAGAGATGCATGAAAGAATCATAACAGGGAAACCTGCTTCAATTTTTCATCCAGTTACCAGCTGAATCACTGCCATTACACTGAAGAAGCAACTGCCAGCCCACCACTGACATGGCAGAGTTCTTTACATGTTGTTGTGTGCACAAAGCAACCATATAGCCTGACTGGCATTTGCTCCTTTTCATGCTTGCAGACTGATAATTATTGTGCACTGCCTCAAGCTTGCAATTAGAGGCCACCAAGAAACAAAAAATAGCTGAATTTCAAGATTAAGCCTTTTCCATGACGAGTCATATTTTCTCAGCAGGGAATATGCTGTTGCCAGTAAAAACAGAAATCACCTATGCTGTACTGGTACCAGATTAAAAGACATATTAGCTGCAGGAACAAATGGAGAATTCACATATTATAAAAAGTAATAATAACTGTCATTGTTGCTGGTGGCAGAGTTGATGCTGGCTCCTGTCACAATGCAGCTTTTAAGGGGGATGAGACAAAACACTGAGCTCCCAAGTACTTGTAATTATATATTCTATAGTAATTTTTCAGTATGGATATTCACTCTGTGTTTTCGGTATGTTCTCATTCTGCTTTCCCAGGCTTCTCTCCTATCTCCCAAAGCTTTGCAGTTTAAGTTCATAGGAGATACTTCACTTCCTTTATTGCATCAAAAAATGTGCCCTCCTAAGCATGCCACCCTGTTTGGCTCACTTTCAATGGTAGGCAGAGTATAACAAGTTAATAAAGCATTGGAGAAACACTTAGAACAAAGTGAAATACATGAAGAAGACGCTGTCAATGAGGAATGTTAAAGAGAAGGTTTTGAGTTTCTTTTTTACTTTCTCATTTTATGACTTTTCCTGTGTTGTATAGTGATGGTTAAGATAAGTTACTTTGGAAAAATCAGAGCTGCTCTGCAATAATAATCAAATCAGTCTATATATGGACAAGTTTAGTGGTATGTTTACTGTAAAATTACATTGGTTTCACTTAATGGAGGATTTGGAAGGGGGAAGTAGAAGGAGAAGGAATGGCCCTGGTTGAAACTTCTTGGCACACTATTAAGAATCATTTAGGAAAGTTCTATCAGCTCTGAAGGTTCCTCTTCAGCCATTTGAACCAGGGCAAAAAGTGCTCCTTAAATACAGGAGGAAAAAAAAGTAGATGGTAGATTTCAAAGGGTGATCTTTTGAGAGATGGGATTTTATGGTTCAGGAGAATTTGCCTGAGGCAGAGCTGTGATCTGGGAAGAATCAGAAGCAGCAGCCCTGCTCACACTGCCAGAAGTGGCTGGCCTTAGGTGAGAGGAAACACCTAAATACCTTTATAAATAATACTTATCTTTCAGAAGGCCGTGTGATCACTACTCATTGCTGGATGCAGTCTGGAAAGATGACTGCCTGGGCTCACCAGACTTGCTGAACAAGACAGCTGGATTTGGGGACTTAGGATTTAAGTCTGTTTCTGGTCTGAGGGTGTCAGTTCTGCCCTGTGGATCATTTACAGTAATTAATAGCTTGCAGAAAATTAAACCATCTCACTGAGAGTGTCTGACTGAGTGCTCAGCTGAGGCTGGTTAGGTGGGATGAGGGAGAAACAAGAGTGAGACTACTCTTCTGAGGCTAGTAACTATTATCTTAGTTCAGCTGCCCTGTGAAACCTCCCTGAGAGTGAAGGGAGCTGCAGAAAGTAAAGAGCAAACTTCTAAAACTTAAGTACCAGAGGGACATTTTGTACTGCAGTTGCTTCTGTGACTGTGGGTTTAATGTAGCTCAACCAACCACGAGACCATTACCCTGGTTTTCAGGTGGGTTTTGTAGCTACTTTGGAGGTGCAGGAGGGATGAACACAGGGTCCAATCACAGTGTGGATAGTGCCAAGAAATTAGACAGAGGTAGAAATACCTGTGTGCTGTGATATTTGTTCCTTGCAGCTTTCTGTCATGGTTGCTTTCGTAATTTAATGAGAGTACTCCCACATAATAAGCTTTATTAATACAAAAATAGCCACGTATGGTCAATTTGAAATTTGGGGGCAGAGGGGTACATGTGTGTGTAGATAGGTGTGTATGAAAGGAAGCAGAGTTTGGTCCTCAAGGATGACGTTAAGTCCTAACTTAACCCACTAAGTCTTGTAGGATATCTTCAGTTATTTGAAGATCTTATATGTATATATTTTGTCTGTCATCTAGTATTTTAATATGTGGTCATTAAAATATTTTGAAAAGCAGCTGTATTTGAGGAAAAGTAGACAGGGTGCAGTTCAAAGCAGTTGATGTACATCTGCAAAGACCTCACTTTCCCCTCACTGATGAGTTACATTCTCCTTCCATCCTGACTGCATGCTCCTTTTCCCCATTTAATGACAGAAAGACAGCCAAGCACTTTCCTTTAAGATACTAGCTTGGGAGACTGTTCATCTACTCTGTTTGCCAAGTAAAAATGTCTTACTTTTGGGATGCTGAAGATTTTACCCTAGTCCCTCAGGAATGGCAGTATGCTTAATTTCCCTTAAAGTCATTCTGTATGCTCAATGAAAACTTTTGCTGCTCCTTGTTGTCAATTTAGTGTATTATTACTTATTTTAAACTCATTGAAGTTACCTTTGCAGTCATGATGTTGAGTCATGTTCAATTCCTTGTAACGCCTGGATCATTTGCCATAAAATCCATATGTGCACTTAATAAATCTGGCAATTAATAAATGTACTTTATAATGAAAAAAACCACATGAAGTATGATGATGGACAAACAAAGCAGGAATAATTCCTCACATAGCTACCTACACACCTGAAGATGTGCAGTAACATCGACCTATACAAAAGTCCATGTTACTCACAAATAATCCTAGACTGGAAGCATGAATATATAAGGCCAAAGTAAGTTTTTCTTTGACTCTCAAAATATTCAGCCAACTTTTCCCAGGGCTTCTTCCTGTCTCTTGCAGGTCACTTTTTGCTCATCTCCTGTTCTCACGAAGACAGTCTATAGCAGAGTCAGCTATTACAGGACTCATCAGCTTCCTGTCTCGACATCAGGCTTTTCCTTCTCCCTTTAGTCTTAAAAATGCACATTTCACTGTCATCCTGAAACTGCTTAGGCTATGGTCACAGTTATAGCATCATAGCACTCAGCAGCAGATGGGAAACTGCCTCCCAGAATGAGGGAAAATCAGCAGATTTTCTGTGTGGAAGAGACATTGGAACAAAATTGCCATTTCCCACTGGAGAGAGCTGTCCAGGGGATCCTGCTATCCTGAGTCTTTCAAAATCAGGTGATAGTCTCTATTCAAAGTTCCTTCAGTGTACCCTGGGAAAAAAACAAAACAGCTTTTTCTTGATGGACTCAAGAGATCTGCTGGGGGGGAAAACTGGACATGGCTCCTAGTTGTGAACTGTATTTTATAAGCAATTTGGGAAGCCAGTGGTGTAAAACCAGTAACACTGGTATGCATGTGGACCAGCAGACTTAGAAGCACCAGGTGATGGAACTGCCAACTTTGAGTTAGTTGATGAAAAGTTGTCCATTAGGGCAGCAGCTTTTCAGGTTACAGTGACCACAAGGTTTTCCATGTTGGGAGGAAATCTTACTGAGGATGCCTTGCTGCCCATCAGTGATGCTTTATGACCACAATTCACTCCACTGACTGTTGTGTGCAACCACAGCTGAACCATGTGACAGGTTCACATAAAAAGCACATGTTTCAGGCTTTAAGGAGAAATGGGAATGGTGGTAGCACAATGCTTTGCTTTGAGGTACTGGAATGAAACTGTACAGATCACAGTAACAGCTTTTGGAGTATAATACTCTTAATGTATTTATTTAATTAAAAATAGTGGTTTATAGGACAGCAAATGGATTCAGTTCTGTCCTTCCCCCATTCCACAAGTAGTGACTAATTCATTGTTTGTCATTAATACTAAATTTAGCAAATAAAAAATATTTAAAGGAATCAGTTTGTAATTCTGTATCTGTGTAAATAAAAATATACATGTGTATATATTTACACACATGGAGACCTAATTTTCATTTCAAATCATACTCAGATAGGTCCCACTGGAGCTGTAAAGTGAAGTTGGTTTGGGCCTGAGTACTTACTGGAAAAGATCCATTTTTTGTGAGAGCCTAGTCTTATTGCAACTCAGTGGGATTTTGCATATGATTAAAACATCACCCACACCATGCAAAAAAATGGTTTTGATATGAAAAAGAATCGGGTATACACAGTTACAATGTATTGACTTGTATCATCAGGCTTACCTTTAGCATAGTAATATTTCAGTTCTACTGAATCTCTATATTTATAAACTGATTTTTTTTAAACTGCTTGGAGTAAATTGCAAGGTTTTCCTCCATGGCACTGACTTATTGTTCTGCCAGAATGTCTTCTTTTGTCATAAAAACAATAACTTAGTGTAAGTAGTACTTTTGAGGTTTACTAATCAGACAGACTAATTGTATCTTTTAATCTGGGTCAATCTGCTCTTAGTTATTATAATTTCGCTCCAAGTCCCCCCCAAAAGAGGAACATTTGCAAATAATTTAGTGTCAGAAGCACTCTTATATAAACACTACAAGAATTGCTGGAAGGCCCAACAAAAACTCTCAAGAATTTTGAATCCAAATGTCCAATATATTTTTTAAAAGGAATATACTGCTTTTCTTAAAACTTGGGAGTGAACTTGAATGTGTGTGTCTGTGTCTTCAGGTGAACACATAAAAGGACTGGATAAACAGTTAGGGAATGGGGTCTTTCCTTTATTTACAAAGCTGAGATTGTCTAGACAGGGCACTTTTCCTGAATCAATCTACCAACTAAACTTAGAAAGACCATACTAATATTCGATTTCAGCTTCATCACCATGTCTGTACAATCCCTGCTTAGATTGCTAACCAGGGTGATTATTGCTCACTGAAACTGTTAATGTTTTGGTTGGATGTTTGTCTTCTCAAAAATGGACTGAAAGATTTTTCCCTGTAGGCTACTGAATTTTCATTGCATGTTAACTGTTTAGGTTATTTTCCAGCTCCACCACAATCCAGTAGCAAGAGAAGGCAGCTACCACAGGAAAAAAGAATATTCAGATTTCTCATGGAAACTTTGAAATTGGCTTGATAACCGGAGTGTTTTTTATGTCATATGAGGCACTTTGTCTATAAATTGGGGTCTGAAACCAGCTCTACCTTGTGAGCAGTACCAGGCAGCTGCCCTCAGGAAGCAGTTACTTTGTAATATCAACATAAGAAAGCTTCAAAATAAGTTTGCAAAAATATCTGTTCTTCTCACCTGTTTGGAAGTGCAATCATTGCTGCATGAAGTAATATTTTTGTTCAGTTGAAGGATGGTTTTACCACAAAGAAGTACTTTAGTAACACAGACTAAAGTGTTTTGTTATCAAGAAGGCAAAAGACAGTCCAAAGTTATGCCCACAGTTTCACATATGTCCTCTTGATAAGGAAAGGTCTTGAGAAAATGCGCTTTACCGTAAATTATGCTTTCCTGGAGGAAAAGAATATTGAAAGGGGGTTTTTGACAAGTACAATGTAAGAGATTAGTTCATTTGAGTAGAGAGAGTGCTTAAAAATGCAGCTGCATGTAGATTTCTTAAGAAACTACAACTGACAATTGAAGAGGAAACCTAAAACAAGATTACAAAAATTAATCAGTTGGCACAGAATGGTTGACATTAATGTGTGTACTTCTTTGTTTTGAAACTAGACTGTGGAGGAGTTTTCTTATATGGAAAATTTCATCTACTTGTACTTGTCTCCTCACATAGTCAAATATTTTGTGAGACAGATCAAAAACCCTCTTTGACAAGCTCATTCCCACGCTTCTCCTTATTAACCTGCTTTTTTTTATTGGGTTTCTCCTTTTCCTGGAGACTTGTTCAGTTAAAGAAAACTTTGCTTGAAATCTATTTCAGTAGCTCTATATCTCTTGGGCAATCAGTATTTAAATGAAACATGGAAATGGAGTTTAAAAAACATTAAGGGATGGAATAAGGCAAGTTCCACTAGCCTGTCAGAGGTGTTTGGGAGCATGGAAAGAACTGAGGTTGGTATTGGGTAAGGCAGTCAAGAGGAGAAGGTTCTGTGATGAACTATTGCTGTATGAACTCTGAGCTGTACCCTGAAATGCTGTCAGTGATTTCTCTCATACTTCAGAAGAGACAGCTCTTGGTGAAGCCTGTGGAAGTAGTACATGCAGTATTATCCTGGCTCAGAAGTTGGAAATTGGAAACAATCACAGACTGTTAGGTTTTAGTCAATATTGCTGCTTAGCCAGACCTCTCAGTTTTAGATATCAACAATTTTACCACCACATCAGTAAATGTCTTCTACATGTGCACACTCCTGTGATTTTCCTCTTTACACTTACAGAAAAACTAATAGCTTGTTACAGTTCAAATGTGATAATTTTCATGTCTTAACCACTTTCCTTAATGGGGAATGTTTGCCCTCTCTAAAGTTTAGCCATTTCCACACCACTTGTGTTCATGCTCTTCAAAGCCTCACGTCTCAGAGGATCTGTTCTTTCCCTCCTCTGGACTATTCCTTTGTATTCTGAACTTAGACAATATTTGAAAAAGTTTTTACAGATTCCAGTATTTCATCACTGTATAAACAAATAACCCTAGTTAAATAGCCATCAGATATTATTATTATAGATTTTGCAAATACTTCTTTGCTTCTATAAATGTGCACATCCAAACAGGGTAGAGCTGCTGGGCTATATGGAAAGCTGTGCAAGGGGCTAATGTGCTGTCTGCTTTATTAAGTGTTGTGATAATTGACAATAGTTAAATAGGAGTGCAGGGAGTTGCAAGATTGCATTAACTAATATGCACTGTGTGCAGCACCCATCACTCAGGGCTGAATAGTTATGAAAGTTTCTTTGTATGTTTTTTTTTCTATCTACCTTTGCATTTAAAGAATTTCTTTTATCCAGCGAGCTCAAGGAAATTCTTTTGATGCCTTTACTCATGCAGAGTAGTTTCTTACCTTATAAGTGGCACACTTGCAGCTAACAGGTGAGGCATCACTACTGTGAATACTGGTGCCCACTGCTCAGCCCACAGGAGGTTTGGAGACTGCTGTGTTGTGGTCATTTCTCCATGGTGAACAGTCTTTGTGGTGGAAGTCTTACCTGCTGGAACTGCAGAGTGTGAGTTCCTCTCTTCCCTCTGCATGATTAAAATTATATTTACTGAATCAGAGTACCCTGAATGCTACAGGTTTCTTTTGAGTCGATAACTTTCATGGTTCCCAGGTATTTGTGAAGTATGTCCCTGTTAAATCAAATGTATTGATAAACTGTCCCAGTTCTGGATACCTGTGCAATGTATTCCTTGACACAAAGAAATTCTACAAAGGCTACATTAACTTTTTGAAGCATACCCTCTGGGAGAGCCAATTCAAAAGCATCAGTTTCTTCCATTCAGACCATTGTGCAAACCTACCGAAAATGTTATAAGGCTTCTAACTGATAAGAGCCAATGGGATTCAAGAAGGTGCACATCGAATTGCAATTCTTTACAAGAATGTCATCTTAAGACAAAGAAACACATCTCTTAGTGCACCCATTTTCAGATTTCCCCCAAATACCTCCTCTTGAATTGAGTGGTAAATTCTTTCTTTGACAAACATATCTATTATAGATACAGTGTCTGCTCTAACTATGAGAGGAAGAGTGTGTCCAAGGGGTTTGTGAGCTTGGCTTTAGAATTAATTTGAAATTAAAAGAAAGCTAATTAAAATCTTTCTTTTACAGCTATGTTTTGAATTGATTCTGTAATTCCTTCAAGGCTAGGCATGAGTGAATATAAAGTTCAGACAGGAGGCACACTGGTCTTTTATTCCCAGGCACAGATATTGAAAAGGGAGCATAATGTAGATGGGAATGGATGCCTTTTCCTTGGGAGTCTTTTTTCTCCTAGAGGGTAAAATAATCTGGTGATTACACAATAATGTCATCTTAGACATAGGATTATTTTTAGCTCTTGTGATCCTGTTCATCTTTTTTTTTTTTTTTGTTTTTTTTTACTTTTTACCTATGCATGCAGCACTGTGGACCCGTGTTTTCCATCCCAGAGTATTATACTCATTTGCTTTTAACATATGGCAATCTGGGTTTCTTTAAAGAGAAGTCTATGCTGATAGAATCTCAGGACAGCATATATCTGTCAGTTGTATCTGTTCCTGTTACTATAGTACAGTGTGCTTAGAGCAAATACAGAAGTACTACATTTTTCCTCGAAGCCTGTAGAAAAAAATATTTCCAGGATCTTTGATTTCTGTAGTTCTCCCACCTAATATCTCCTCCAGAGTTTTGATTATTGCATTGTGATAGGCTGCTTAGAAAAACCCAAGACAGATAAGATAGATTTCATTTCTAACCCTGACATCTCTGCCACCCATTCATTACTCTCTTTTACATTTCTTGCTATGCCCTGTGAAAGCAAATGTGCCAGTTACATCTGCAGTTTCTATCCGAGGGGGGAAAACAGTTGTATGTTAACATCAGATTTTTTAAAAAGCGGGGTAAATTGTGTACAGTTCCAAATCTCCTTGCTTCAGGTGAATAATCAGCCTTGTCAGTAAGTGCAGGCAAGTGGTGTCTGTTCCTTGTGCTGTTGTTTGTTTTAAACACGTATTTCATAACCATTGTGTGAAAAGGCATCCTTTGCCTCTTTGGCTTAGGGAATGTTTGCAATCAAGCAACATTTGTTTTATACTGTAAAAACTGTGTGTCCCTGCACTTTTGCACCACTCTTAAATCTCCACAGTGACTCTCAGTGGGTAACTTACAAATGTACAAGAATGTTCAAAGCACATTTTCAAGGAAGAAGAGAATGAAAGGGGGGGGGAGAAAAGAGAAGAGAAAGAGCAACTCATCTAAAGTTACACCATCATCTTTAACAGCTGTGTGCATATTAAAGGAAGTAATGGGGGAGTGAAGGTACTGCATATTTCAAAGCTGAACTGTTGCAGCAACAATAAGAAAGGGGGGATGTTGTACAGAGTTAGCCAAGTGTTTGAAGTACATTACCGTAAGCCAAACCAATGAAGTGGACAAGATTTCTAGCATGCTGCAGTGGTGCCTCTGCGTACTTAATAACAGATGTTTGGTCTCTCTAGGCAGATAATTGTCCTGCTGTAAGGTTGGCTTGACCTGTGTGAGCAATACTGTGTACAGCACTGAAGCAGTAACAAATGATCATAGCTTTTCTCTTTTTACTGGTAGAATGCTTAGCCACGCTTCCTTTTAAGCACATAATTACTCCAAAGCAACTGGAGCCCATACATCCTCCTTGCCTAATGGCTCTGAAGCCATTTTGCTATAATTTATGGGGACAGGGTTCAAAGTTTTAATAATATTTGGATAATATCATTGCCAAAATGTCTTTGAGCTGTGATGAATAGAATGAGAGTGGGCACATTTTGATTCTGTGCATGACAGTGCGAGTGTTAACAGCACCATACTTTGTTCAACCTTTATGGAAACATTCACGAGCCAATTTGCTCATGAATTGTAGATATGAGCATGAAGAATTATAAACAGCAGTGGAAAACATACAGGGTTGCTTGTTCATAAGGCACTGTCCTGTTAGTGGCTCTTCTTTATGCAGATAAATGAATTGCAGAGAATACAAAAATGGTTTAAATAAACCCTTAGCAGATAATGTATTAGCACATCAACATAAAATACGCATGCACTGTGGCATGCTTTTGGATATTTATGTTTATACTCTCTGCTCAAGTGGCTCACTGATTTTTTGGCTTCCTATCATTCACCTAATAACTTCAGCATCCTAACTGCACCTCTGGGTATGTTTATCTGACAATCCAAGCTGTTCTTTGCTTTATGTGGCTTGCTGGAATTGGCTCAGCAATTTGCTCTGCGAGTCGCTCCAGTGTATGATAGGTTAATGATGTTAATCAAAGCTAAATAAGAGTAGACATGATCCTTTCATTGAAGCCATAGACCAGCCCAGACCAGAAGGTGCATTGATGGAGCAAACAAGCCTGTTGGATAGGTAGCAAGAGATCACAAAAATAACATCAAAATAATGTGTCCCTGAAGCTAATGTACACCTAGAGATTCATCCAAAGCCTACTGAAGTTTGTAGGAGTCTCTGCTGATTTCAATAAGGTTTAGACCAGATGCATAAAATTCTGCATACTTTGGCTAAGAATATTATTTTTCAGTTGCTTCATAGAGATACAAAACTTAGTGGTAACAACGTGGGCTAAATTCTGTGGCTAATTAGTTAGTGAGAGGTTAAGGATTTGTTAGTCAAAGAGCACAAGTATTTTTCATTACAGAAATGATATAAAAATACTGACTTCTCCAGGCACGACAGCTGCTCTCAATGATAAAAGCAAATACAAATATGAACAAGAATTGTTTTAAATGTTCCCAACAGTGATGGTAGCTTGAAAAAATTTAATAAATACTCTCTGTTTAATTCCATTCAATGATATTCAAGCGATGCTTCATTTAATCAAAGGGGCATTTGATTACAGAAATAATCAGCTGACACAGTCCCAATTCACTCTGGCCACTAAGAATGCATGTAGATGGCTAGATGTAACATATGTGAGGGTTGGCAATTATTTCTGAAAAACTGTTAGTATGGCCTTAATTACAATGGTCTGATTTTGTATTTGATAGCCTTACTTTAAAATTATGAAATTTTAATGTTAATTTCTTAAAGATTCTTTTAAATATAAGCCTTAATTACCTTGTGTAAATGGGGTTTTTTTTCCTCAATGGGTTGAACAGTGTTCATCAACTAAAATTATTTCTTATGATTATGCTGAGGTCTAAAGTCACCATGAACTTCCATGTCTGCTAAAAAAAAAAAATCAAATGAATATATAGGATTTCATTAATCTTCCAGTCTTCAAAGAATATTATGTAGTCATATAAAAATGTGATTGATAACTCTGGTGATTATCTTAAAATTATACACAGACAATTTTTCTGTATTAAACTGTTGACTAAGTCTTTAAAAACAGGTATATTTCTGCATTGGTTTATCACTAGAAGACAAAATATATACTTTATTCTTCCTCCTCCTATTGTTTTACTCCTTTAACTACAAAGAGAGTCTGGAAACCTTCAACCTCAGAAGTTAAAAATACAACATCTCTGCATTTTTCTTAATTGTTTTCTGGAAAAACTATGAGAGACAGAAATGATAAAGGCAGAAGTAGTTTTACATTATGAACAATTCCAACAAGGGGCTGAATATTCAACAGCTGATAGGCCAAATAACAAGTTGTTAACTTCACAATGCACAGTCACAGAGTACATATGTGTCACTTTGAGCAAAGATTGAAAAGACTTCAGAATTAGAGATTTAACAGCCAGTTTTGATTAAATCAAAACAATCAGAGTTACATTTGCAATAGAATTAAGTTTAAAAAATCCAGACTCTGAATACTTTGCCAGACCTCACATTTCAAGCTTATTATGGGATAAATTTTTCGGGTGATACCTTTGAAAAATATATATTGCTGAATACTGAGGACTCTTCTGGCAAATGACAATGCATGTTCGATTGTTTTCCCTCCCATCTATGACTTAGAACAGCCAATAGAGTCAGAGAAATGCTAAATGCTTTGTTGTAGAGAGAATTCCATCATATTTAAAGTCAGGTCCTAGGAAATCCTGATTTTTTACATTATTTTCGATGGTTATGCTCAACGGACTAAAAAAGGAACACAGATAAAGCAATATTATCCATTTTTATAAACTGAAAAAATTTCAGTTGAAATCAGTAGATGCCATCTCCAGATCTGTCTCTTTTTCTCCTTTCATTAGTTCCCATGCAGTTTGTCAGTACTTGCTTTGATCAAAAATGACCACTTCTCACATGCACCACAGACACAGTGATCTGCCTCAGGACAGCGTATCCCAAATAGAGGACATGGCAGTGTAGGAGCCTGAAAGCCTCAAATATTGCATTATGGCAGAGGAAGAGAATGACTTTATGCCCAAATGTCATTTTTACCTGTAGATGGAGAGTGACACTTCCAGTGTATTTGCATCCTGGACCAACTGCACTGTAGCTCTCTGGAGAACCGCTGATCACATCTTGTGAATGTCCCAGAGATGCACTTTGATATCACCACATCAAGAGAAATTAACTCCAACATAGGTATGATACCAACCCTTTATTCTTCAATCTGTGTTCCTCTAGCCAGGGAAAGTGCACTCCACACACCACAGAGAGATCTCTTGTGCACACATCAAATAAAAAGCCTGAGAGAAGTCACCAGAGTGCAGAAGTTGTAGTATGTAGGATTACACAAAAGGTCTAACCAGTAAATTCAGGAGCTCATGAAACTCAGTATTTATGGACCAAAGTGCTACCCCACCTGTCTAGAAGACAAGCATATGCTACTATCCCCAGATCCCACAGAGTTCAGGGAAAGCCAATGAAGAATGCTTGACAAACCTTTAAGTGCTCTGTGGACCACGATATGTGATGCTTTCAAGTTCACAAGCAAAGTCTATTCAAAACCTTCATGGCCAAGGAAATTTTGCTTGAAATTTTATAACGGTCATTCTTATAAAATTTGTGAAACATGCCAGTTTTTTGTTTCATAGGAAATACACCTAAACACAGCCAAAGGAATGATTCTCAGTGATATCTCTCATTGGGAAAGATCCCAGCATCCCATGTGTTAGGCTGAAAGTTCTACAGAGTCAAACTTCTCTCCATGCTTAATAGTATTTATGAAGTGGCAGTCTAACTTGGCAGTATGGCATGAACATGCTGAAGATTATCCCAAAACAATGAACAAAAAATGTTCCAGGTGATTTCTTTTTTTTCATTTGTTCCCATTTATCTTTTTTCTTCTTCCCATTAGGCTACACTTCTACCCCTGAAAATTTGTGCTATAAAGGTCATGGCAAAAGGAGGATTCCGGAGATTTCCATTGTTCAGTGCTAAATAGATGCTGAACATTTGGGAAGACTACAATGCATTTTTATTTAGCCTTACGTAAATCTAGGCTGTTGTCCCTGTTTCTAAATGGTGCACCTCTCCAGGTATATTTCTAATTCCTGCTTATCACCTCGTTGTGCGGTGGAATTTGCGGTGACCTGCTTCCTCTAATTGAATGGGAGCTCTGTTCGATCGCCCTGTCCTTTAATTTAGCTCTCCCACCTAGAACAATGGGTGATTAACACAAGTCAAAACAAGAGCATAAAGGAAAAAGGCAGCACAACCCGCCTTGGTGCAGCTGCTCGACTCCAGTGTTTGCCTGCTGTGTAGCAGCATGTTACGGTCACTGCCAAGCCTTGATCTTCTCTCTCTGTGTCAGTACTCCAAGGATCCATCCTTTAAGCAGCACAGATCACACAATTATACATTGCTGGAGAACTTCAGTGTCACTTCTAAGGAATACAGATTCTGCAACTTGAATCAAAAGTGAATTAAACAGAAATACACAAACGTTTTAAATATTGGTTTGTTTTTTGGGGGTTTTTTAGGTGTTTTTTTTTTTTTATTCAGACTGCCGCTTCTGTTACCACCAATACTCTTTTTTCCCCCTGAAGTACTTGTCTGGCTATTTGTCAGACACTCCCGTTTTATGGTTTTGGGTTTTTTCGTTTTCATCTTGATGCTTATGCCAGCATAATATCTCATCAAACTGTACCTTCCTCAGATCAGAATATGTTTGAAGTCTCATTTTAAGAGAGTCCTACTTTGTTTCTGAAAATTATCCTATAGTTGTCTGCATATAATTCCTAGAAAGTTGTTTTGATGCAGTTCATTTTGGTGCTGACCCAAAGACACGTAACAGTAATGAAACGAAACTCTTAAATATCTTTGAATCAGGCTCAGGAAAGTGCATGTGAAGTATTAGCGTTGATAGTGACCTTTCTAAAACCTAATGGGAAAAAAAAATATGATTTAAGACGGATGAAGCCATTAAGCTGTGTAGAATTTACTTTTAAAAGCTTATAAAATGTATTTGAGAGCAAGAACGTTTAAGTTGATGCCAACTACAAAAGGCTGTAAGCAGATCAGCTGTCCAGGTGCCTGTGCAGATCTCTGCATAGACAGCGAGGTGCAGCCCACAAACTTTACTATCCCAATCATGCAAAGACTTAACCACAAGCTCTGTTGCACTCCTGAATACCAAGGTATTAAATCTATCAGCAAGGACAGTCTGCTGCTTTTAAACTGGGCTGGATAAATGTCATGGTTTTCCTTTCCAGTCTCTGAGAGAGCATATAGAGCTGCTTACTCGGGCCCAAACCAAAGACCACTAAGGGCAGGTTGTCTTTCTCTTAAATTAGTAATCTTTGCACCAAGCCCTTGATTTTCCCTTCAAAACCTGACAGGCATGTACTCAATTTCATATGTGCATAATATGACTGCTTAAAAAAAAAAAAAAGGTCTTTTATGTCTAGAGACAAATTACCAGGTTTCTAAAAGGATGGGGTTAC
Organism: Chiroxiphia lanceolata; assembly: GCF_009829145.1. NCBI lineage: Eukaryota > Metazoa > Chordata > Aves > Passeriformes > Pipridae > Chiroxiphia > Chiroxiphia lanceolata. The sequence goes on along the minus strand of NC_045649.1, from coordinate 11,591,521 downwards.
TTGATAGTCCCTACTTAAAATGAGACTCTGCATACCTGCTATGATTCAGTGTTTAGAAAACAAACAGATAGGGTTAGATCCAAACAAAGGATTGGTTTTAATAGTAAACATATTTAAGAGGGTGCCTGCCTAAATGTGAATTGTTTAGGGGATGGATTACCATTTTGCATACATTTTAGAGCTCTGAGAGAAGCCATTAAGGGATTAACACCTCCGATTTATGAAAATGCAAGGATGATAAAGAAACAATAGGGGTGACAGCATTGTGTAAACGACATTGATTCATTTCAGAACAGGGCTGTTAACTGCTGGAAATGAAGAAATAAATGGAACAATGGATAGATGCTTTTACCAGCTTGTCATTAATTAGCAGTGAGCACAATTCTTTTATTGTCCTTTTTGAAAAATACAAAATTGGTAGGAAAATACAAGCACTGAGCAAATAGATTACTCTGTGTCACTAGACTGACATCTGCTTTTCTTTCTTCTCTAATATATTTGTTTTTCAAATGATATCGAACTTTTAGCCTGGCAGCAAGCCCAAATTTTACTTCCTTTGAAATTCCTAAAAGGATATGTTTTCATCCTTGAAACCTCCCTGCTTTATAAAAGCATAACAAAAGCCATGATTTGAGAAAGGGTTAATAAATGTTAGTGAATCCCCTGTAACACAGCTTGGAAGCACAAACAACAGTTCAATGCACTATTCTGCTGACCTATTGCATCCGATCAACTGTGGTTTTATTTCTAGCAATGCCAGCAGGTGGGAACTGACAACATGTTTCTTTGGAATCGTAAAGAAAGATCGTCTCAGATGGAGAATTAGCTGGAAGTAAGCGAGGTTGTTTGGCACGGATCTAAGCAGGGACAATGCTTGATTATGGCTATCACTCTCCAGCTGCTGTCAGAATGTTAAGTTTGCTTTCTTGAGGCCTGACATCCAACACATTTCTTTTTTTAATTAGTATCTGGTACTGTAAGATGCTGATATTTTACTGCATGTCAGATGTGCAGGGCTAAAATACATCACTGAACTCAGAGGCAGGTGTGGGTGCTAGGAATTAGTTTTTTACCTCTCATAGGGAATTCAAGGCATCTCTCTCCACTTTAAAAAAGCTATGTGGACGGAGGAGTTAGTGTGGATAAACCTTCAGTGCTGTTGCCCGAGAAAGGATGCAGAGTGAAGCTGATAAATCAAACATCATCAAGGCAAAATACCCTGAGCGCTGCCTTCTTTTTCATCAGCATATCCAGGCAATTTTCTGCTCCTGAATTCTCCCTCACCCTGGCAGCACAGTAACGTGCTTCCCAGCTGCAGGGGTACAGGGGTGTTTACACCATGCTGAGGGAGCAGCAGCACTGCCCACAGGATTGAGGTGAACCAACTAAGGTCAGCAGTGTTAAAGATTTGCCATTTTGCCACCTGTGTAACGACCTTGTAGGTAAGGAGGAGTCAGGGCTTTCACCTGGGGCAAGTGTTACACAGCTTGGCAGGAGCCGTGGAGGGGCCAACCTGTGGATGCAGGTACGACTGAAAAAAGTGACACTGTGGCAACAAGTTCAGCCAGTGCTCAACAGAAACCTGCTCCTACTTCTTTCCTGCAAAGCTCTGTGATGTTTGGCTGTATCTTTAAGTGTGTGTATGTCTATATAGGTTTGGGTTTTTGGGGGGGGATGTTAAGTTTTATTTTTCAGCATCCCGAGGTAAAGCTGCGAGCGGTAAGGCAGTAGTTTCTCACCTTAAATGCTCATAATAGGTTTCATCAGAGACTGTTTGTAGGAGAGGGTCCTTCAGCCAGCAACAAGTAGGTAGACGAATTTTTATTTTTGTTGCATTAAAAAAAAAACAATTAAAACAAGATCTGACAGAGTCGAGGGGTTAATTTTTCTTATGAGTGGCGTGATGCCAATAGATGGTGCCTGGACAAGTCCACACGTACTTCGAAAAAAATTGCTAATTTTTTTATTTCTTGTTCAAAAGTTTCCTTACCACTCGTGCTTTGAGGTTGAGCCTATCCAAATTTCAGCTTTTCTCCCAGAGAGAATAGGCATAATTATTGTGAAACTATCAACTTTAGTAGTATAGCTCCTGGTGTTCCAAAGGTGTTTGCTGTAATCTGGGACATTGCATTTCCAAGTCAAACTGTTAATTGCCCATCCTCATACAAACAGGTTGCACCTTGCTCCAGCCTTCAGCAGTTCTGGATCTCTGAGATATAATTCAGATTCTTATTGTCTCCAAAGAGTTTCTTTGAAGGCAGTCTTGCAAAAATACAAGTGTTTCTGCTCTTTGGAGAAAAAACCCAAAAACTAAACCAACTTTTTTCGCATGTGGATGCTGCTATGAGACCTATATTGTGGCGCATATAATTTACATATCTACAATTATTTATATGATCTTCCTTTGTTTTGCCAGAAAGACCTCCCCTTTTGTACATGCATTCTAGCTAATCTATGTCTCCACAGGTTTAAATTCTGCTATCAGGTTGACAAAGCAATGGGACATAAGGCTAAAGCTGTAAAAAGATACGTTTAGCAAGGTTTCCTCCTACCTATAGCAGAGATTCTTCATCATATGTGAAAGTCATTGAGGCTCTGTGAGGGTTCCTAGAATTATCTGTACAGAAGAAAACAACTGTAAAGGTCTTATTGTGGTGGAGCATTGAGGCACATGATTTACTCTCAGGCTGCAAGTAGTCCCATTGATTTAAGAAACGAGTGACATGCAGAAGGTTAAACATGTGCTTTAGTGGGTTGGGGCCAGACCTGGTATCGTTCTTCTGAATAGTTTACAAAAACTCTTACTGCTATAAAAAAAAAAAAAAAAAAAAAAAAGCCCAGCAACAACAAAGTGTTATAAAGATATGTTGTATCCTAAGTCAGGATGTAAAAGAGCCACCTCTGGTTCAAAAATAAGCGAGTTATTTTTGCAAACACAGTAGGATTTTTGGCTCTGTTGCTACTGAAAGCACAGCAGGGCCCCTGTGCATCATCCCTTGCATGGCCAGACAAGTACTGCAGTTATATTGGTTTTCCTTCATAGGCTCCCCGTTCGGTGGGTTTACCCTTCAAAGAACAGGTGTAGAAAATCTCCAAGCACATGGGGCTGCACTGGCAACTACAGGATGGAGGTTTTAAAGACATTGCAGTTGACTTTGGATTCTGAGCAGGTACAGTTCAACATCTTCCATAAGATTCATGTTAAACTCAGGTTGAGGAATTTTAGTTCTGAGCTGTATTCTCTGCTCCATGCCAGTGGAATGTGTCTATATAATGTGTGGAATTCTGAAGTTTTCTACAGAATAAAAATTCTGATTCTAGATGAGTCAAAACTTATGTTCTGACTGGGAAAAAAATCCACCAAACTTCTAAAAATATAAAATCTAATCCATAAAAGGGAAAATTAAGTAAGATGATGAGATGTCTTTGTTTATCCCTGTAATTTCTATTTCAGTGTGATGTTTACCTTGAATAACTCATGAGTAGTAATAGTTTTATTGGTAATTCACCATCTTTAATTTCTTTCATATTGACTTTGATGAGATCTCAGATGTCTCCCATACTGACTCATTGTCTCCTAATTTCTATAAGGATCTGAAAGGAAAATGTAGTTTATAAAGACTGAATGGCATTCTCATTCTGCACTTCAGCACAGTGCACTCATCAGTTTTATGTCAGCAATACTTGAGCAGTATAAGATTCTTGTTCTTAGAAACCAAATAGCATAACTTCACTAATTCCTCCATGTGGTCTCTTCCCTTTATGGAGAAATGAATGTCATGTAAATACCCAAAAAATAATCATGGCAGGTTTGGTCAGTATTTTGGACCATTTGCTTCCTCTTTTCTATAATAAGAACAAACCTCCTGTTTAGGGTGACATGTGGAGGTACTTCAGGATGTTTGAGAGGGGTACCCCAAAATAAAGGGATCTATCTGGTTGATGGAGTGGTGCAGTCACTCCTCGAGTTGTTATTCTGACTATACAGTGCAAGTGGATTAAAAACATTTTTAAATGAAGTTATTAAGGAATAGCTCTTCTGAAGCAACTGCTTTCAGGAGCTCCTAGTAATGTCCATGCTGGGACATATGGGCTGAGAAGACCTGCCCATTCTGGTGAGAATCACATGTGTCTGAGCTACTTGAGGGCATGTTTCAGTAACATGAAAGTGCTGGGTGAATGCCAGAACACTGTAAATTTTGGGAAAGACTCTCTCTACTTGCTTTGATTTTCTGATTGCATAACAGAACTTCCAATGTCATATCCAGCTATAAAGGGTGGAGAAAAACATAAGGGGAGGGAAAACATTCAAAGGGCCTGTTGAATCTTTCATGATGGAAAAGAAAAAAAGTCCATGCTTTGATACCTGATGTTCTCTAATCTATGAATAAAAGAAAAGAATTCTGAAAGTTTTGGACATATTTACATTCACACACTTAGAGTGTTATTCATGTCCTCATAAATAAGTTATCTGTAACTGCAACCAAAAAAGGATCTTGTACAGTTTAGTGCCCCTTTATGGTTGACATTGATTTAAAACACTCCATAAGGGGTATAGTACTGCAGGATCAATTAAAAGTAAATGCAGTCATGAAAGTTGCATGAAGTACTGTCTGCCAGAGCCTTGCAGACACTGTTCCTCCTACGGCAACTTGCCACCTTTCCAGCTAAACAGAAAAAATCCAGATGGAGTTATTGATGCAGTTTTATTTCATACTGATTGGTGGCCTTGCGATGGGGAAACAAAATCTCTGCCCAAATCAAGTCTTCTGAATAAATATCCTCAGCAGTTTTAAGAGGATTTTTACTTAGTCTGTTAAAACATTTAGTCAAGTCTCTTCCAGAAACAGCCTCCAAATGGGTAGGCTGGCTGTCCGTCTCACCAAGGCAAGTTCCTAAACATTATTGTTAATCGCTGTATTGTGCTAAGAAAATCAACATAGACAAAACAAATTAGACTCACCAGTATGTTCAGCTCTTTAATTCCAACTTCTTTTGTCATGACTTTATATAGAAAAAGAGATATGATGTAAATTAAGTGTGTGTTGATGGGAAGCATCGTGTAATCTTATGTGGGGAAAAGAGTCATGACGAATTTTCTCTTACCCCTGCATGAAAATCTGGTGACATCAACTTGGGTGAGTTCAGGAGCTGCACTAATTTGTCATTTTATCATAATGCTCAAAAGGCAGCAAGTAGGAAACAGGGACTGTAATTTTAGATGTTGTCACTCATTTCAGCCCAGCTGACCAGAAGCAAACTCTCTGACACTATAGGCCAGGGTACATTTTCAACCACAGTGGTTTTTGTAGACCCCTTCAAAAAACATAGCAATAAGAAACCCTTTACAGGTTCTTTGAGCAATAGTAGTATAATGGGTTTTTCAGTTATGGGAAATTTTGTTCAAAGGGCTGCCTGTGTGAAAAAAGGACATCGCTTGCTGTTGCAGAATTACTGTTGGAAAAATACTGGAAGGGAACATTCAGAAGTGGTAGAGTCTGGACCAGAGGGCTTCCTGTGACCCCTGTAATCCTAATTTTTGTGTATATATTAACATATGAATGAAACTGGAAATCTAAATTAGTGCAAGAGATTGACATCAGTTTTTGCTCTTTTTCAACTTGTCTAAACAGTCACATTTGTGTCAGTCTATCAATTTGATGTTGCTTTCTCCAATGAAAGATAGGTCAAGTTTGGACATCTTTCAGCAACACTGGGGACTTTTGTCCAAACAGATGCTGGCCAAACAGGTTAGCTGTAAATAACAAGTTGAAGTGCACTGTGTTCAGTCACTGAGTGATGGTTGCTCATATTTATAATAATATACATGTGCACTGCTACACAGACATTTATTCAGTTGATACTTGCTTAGAAACATGGTATTATAACTACAGGACTTTTTGAAATTATCTTGATAGTTTGGCAGCTATGATAATATGATGCAATAATCGACCATATTACATTCTTTAGAATGTTGCACAGATTTTACTTTAAATCATAATATTATAAATAACTCTGCATATAGAACTTTGACAAATTTTATGAGGACAGAAAGAGAACTTTTTAACTTCATCTTGGTAAATAAGAACTCATTTCCTAAATATTTTGCTCTTGGATTCATTCACATATAGTTGGGGGGTATGGTGTCAAAATTCTCAAATTATTTTAGATAATTCAAAAAAAACCCATCTAATGGTTACCACCAATCTGATTTGGGGCAAATGCTTCATTGGCCTCACATCTGAAGCTTGATTTTATATGAGGAAGGCACCCCAGCTGGGTACTCTGGTAGAGTAAGAGCAGCAGCATCTCAGTCTGACATCCTCTACCAGCTCCAGCCGTGTTCAGTTGTCAGTGCTCTAAGGAAAGCAAAGCAAAAAACAGAAGCCAAATTATACATCAAAAGGGAAACAGTATTTTCTCCTGCACTGCAGGCAACCAGCAGACCACCTCAGAATGGGATTCATATACTGTGTCAGAGAGAAACAGTCAACAAACAGTCCTTTCAGTCCATACCACCCTGTATCTACAACCATCTGTGTAGCCAAGAACTCATATTACAAATTTATTTTTAATACCAGGTTTATCCTGATTTCAGGCCTAGAGTCCTTTCCAGAAATGGTACTAAACTTATAGATAATCCTTGCATTTTTTAACCAAGTCGTATATATACAGAAATAATTGCTCCTCCCTTTGAGATTTTGTACATTAATTGAGTGATGCATTATTAAGCCTAAGTAGAAGCTGAGCTGAAGACTTGAAAGGTTTTTTTTGTTTTGTTGGGGTATTTTTGGGGTTTTTTTGGTTGGTTGGTTGGTTGATTTGGTTTTTTGGGTTTTGGGTGCTTTTTGGTGGTTTTTGTTGGTTTTTTTTTTCTTTTTGGTAGGAAGAAAGGAAAGGCTGATGACTTGAGAATTTTGATTCCGGGGAAAGCAGTCCCAAAAGAGAAGATCTCATATAGGCAAGCTTAAGCCACATTAGGAGTGCTGAAATGTTCTAGACAACTCTTTTTCCCCCATCCTGATCAAGTAACACATCATAACTGTGCATGTGTGGGAAAGGGAAGCCCTTTACTTAGTATTAATATATTTGAAGTTGTGGTGTCCAAATTCTACTTGTCCAAATTAAAGCATAAGAATGTAGGAATATTTTCTATTAAATATATCTCCACTGAGATAAAATAAAAATATGCTATAATTTATAAAGGCTGAATTTAAAATATAAAAAAAGAGTTTCTGGGTAAATCAGGGGTTACAAAGAGTTGCTATAAATATGGGATACTATTATTAAGAAATAGTTATGAAGTGATGCTCTGGCATTCTTAAATTAGTTATGCTTATTCATGTTTAGAGAACCAGCAGGAGTTTTGTGATCAGCTAAAGGACAGGTGCAGCACAGATCAAATAATACATTTTATAGTCTGTATTCAGGAGATCCAAATTTGTGACCAAAGTACTTAAATTGCCTATGATATTTTTCTGAAAAGTAATGGTGATGAAATAATAGTACTTCTGTAGTAGTAATGATATTAGAAATATTAGAAGTATTTAGCAGTGGTGATAATATTGTTGTTCACATCCATGTAGAACAAATGGGTAGAAAAAAGGAGTGATCTGTGGTGCTGGAGGTTTCATATTCTGTGCTGAGCAGCCCTCTATGAATGATGATTCTGATGATGTAATTCAGTAATTCATAGCACAATACAGATCTAGATTCAGTTATAGTGTGAATTTAGCTGTATAATGTGTACCTTTACTGGAGTACAGTTTTACTTTTCAGTCTAATTTTGTCTGTTTGCTTTCACTTTGCATAATTAATTAAAAAGTCTGATGAATGCAAGAGAAACAGCAAGTCCAACTGTTGGTTGAAATGAGCTATCAAATTAATGCCATATGACAATGACAGTTTTGTAAATCATCCTGTGACCTGATTTGCCTCTGAAGGAGTTTATGCTCAAGTACTTATTCTAATACAGGCACATACTGACCATTTTTATTGAGCCCCCAAGCAATTTATCCTCAAGTCTTAACGTAAAAAAACTATTTGAAATTAATGGGAAGTTTTACTCAATAAAGGAGTCCAGCTTTGGCTGCCAAGCCAGCCAGTTCCAGAATCAAATTTTCACTCTTAGTGTAATATTCCCTCTACTACTGGTATCAGTAGTGTTAATGATAGCCACTAATTACCTTATGTATTATTAGGACTAAGGAATATTTGTAATCGTTCTTCACAAGTAGAAGCTTGAGGTCATGATCAACCAGCACACTGCAATGAAAGTACATGAACTCATGGGCAAAAATTTTCATTTAAGAGAAAAAGGGCTTCATTTTTCCATGTTTCAGAACACTTTTTTTCTAGTAAAGGAAAACATTTTTTAATTAAGCAGAAGGAATATCATCATAAAATCACTACATTTTTTTATGGAAGCTAAAAAAAAATACAGTGTATAATTTAAAATAACATATGATCACTAATGAAAAGTCTATGTCTGTCCCTAATGCCAGACTTCTTGCTTGACAAGAGAGAGAAATCTGGAATGTTAAAAGAAACTGTTTATTGAAAAATATTAAATTATACTAGAAGTTTCATTTTCATACATTATATGATTTTATAATCCTACCAAAGAAAAGAAAAAAATGTGCTAATGCCTTTTTTGAGTCTTTATGGTGAAACTAAGAAACAGGAATGGTTTGGCAGATATTTTAGATTGTTTGCTTTAATTTTGGGGTTTGAGCTTGTTTTTAACTGAGAACTATAGTGAATAAGAAACAGTTGTTTCTCTGTGTCTTTTCCTGGAGGATCCCTTTGTCTCAAGAGGACTAGAAAGGAATCTTTCACAAAGATTTTCTCTCAGTTGTGGTATTGCTGATGTCAAGCATGCAAAAATCGTGAGTCAGCACTCCAAAAGTCACGAGACTGCACTGAAAAAAAAAAAAGGCAATCTTTTAAACGTGGCACTCTTGTTTGAGCCTTTAGCAAATTTATGGTACATTCTTATACTTTTTCTGCAAATTGAAATCTTATTTTTCAAAACAAAAGAAGAAAAAAGAAGAAACAGCTGAGTTTTCTCAAAAATCTGTAAGATGCCCAGAAATGGGCTTCTGAAGAAGGTCTAAAGCATTACAAACTTTGCAACGTAATTGCAGGTGTTGGAAACATGGCAATTATTTGTGAGAACTTTGATCTAAATTGAAGTCAATAAAAACAAATGAAAAAAACCGACTGAAAGAAAAGCAGAGAAAACTTCCTTTGCGTTTCAGAAGCTCAGGCTGCTGTAGTACCATTTGTTCTGCAGTCCTTCCACACAAATTCAGGAGAATAGACCTGTGTCTTTAAGGTTAAATAAGAAGATGTATAAACATCTGATTGCCAGACAGAAGATACAGTCAGATAATGACAAATAACACTTTGATTTTGGCAAAAAAAGGAATAGGCAAAGTAGTGCAGATGCTGTTGTTACAAAGATATAAGACCTTTACCACAGTTTAAAAGACAAAGACTATTTGAATCTAACAACATGGTTTCTGGCCAGAAAAAGCTCCAATTATTTTTAAAAATGTCACCTCATTCACATTCAATGATCACAGAAAATGGAAACATTTTAAGGCAGTAATTGTAAACATCTGCTAAAGAAAAAAAAACGAAAAACCATGACGTAAGACAGAAATGAGCTGCCAACATAAAGTATTGTGTGAACAAATCCACGGAAAAACACCAGATCTGCGGATGGGTTCTATGTGCACTGTGAAAAAATTGATGATTATAAAAAAGATTAGAACCCACCTAAAAATGTTTTATTCTAAGTCAGTCTGGCCGTCTACCAAATATCAAGGAATGTGGCTACACTTGCATTTCTGCAGCAGCTTGGCCCCTGCTGCTTTTCCTGCCCTGTTCCAAGAGAAGCGATTTGCACAGCACAGGTATTGGACTCAAACTGATCTTACAAGTTTTTCTTTTCTTTTTCAGGCTGGATCAGTTAAGAAAAGTCAATGGTGGTGCAGATGGTGATGACAGCTCATACAGAAATGCGCTAGATTTCTAACCATTGCCCATCGAAACACTGATTTCAGACTGGCAGGGCTGTAATGACAACATAAATGAAGGTAATCAGATCCTTCTGGTTTTAGAAAGTGTCTCATCACAAATCTGAGCCAAGAAACAAGTGGATAGCGTCTACAGATCTACATCTCGAGCAGCATTTAAATGATTGATCAACTGTGCAGGATCCAGGACGGCCTTTGTAAGATCTGTTGACTCCAGCATGGAGTAACAGAAAGACTGAGTAATAATCAGAATAGAAAGTAAGTGTGAATCCCCAGTTTTCCATGTATAGCTGTGCCAGTTAAGATATTTCCATGAACAACTCATATCTTGTATTATAGAGATAGAAATGCCCAGGGCCCTCTGGCCCAAGTAATCATGCACATTTCCTAAAATACAGCAGACAGCCTGGGTTGCTCAGGTCATCTTTCTCATGCCAAAATCATCACATCTAGAAGCAGCTGTTCTGATTCAAAATGTTTATCACCATCCTTTGGTAGAAGCTGCAAGGGGCTGACCAGTTCATTTGAACTGTTCCTGATCTATCCCCTTCTGTAACTGAGGAAAATCAGCCAGATCCTGTGCAGCTGGGGGCAGACAGGCTGTGCTTGGGCTAAAAGGTTACTGAGCACAGGTGCCTTGCACTGCCTTGCCATGCTGCTGCTTTCCCTGTCCACTCTCTGGTCCAACAGCTGATACTTATTATTTTTTTTCCCCTCCTTGTTTTTTTGACATAGGAATGTCTGCCCTTCTTCTGCTTCAGCACAGGGGGCAACACTGGTGAAAAAAATTTGCTGGCAAGGTAGTGTGATTCTTTGCTAGAGCAGCAATAACAATTGGAGTAAAAGGCAAACCATCAATTATTTTAAAAAACAGGCCCGCAATCTTTAGAGTTGATCAGAACTGAGAATGTGAATAAGGATTTCTGGGAAATGGAAGTTTCAGAAGAAGAGTCTTAGAGACTTTGCTGATTAGCTCTCTAAAAAAACCCTCTGAAATGACAAGAACAAAGTAGTTTGATGCCTGTGACTTGTTCTAGCTCATACTCAGGCTAAATTACAGGAGATTGGAACCCTGAAGGAAGACTGTTTGTGTGATGGGGGTGGTATTAATGTTATGTTTATTGTGTACTCTGAAATATCAAAATATGTATGTAGGTGGTGTTCCTGGAGGTTTTTTCCTGCGTGATAGCTAGAGATTAGGTATTGGAGGAATGAGGACTCAATGCAAGTTGCCTGTGCTCTGCAAGTAGAGCATAAAGACCAGTTTCCTTAAACTCCTGAGCAATCAAAGCCAAATGCTCATGAAAAGCATCTTTCTAAGGAATTTCTTGGAATATGGCACATGATTTCAGAAGATCTATGACAGAAGCTTTTTTAAGATCTTAAATGTATAAAATATTAAATGTGTACTTTCAAACTGCATTTGTTTGGTAGTTTGGTAATGGAGAATTGGGCTGCTGGTTTTAGCCTGTGGCCAGGAAGACAGTAAAAGCAGTATGTAATAATCAGAAAAGAACGAGCTTTTGACATCTCACAATGAACTGCTAGTATTTTTTGAGGAAAGTTATTTCATTCTTTTTATCTAGGTTGAAGAACTCAAATGAGACCTCTCTCCCAGCTCTGGAATGCCCATTGATAGTAGTTGATTCTGCATAAAGAATACAGGTAAAATAACATTTTTGTTTACCTTTAAGGAAATTAGAAATTCCAGAAGTGCCGTGAGACTAGAAAATCTTTTAAAATAGGATTATCATCCTGAATACTTGTAAACAATAGGAAAAAAAAATGGGGTTCAACCTACCACTGTAATTAAGCACCAGCCCTCCAGGGTCACAGTGTGCTGCCTTCAGTAAAGCCATAGGTCACAAGCCATGGGTTCCATGGTGCATTCAGCCTGGCTTTAGGCTCCTATGACTGGATCAAAATGCTTCAGTGAAATGATATAATGTATTGAATTGGTCTAAAGTCATCCTGTTGTTCAAAATTGGTTTTAAAATAATTTTGGCTTTTACTTGAAAGCTTTACATATGATTAGAAACCAACTTTCCAACATCTGATTTTAATCCTGTTTAAATATTGTTCATCATTTTAATCACAGAATGAAAACCATAGAGCTATCAAAAAAAAAGTTGTGTACAGTATGATTTTGCTGGTTTCATTGCCACTGTTAGCCTATGACTAAGAATTAGTGATCATACTAATGGAGAATTATTGTCATGACAGACCTGTTGTTAAGTCATGGAATCACAGCTGTCTAAAGGTATAAGTCGGTTTTTCTGCTGAATCAATTTATGCCAGTCTAAATTTGGTCTACTGCTCTGTGTCTTCCTGATATATTTGATCTAATACATAAAATACCAGAAACTAGAAAAGGAAGGTTGATATTCTCCCATGATCTGTGTTTTGTGAGTATAGCATTTCTCAAACATGATTACAGGCTTTCTTCCCAACTTACAAATATTTGCATTGCAGAAGCAAATTTAAAGAAAAATGACTAGTTAAATACAAGTTGAATTTGTTGGTGCTATTGTGTGTTTCTCCATTGTCTCTCCACTTTGAGCTCTGCTCTTATCAGATAGAAACCAGAAGAATGTTGGTTTTAATTGCTGATTGTAATGTGACAACCTGTACTTTCCGTGGTGGTGTTTGTTAGCTTTAGGGAACAGAGATGTTAGAGGACAAAATAAGTTACCTCTATTCCTTCATGGACTTCAGTGGGAGTCCCAGACGCTGCCTGAGGGTACAACCTTTTTATTTTTAAATCATTAAATTTATCTGTCTTTTATGAGCCAGCTACTTTTGTAAAACTAAAGTTAATCTGGGATAACTGTGTACATCAGCAGTGGTGTTCAGATGTACACTAGCCCAACTAATTTGGAATTCTGCCTGCTGGACAGAGTTGTTACTAGTGCATTGCCACCTTTTAGACACAGTTTAGGAATTCAGCTCAGTGCAGATAGTAAACTGAGTTCATATGCAGACATGTTGCTGAAAATAATACAAATTAATGAGATGGAAATTTTTTATTCAGGGCCATGATACACCTTTTTTCCAGTAGAAAGGGAACAAAACTGGAATATAACTGAAGAGTCAGAAGAATATTGTTCTTTGTTACTGGCTCAAAAAGTTTGGAAGTAGGAAAAGTGACACCAGTATACAACCCTTTTATTTCCAGTACTGCAACATAATTCATATCTGAAGATACAGACTTTGGTTTTCTTTTTCCTGTCTTGGTTCATTTGTGTTGGACTGCAAAACTAATTAATTCAAGTAAAGGGCACTAGTGTGCCTTCCAGCTCCCCAGTGACTACCACAGCATCTCCTTTATCCTAGTGGAATCTTCTGCCAGTCTCAATGGGCAGTTTTAATTCCTGTGAGGACAAGGTTTTGGGTGGGGTTTTCTAGCCTGAGCTCTTTACAGTAGTGCAAAGATCCTACAGTGGACATAACATACCACAACAGTGAATGTGGGTCTGTAAGTCAGCACCAGGCTGTGTGTGGCATCTCAGCATCTTCCCAAGGGTTCTCCTGAGAACGTGGAGCTCCCAGTGTTCCTCTAATGTTCCTTTTATTCCTATTCAGCCTTAGCATACACGTGACATTTGGTATCAATGGCATGAACATATCACTCTGGTTTTGCTTTAGAAAAACAAGAGAAAGCAAAATGACATTTCACAAACAAAGCTGCCATCCAGCTGCATAAAGACTCAGAAAGAGTCCTTAGATTTGTTAGGAATGAGACTAAGACTAGGCTTTGTCTCTTTATCCTGATGGTGCAGAGTTGTTGCTTGGGGTTTAGTTTTAGTTTGGTTTGGTTCGCTGTTGTTGTTGGGTTATTTAACAGTTACCTTTAAGGGGAAATAATTATAAAAGGCCTACATGTTTACTTTTAAACACAGCATTTTTTTCCACTCTGCCCCAATGACATTTTAATGACCTGCTTTGCCTGGTTTTTACTGGCAGGCGTATATTGAAGGAGTATTTTATGTACAGTTTTAACATTTGAACAACGCAGCTCCGTGTTCTGTTACTCTTTTATGTTGTGGAAAATGTCTTTTAAGTTTTTATTTCTTTTAATTGCTTACTAATTTGAAGGCATTTTTGCACATATCTTTAGAAACTTTTAGATTAATTATTAGTAAGGGTTGTTAATTTAAGAAGAGCAAGCAAAGTAAAGGCTGCATATATTTTCACTCAAATTACTATCCTAAATGACTCCATGGGGGGTTTCTTATAGGGGTCACTGAAAGGCAGAAAGGAATGTTTTTACTTCTTTGCTTTGTCACAAAAATTAGGTTACAAGGGCTATAAATGCAGGTAATACTTTTTATTACTAGATTTTCCTCTGTAATGAATATAACATTTCTTCTTTTCATATAATGATACCCACTGAATGTCTTAGTACTTAGCATGTTTACTCTTACCTTTAACAAGGTCTAAAGTAATTCCCCTTTAAAAGGCTTGCAAGCAAATTTGAAGGCAAAAAAGAAAGCCTGTATGGCAGGATCTGTGCTGGAAGTGGAAGATTGGAGTGGGACACTGTTTTGCATGGTGCCAACAAGCTCATCAGTAACGCCAACCCTTGAGTAGGTGAGGTGGTGAGAAGTGAAAACTAAAACTGGAGTAGTCAAAAGTCTGAGCAAGAAAGACCAGAAAATTCTGCAACGTAAAATACAAAACTGGTCACATGTTTTCCTGCTGTAAAACAAATTGTCTGTGCCAGCCTACCAGAACTACATTAACATGATTCTCTAGTTCCAAAGAGACTTGGTCTCAGTATTGCTTTGAGAGTTGTCCACACAGCTAAACTGGGGTGAGCAGCTCCCCCTCGGCGAGGCCGTGCCCCGTCCCCGCGGGTGCGGTGCTGGTTCCGTGTTTCTGGGCTCAGGGCACTCTCTCCAGGGGGCTGCACCTCCTCCCCAGCCCTGCTCTTCAAGAGGGCATTAATATTCTCTGAAAGGCAGCCACTCATCTGCAGCTCTGTAAGGCAGATCTACTTTGATCTCAGCCTCAGAAACAGAATGATGGGGGATAAGAGTTCAAAGTATAAGAAGAAACTCAACATGCAAAGAATGTACTACATCTTAATAAGTGAAGAGAATTCCCTCCACTTGTTGCTATTGTAAGGAAAAAATAGTTTAATATCTTTATGGGATTAGGACTCCATGGTACTTTGCTAATGAGTGGCCAGAGCTATTAAGATTTTCCCTATGTCTCCAGGTAGGCTGGCAAACAAACAGCAATAAACAATGGCAAGTCTGAGGCTGGCTATTAAGAGTTTGATCTGGTGAGTATTTTATTAATGTGGCTAACATGTTGAGTTATTTTGTTTGTAGGCGCAGTAGAGTAAATATATAACACAGAATTTCAATCTTTTCCTTACAAGCAACCTGAGGATTAAGGAAATTACCAGTAATGAATGGCGGCTTTCTAACAAAGTTTATCACAAATGACCCTGGATTGTGAAGTGTTCTCTATTCAGGCAGCGGTAGATGGACAGGAGATTCAGAAAATTACCAGAGAGGACAAAATTCCTTGGTTTTTACTGGTTTGCTCAGAACCGTGCAGATATCATTCACATGAACACTTAACCTGCATAGCAATGACAAATACCAGCAAATTTAGCTTTCATAAGTGTATTTGAGAAAGATTAGCACACACCATTCAGTTCAAGTTTTAGTTTTTAGGTTAGCTGCCTTTCACATTAATCAGCTTTGTTTTTTTCAGAGCTGCCTTTTCTGTGTAAAAGCAGTGGGTGAATGCCATGTTTAATAACCCCTTACATCCACTAATTCCTTTTTCCAACAATTGTGTGGTTTCCAAAAAAAAAAAATTAAATTTGTATAATTAGAAGAAGAAATGTAGAAATGAATGTTGTTTGTCTTTAAAGTGGTGAAGAAGCTTTATGTTCTGAGGAATCGCAAAGCCTTTCGGGACAATTTATTGTTCCTCAAAGTTCTTTCTATTTATTTTTCCAAGTCCTATAAGTATGGTAGGATTTAAGGTCAGCACAAGGTACTTCTTCACTTGATTAGCTCAGATGCTAATTGTCACAGTGAAGTACAGCATACAAAGGAGAGTGAGATATTTCACATGCAAGTTCTGATTTTCTGAGTGTGATGGCAGGATTTACTAGCAAGGATTTTCATCAGGTCGGTGTTGAAACCTTCTTTCCTTATTCACTTCTCATGACTGATAAACAACCATCTGTCTCTAGCATCAATCTGACTGCCTAGAAACAGGTTACTAAATTCTCTTCCCTACAGACAGTGATTTCATTTTCCTTTTGGAAAATGTTTGAGAAGTATCAGTCTTGTACAATAGAGGCCAAGCATGAAAAACTTGTCAGTCAAGAGAATGTCACCCCATAAATGTCCCTAACAGCTTTTTCCTCTTTTCTGATTCGAAAGGAGAGTAGCTTTAATTAATTTATTGGTTGGCATCTGTTTAACAGGCATTTGTGTGATGGGTTTCTGAACACACCTGGTCTATTTTTTAATGTAACCTCCAAAAGGATTCTGATCTTATTTTTAGCTTTAACCTTATAAAAATGTAACAGCACAAAGAATTCTTACACTGACTAAACTCTTTTTTTTTTTTTTTTAAATTTAAATCCCAGTTTCAAAGGAATTTAGCTATGACCTGGATTTTAATTTTCTTGGGGATTTTACTAATGCTTGAGGGGGGAAATCTGGTACATTTTCAGCATATTAAATACCTGTTTGTGTCAAACTAATCATTAGATTTCTAATTGATTTGATTACAGTACAGTGATACAGCATGGGATATGTCTGGATATTTATCATCTTTAGTTATGCTATTATTAGACTATGATTTCTTTATTTTCATTATTGGGGCACGCTACCTAAATGTTGCTCAGTTTTGGAACCACTTAATTATCCTGTCGTTGGTGTAACATTATTCAATTTTACATTAAAATTATTTTCCTGGAGACCTAAGCTAGATTCAAATAAACTGTTCATTTTTGGCAACCAGGAAGAAATGGAGTCCTTGTAAAAATCAGACTTTGGAGTGAGGAAGTTGGCGATTTTTTTCATTAGTTTCATAGGGCTCATTGTTCCTATTCTGGAAACTTTATAGCTGCAATCACCTACGGCTAGAATCTGATTTTTACTGAGGTGCTATAATAATTACACTAAGTACTTTCTGTTTGTCACTGACAAACAGCAATCCTTGAATGTCACTTAAGGAAAATAGAAACTTTTATACTGTGGCTTAGTTTCCAAAACTTCATGGTTTGAGTTCTCAGGAATAAGTGCAAGTTTTTCACTAAATAAAACCAAATCAAACAAACAAAGAAAACTACCCTGGGTTTTGCATATAACCAGGAGATCTCTCAAAATCTTGGGCATACTCACTGAGATGTGATAAAATATTTTGCTAAGAAACTTAAGTATGACTTACTGAGAACTGAAGGTTGACAAGTTTAAATACTGTAATAGCAAAACAAACAAACAAAAACCTTTCAGTTCACTTGTGGATTAGCAGTTAATACTCTGAAATCCACAAGCTATGGCTATCTGTGCTGTTATAATCCAAAAGAAGAACTCCACTTTTTCTGTTTTTTCAAAGGAAGATCTTAATCACCTCTTTGTAAGCCACCAAACCCCTTATTAAAAGTCCGGGCCCAATCCTCCCTTGAAAGAGTGGCCCCAGCAAACTATGAGCTTTGATCCTAAATTGAGAACAACAGCTACTGAAGGTAACAGTATGTGATTAAGGACTGCAAAATTTGGGCCACTGACATTAGTGAGACTGACTGCTCATGGGAGTAAAGAACAATTTCATAAGATTAAGGACCATTATTATGTTTGGTAATTGTATTCTTATTAACCCTTCCTCATTATTTATTCAGTTTAAATAAATTGAGCAATATTAATGTGTTGTCAATATCAACATTAATCAGTGGAAACTGCAGTGAAAATGAATGCAGTGCTTTTTTTAATTATGAAAACTTTTGTTTATAGCATAAATACTATGTACTGTTAAATCTACTAATGGTATGGTTGCTAGTCTTGCTCTTTGACATCATATTTTTAAATAAGTTACTGACAATTTGAATCATTAAACATAGTTTTCTGTTAACATTAACTTGGTCTCACACATACAAACTGTTTTCCTGCTGTTCTAAATGTGTCCCAGTAAGTGCATCCAGTGAGGAGACTTAGAGAGCTGGGACCAGCCATTTGCTTGGACCTGGCACAGGGTGCTGCGTCCCCAAGTCAAGAGGCAAGGAGATAATGGAACATTCTCCCCCAGTTTTCATCAACAAACAAGGGCAAATATAACATTAACAGCTGGGCTGTTGGTTCTACAACCAAACCAGAGTAAGATCCTCTCTCTTAAGGGAACTGGGGTTGTCCCCATCCTTAGGAACTGGGGAAGTCCCTCAGCTGACATCTTTGTTCTCCCTGTAAGAATGTAGGTAGAAGTGCTACCCTGGAAGCTTTGGAATGGTAATTGTCTTGAGGTGGGGAGGATGTCTAAACTGGATTGGTTTGCTTCTCTTTAACTTCTGTTTATCTGCAGAACCAGGCATTGTGACAGTTATGACACTGAGGGACCAGAAACATCATTTGGGGATTTGAGAAAAAAAAAAGATACATTTAACTTGCTCTACCTGAACTTTATAAAAGCCTTGCATTGGTGCCTCGCTGATTTCAGATTTTTGTGTTTGTCACAAATAGGAAATGTTGAAAGAACCTGGAGCTTAACAGCTTAGCTCTTTCCTCTGAGAGGAAATAGAATTAGGATCTGCATGTGCTTGGCTTATACTTCATAATACATTTTATTATTAGAATTATAAATTAGGCCCCTGAGCACAAAAATACAGCATAACTAAAAACATAACTAACCAAGGTAAATTGATGCCTGCCCTAATATATTTTACCATCACAGAATACTGGAGACTGCTTCTCATTCTGGGCCCTCCACTCTTTAAGTGGGTCTGTTGGCACAGTATTACACTGCTGTAACCAGTCTAGGGCTTGAATCTGAGCCACACTTTGGTTTCCACCCGTTCATCACAACTGGAGAGTCTTGTGGGTTTTTGGCCGACTTTCACCTTCTATACAGGTGGTGGAAGGCCAGCTGCAAGTGTTTGTTCTCATTAGCTGTGCAATAAGCCCTGAGCTTTTCAGTGCTAGTGATGGAAGAGAGATTATCTTGTGTGTGTGTGGTTGCACATCTTTCCTTGCTGGCATTTAGTGGTGTCGTGATTCAGTGGTGCAAGAGTCAGTCCTTTGCTTTCCATTTTCTGTAGGATTAGCAGCCAGAAAAACCTTTGATAATGATACAGTCCTGTTTCCTTGACATTATGCAGTAATCCAAATTTTTTAAAATGGGGGTAGTAATACTACCCCACCCAACTTGTGCCTGATGACTACAATCATGCATGTTTCTGAGGAGAGACAGTTATTTGAATCAAATTGGTTGTCTTTGTAACTTCAGCTTATCTTGTGAAAATACTGTCAGAATAATATATGCTTCCTTTATAACCAAGAAGTTCTACTCTTGATCGATAGGACTTACTTTTCATTTGTCAGCTTAATGAATTATTAGTCTTCCAGGGTTTTTTAGTACATTTCAGACTCTTTTTATGCAGCAGACAGCTGTGACAAGCTGAGTTGGAAAACTAGCCTAAGCTCTGGTACTAAATAAGGACCGGTACGCTTAGCTCTCACTGGGTGCTCCTAATGTATATAACTGAGGTGGAACTACTTGGACAGATGCCAACAGCTGTAGCCAGAAGTGATGCTGGGAGAATGCCCTAATGCTTGGGCTTGACACTTTGAGACAGTGATTATACCTGGGAACTCACTGTAGCCCTGATAGGAGGGCCCAGGGCTGGGAAACGTGTCCTTTGCTAGAGGAAACATTTTGATGGTATGGCAAAGAACCTGTGGACTGGTGTCCTCAGAGGTGTCCTCAGAGGTTTCAGCTAATGGGGCTTCAAAGCCACAGTACATGAGCTATCTCCCTGCATGTCAGGATTGTTGCTGCAAACCAAACCATGCAGCTCTCTGGAGCTCCAGAGAAACTGTAGTTCATAGGGGCTGGGATTTGGCTTTCCAGGTTGGGCTGCAGTTGTGTGCAGCAAGGGCTTTACAACTGGAGAATAAAATAATCAGAAAATGCAACTGTTTTCCTGCCAACCAGTGGCAAAATTAAGTGCTTTTGCATTGTCCCCTCAGGATTTTATCAAACAAGTAATTTTCCTTTTTTTTTTTTTTTGTTGAGTTTATCTTTACTTTGGGTGCATATGAGGAAAATGAAGATTTCACATTGAGTAAGTTGGTTGTGTTCCATAAACATTAACTGTACATATGAAAGCTGTCCTAGGACAACCCTGATGTTGCACACAGTAGTGTTTTTCATCTTTCTATAAATATTTGTAGTTAATCATGCATTACAATACAACATTCCTCTCTTCTGACTTTGCCCCTTTTTTTTTAACTCGTTCATTTGATTTGCACAGAAAGGGGAAGAAGTTTTTATGGAAAAGATAAACTGCAGACTCAATTCTGTGTGGAGATGTGTGTGTATGTTAGTAAAGCCTACTGAAAAGCTGTTTATGGATTTTGGTGAGAAGGTATTGTCTCCATTTTTATGAAACTAATTAAATCTTTGCGGTTTTGTTTATCTGTGTACAAAGTTCTGTGGAAAAAAAAAGTAAGTGGGAATGACAAGGAAACATCAGAAGTTAAGTATTCTGGTATCATTCATGCTTTAGATATTTTGCTGCTTCTGATGTCCCAAAATGCCAGCAGTCTTGGAAGTGTGTTTCTGAGTGCCTTTTTTGGAATAGCCAGAAATATTCTGTGAATCACAGAAGGAGACTATCCAGTTATAGTGAAACAAAAACTAAATTTGTATTTTCAAATTCGTTCTAGTATATGACTTTATACCATAATATTATTTCTGGTTTTATTCAAGTATTGGCTAAGTCAGCAGCCAGAGCACCCTAAACCAGGCAGTTCCAAATCTGGGCAGGCATTTTGGCAACACACTGTCACTGGATCCTAAGTACAATCCTTCTGTTTGTTGACTAGTAAAACAACAAAAGTTCTTCAGTGAAAACAAACCAAAATTGTAATTGTTTTTAATTAGTGGCAGTTCTACTTAAAAGCTTAAAATGATTTGACATTTGCATAGGTCCTTTGCATGATCCTAACTTCATGACAGGATTCCAAAATAATTCAAACGTGGCATACAAAATACAGTAAAATTTCCCTGGTTTCTACCCTTTGTAGGGTTATGGCAATTTTATGTGTGGATTCAGATCTCTAATATTTTAATCAACCTAAGTTCTAGAAAGCTAAGTTCTCTGCATAGATTGCATTTATTATGTGAAAAGTCTGTACATTTAGAACAATTGTTTTAGAAATAAGCATAGGAAAGTTTTAGTTATGTATGGAGAACGTGCTGCTGTGGTTTTCTTTTTTTAAAGGAATAATTGAACATTACTGGTCTAGTATCACTGTCTTTTCATTTGTCTTTCATCACTCTGCCTTTCAATACCATTCATCTATGGACTAAGCAATGCCTGCTGAAGTCAATAGAAGTCATTCAGTTGACGTCAATGAACAATGAATCAGGCCCTTTAAAAAGAAGAAACTAGGGTTTACAAGGGTTAAACAGAGCACTGAGGAAAAACACTCTGAGGCAGGAATTGTGACTTCTGTGTCCATACAGCACCTGGCACTTCCCCGACATTCAGAACAGTGACAAAATGAACCCATCCTCAGTCTCCACTGGTAGCTCTGATAACGGAAGGCAGTTTTGCCAATGTCTGAATTTTTTTTTCTATGCAAAACCTTAGCAGGTACCAATAATTGTAGTACACAGTAAAAATCTGTTCAGATAGGTGTCATTGATGCAGATGTTGAAAGTCTTTTTGTTTATTTGCTTCTGTCCAGTCTTTCCAAAGAACTCACTTCGCTATCAGTCTTTCTTTGTTCTGATTAAGTTGTAATCACTCAAAAGCAGATTCAGAAGCTCCCCCTCCTTCCTTCAGAGAGACAGTGTTTTGTTTTATACCCAAATGTGACATTGCACACTGGTGCAATCGAAAAAGGCTGCAATGATCAATTGAGGGCCCAATCAAAGCCTAACAGATAGGCAGCCATTCGTGGCTGTTTGATATAAAAGGTGTTTTATTTCTCATCACTTTTTTGTCACTGAAAGAATGCTTCCTATGTGCAGATTAATTAAAGTGTAAACATTAAATATTGATTGATGCATTATCAGCATGGAGCAGTTGCCTCCACTCAGATTGATTCCTGCAGTGATTTATTGTCATATTTGTGGAGTCATTTCACTCGATAACAAAGAGAAATAGCCTGCTCCCTCTACCTTTCAGGCTCGCTTTCTGGCACTTGCACTACACCTCCTCATCCTCAGCGACTCCCATTTTTTGTCTTCTAGAACTAACACACCCTCACCATATTTTCAGGAGAAAAGTTTAGGTCTTTTTATTTTGGCATTTGCATAGTAAGTTATAGTTCAGTGGGAAGCTCACAGACCCGTGCTCTCAAATGGAACATCTCTGGTTAACACTTCCACCCCCTGTCCCACACAGCTGCTTTCCATGACCCTGCTCAGGCACAACTTTGCAAGGACAGGTTCAAATTATTCAAATTAACTCACTGCCAACTTGACAGAAAGGTGAACTTTCATCAGAATAACATTGCTCAGGTCAGTTGTATGGCTAAATTATCCAATTAGTTACTCTGAGTAGGAGCACGGGCACATGATAGAATATCAATTTGAAAGAACTTCAGGTTTTTACTCTCGTTTTTGGGCGAATGCATAAAAGAGGCCTCCATTCAAGTCTTCTGGAGTATTTAAAATGAAGTTTTGTGGGATGTTATTGAGCATCAGGATTAGAAAATCTTTTTAAAAAAAATATTGTTCAATTTCTGTAGCTTTTGGAAGTGGATTCAAATGAGATAGTAATCCAAACCCCATTCTGTTCTCCCTGAAAGTCTTTAATGTTCTTACTGTGTTCATCTGTGTCAGGGATGGCTATTGCACAGCACTGCACATTGTGAGATCCCTGTTCACAGCCAGCTGTGCCAAAAGGAGCCGTAGCCCTGATGTCAGGTATTTGTTCCAGGCTGCTGTAGTCCCCCCTTCTTGATTTTCACAGCGTGGATGGTCATTCAGCACATTTGCAGCCAGAAGCTGCCTGTGCTGGCTGGAGGCACCCTCAGTGACCCAATCAGCTACAAAAGAAAACTATTTGTGAAATTGCTTTCTTCTGCAGTAACAAAACTTAATCTCTTACATATATAGCTTTCATTTAACATTCAGAGAATTAGATTACTCAAAGTCTGCTGAAATCAAACGTGTGAGCAAGACCACAGAAATATCTAATAGGCAACTGGTGATTTTGATTCAGTCAAGCAGCAAAACATTAACCTTTGGTCACAGTAGCAACGAATGCTAAACTTGTGAATTTACTGCAGCAGAAAATTTCACTCCTAGACCTGCAGGAAATCATAGGAATGGTTTCCTACATAAGCAGAAGCCGTGCCAAACTGACTCCTTAAGAATGGTGTGCTATTATTTCTCTAAAGGGCTGTTGCAAAAATGGTGTGAGACTTCATTAAGATAGGTATGCACTTGTGCTGCTGCCATTCCTGACCATCCCTGTCACTCCCAACAGCACTTTATTTAGGGTGTTTTGATATTTTACAGATGTACCCAAATGTGGGAGAAAATGTTGCTGTTCTAGGTCCTTCCTCCCCATGTATTTCCTACCATATGCTCTTCAGGTCCTCCTTCTGCTCTGTCATTTTCCATTCCAAATCAAAATTCCTGGGTTTTTTGCATCATCCTGCTGATATCTGGGCAGTCACCCCTAAATTTGGCACTCCTAAAATTAAAAAGCAAAGAAACCAAGCTTAAGGTATTGCTCATCTGGATTCCTTCAAAACAGTGCTTTCTCAAGATCACTTTTCCCCAATCTTGGTTTGCTGTTGCCCTTCCCACTCTCTGACCACCGTTGTCACTTGTTGTTAGACTCTCAGCCTGATTGAAGTTGTCAGCTCTGCCAGGCAAGGACCTCGCCTTCCTATTTGTCTCTGACCAGCTGTGCAAACCAGCATGGCTACACAACCACCACTGTTGCAAATGTAGTGCTGTAAGCCTCATGCTTGCAAGGCTACTTTAAACAAAATCTACTGTCCCTGTAATTTTTCTGGAGTATATTTACACTTTTATAAAGCTTTTTATTCAAAGATTCTAATGCAGTTTGTGCCAAGATGCAGAAGTGTTCTTAAAGATCTCCAGTGTTAGATGAAAACATACATCATCTATGAAAATAAGGTTTCTTTTAATATTTTTCATATGACAGATAAAGGACTTTCTAGCAAACAATATTCAGCTGGAATTGCATTATCATCATTTAGATAGGATCACACAAAAACAAATGGAGAGAGACCTCCGTTGCAAAGGATCTGTTTTGCAGATCAAATGTGGACCTGAGAAGATCCACAGAATGCACAGAACTGTTCCCTCTGGGGATGTCAAAGCATCTTTGAAAACAATTGGAAGACTTCTGCTGGCTGCAGTGGGCCCAGGCTTTCCTCCTTGTGTGCAGTGGTGACATACAGAGGTGTTCATGGTCAGCTTGGATTTAATCATAGCTTGCACATAACCAGGAATGGTTCCCAGGAGGAAGCAGTCCCAGGGAAGGCACCAGCTTATGAAGAACTAAGGGCTGTGACTGCTGTGGTTTGTCCACCAAAGGGCTTGGTAACTGCGGGCACCTCTCAGCTGTTTGTCCTGATCTTTGGTCCTTTCCACTAAGGTGTCTACCTGAGCTCAGGGTCAGAGTAGTGAACTACTACAGCTGCAGTCACACAAGTTGTGGTGCTGCTCAGCAGCCGTGTGAACCAATGCACAGCAAGGCTGGATTTCTCTCAGCCCCCACAGGTGCTCCTGACCGACTGTGGGGGTCAACTGCATGGAAGGAACAGACTGCAGGAATATGTGGGGGAACCGTGGAACAGAGACTAGAAAACACATCTTTTTGACAGGTTGTAAAATAATTTTCTAAAAGCAGTGTATTATTTAATACTGTCTCAAATACCATCCTCCAGGGCCAGATTCTGAAAGGAATGAGGTATCTGTAAAGTGAGCTTTTCCCTCAGAGTGCCTCATTGCACCTCACTGTTATATAGCTGTTGTATAAAAGCTGTACAGTAGTTAATAATGAGAATTTTATAGTATTTAATTTGTTTTGATGTTTTAAATAAGATGAAAACTTGCTTTTTCCCTTATATGCTTTCCCAGGATCATAGGATAGTTCAGGTTGGAAAGATACACGTCTTAGAGTACTTCTCTTGAATTCTGATTAGCGTTTCCTTTCACCATGGACAATTAAATCTGACATGAAGGGATACAAAAAGATGTTTGTTAACTATTTAGAAAGCTCAGTACTGACCTAGATGCTGGAATTTTAGATATGTTCATATACACAGGGATTGTAAACCTATCCTAAGGACTCAAACTCACAAGAAGTTTCCCCCTTAAAAGAAAAAAAATAGAAAAGAAGAAAGTTGTGATGACAAACACAAGCTGTAGAAGTCTGCAGCCCTTCCCATTTTACTGAAGAGACTGTCTGCTCTGCAGTAGGAGTTGGATATTAATTCAAACCACTCTGCTAATTTTCCATATGAAGTTGCAGTCATATGACCTTTTTAACCGAGTAAACTCTATATAAACTTAGGTTAGCATAGTGATGCAAATTACCCCAGTTTCCTTGTATCTCTAGAAGCCCCGCCAGATGAATACTGTTGCCCTAAATTGTGATATTTCCCCTCCAAAAATGAGTTTACCATTTTTTGAGGCAACAATTACAGGTTGCATGAGAATGGTGTGTTATTTCCTGAAATTGTGTGTAATTTATTTTTAAGAGCTTGAAACATAGTTTTGAAGTTAAATGCGTATCATCTTTGTAACTGCTCAAATCATGTTATTTTACATTTCCTGAAATACCTTTGAAGTTTAAATGCAAATAAGGGGAAAATAAATTACAACTTGTGGAGTGACCGGTGTCTGGTTATATGCAGTATAATTAACTCCATCCTTCACGTAATATTTGTCTTAATATTTATCCAATGTACTTTAGAATCATTGAGATTATTGGTGATTCTTTCCTTGGAGGAAGCAGTTAGGTTCGTTCATAAGGTGGATTTTTTTATTCACTTTCCAGGTCACAAGGATTAAACATTTTCAAAATCTGTTGTATTAATTAAAAATGCATTTAATGTTAATAATAAGCAGCTACAACTGCCATTGCCCAGTCTTTTATGATCATCTTCACTATTTCTAATATACCTTCAGTACTTTACCTTGTAAAAAAGTGATCAGATTTATTATTTTAATTTGAATATTGTTATATTTGGAACCATGAAATAGATTAATAAGGCACACTGATGCTTTCTTTGCCTGTTTTGTAGCCTACAGACAGAAATGGGATTTCAAATTAACAGAGTTCTATTAGGAGAAACCATTTCAGTCCAAAACTCGTATTATGACAGAAATTAACATTTTTGTGACCTGTAATTAACTGTGCCTCCTCATGCTATAAATAAGGTTTGGTGGCTACAGTTGGAGTTAACTGTATCTGGAGGTCTAAGATTTTATTGATAGCTTTTTGTATTTGCTAATGACACTGTGGAGTTCAGGGATGCAGACAGCCAGGAGCACAAATAAAATCAGTGCCTGGTGTCTGCAGTCCTGTTCCATTTCATTCCTGCAGTGGCATCAGAGCTTCCTCAAATTCGTCCTGTGTTCAGAAATCTCCAGGGTTAAAGTCTTTGATGCTGTTGGTAATTCCAGTCTGCACCGTTAAAGCTGCATTTTCTAACTGTCCCTTGGTAATTGTTGCAAGGACTTAGACAAGTAAGACTATCCAAAGGCATCACTAAGGTCAAACTGTGGTAGAAAGTGCTCTGATTTTATCCTGGAGATTGATGCTTGTATCACCTTTTTTTCGATTCAGTAGCTGGGGTTATAAAATGTACTTGCAATCACTGATAACATGTTAGATCAGACTACAAGTGGAGTAACACAGTATTTTATACACTCCGTGTAGTTTTTACCTAATGCAACAATAAATCAGGGAAGGCAGAGGTCTTTTGTAAATTTTAATGAAAATTCAGCTGTTGAAAATATAGTTACTTCTGGCTGAAGTTCTAGAAATATGAATTCACTTCTGTTCTTTACAGCTGTAAAAATTGTTTTAGCTACAGACTTTCTGGTAAGGCAGTAGTGAAACAACTAATGAAAGGAGAGACAGTGCATCCAATATATTATAATTAGTTTGTCGTTGGCTATAAGCAAAATGAGGGGAGGGGGGCAGATGGTAAAAGGTATTTTGAGTTAGCTGTAAAAAATTCCCTTTACTGAGCACAGTCTAAAAACAATCTCTGTGCATGAATGAGACAAAAATTGGTTGGATGGGTCTGTTGTGCCATTTCATGGAAATAAAATCATGATAAAATTTAAAAATATTTATCACAATAAACCCCATTTTTATGCAGGTCCAGAAGGTTTAGTGGAGAGCTTTTTTCCGAAGATTATGATAGCTACTGAAAAATATACCTTTATTTTGTTGCAAAATAGCAGTTATATTTAGTAAACCTAATTCATATTTATTAAATGAGTGTCACAAGAGGGAAATTGGGGTATAGAAATAAAACATACTAAAGAATACAAATATGCTGCTAAACTTCTACAGCATCTTTCTTTCTTGTAAGTTTAAAGGAATGTTTCTGTAAAACTAGAGTTGTTCTTTCCTGTCAATCTACAGAAACAGACTAAAAGTCAATACCAAGAGACCATGCTCATTAAAGCACTAAAGATTCAAACAGCATTAAGCAGAATTTGCACTTCGTTTTTGTTTAGAAGTCACACAAAAACGGAGTTTATTCAGTTCTTCACTTCAAGGTAGATTTTTCCTTGGTTGCTTTTTTACTAATTATGTTCTGCACATATAGAAATTTTTAATTTTTTTTCAAACATAAACTAAGGTATTGTATTCATTATTGCTTGTAGTTTTCTGCTGTACGTTTTAAAAGTTATACTTTTTTTCATTATTGTTAGTGTTTCCACACTGGAATTATAGATATTGTTTCTTGTAGCCTTCTCACAAACTTAAAAGGATTTTCAGAATTGCATAGGAAAAGATTTAAAATCTGATTGCTTGCTCTCATTTGTGTGATTCTCCCTGTGCAGTTTCGTTGGCTGTAAGGAGTTGCTTCCAAGTTATGTTGGTGTCACACTGGAGTCAGGTGCTGGCAGCTCAACCATCACACACAGCTCTTGCCCACAGGGCATCACTGGCTTCCTCCACTTCCAAAGGTACCCGTGGTGAGCTGCAATGTCTCACCTGCAGGTTCTTACCTTCCATTGCTTCTGGTGGTTTTCTTCCTGCATATACAAAGAACGTATTTGTCTCAAAGTAGTATATATTATAACTAGCTAAAATGTATTTCCTAGTATTCTTTTCTGTTATGTAAACTGTGTGATATGAACTAATTTCTGATCTCAACTTGGAGAATACTTAAGTAACTGTCAATTTACTGTCTAGTTATTATCACCCACCATGTCAACTCTTAGTAAAATAACAATAATGACAGCAAGGGCAGTGGCCAAGAGATTTATATTTCAGCAGTGAATAGGAGCTTTGAGAAAGCCTGTAGTAGTTTTGAAAAACTTTCTCTCCAGAGTGACAGAAATGAAAATTGTTTAAATGTAACCAACTGGGGAGGGATGCTGTATATCCTTTAGAAACTCCCCGGGCTTTCACAAACTGCTTGGAAAAAGTCAGTATCAGTTCTGGGAAAGTTTATTCCCTTACGTGTTGTGATCTATTCCTGCAAACTTACTGTCAAGCAGAACAAATTTTCCAGTAGTTTTGCATCTGTTCCTGCTCAGCCAAGGTGCCTCTGGGAATACATTTCCCCTTGCAGCAGCAGGTGGCGTTGAACAGCTCACGTTATTCTCACACTCATAATCATTTTGTCTTACATGTAGTAAAAACTTTCCCAAAAGAGATAATCCACAAGAGAAATTCAACAGGTTTTTATAAACGTAGCAGACTTTCTACATGACTAAAGTAGGGGTCAAGTTCTTCCAACTTTAATCCCACTGAGAATAAGACTATAAATAATGTATTAAACAGCAAAACCAAGTGTGATAGAGTAATATCTTAATTGAGTTTTATTTTTCTATCAAAGAAAACCCTCTTGAAACACCACAGAATTCATGTGGTGATAAGGTGATGTTACTGTGTGGCAGCTCATTCCCTCTGCAGCAGATACACAAACCTGAGCTAGTTTGGTGCCATTCTTTGCACACCCTGCCTCCATAGGCAGAGGAAATGGCTCTCCCTCCAAATACATTGTCAGTGTGTCTTCACAGAATGTAGAGCAGTGTTGCAGAGTTGCCCTATGGTAAATGAGAACAGAATGACAATTAGCATCTCCTGAACTTCTTTCTGAAACTGTTTCTAAAAATTAAGGGGCATTGCAGAAGCAAATGATTTCTGAAGTTTATTTTTAAAATATGACATGCACATAAAAACAAAATTTATTTTTACCTGCACACAGGTAAAATTTAAGAACAGAAATCTTTTACAAGCAAATAACTATATATCACTTTATATAGTTGGTCCTTGCACTGATTATGAGTATTTAAGAAATCCATCCATCTTCCTTTCATCAACAGACCTAGTTTTCCATTTGCATATCTAATAATTTATGGCGTGTCCTGACCCCAAGCAGTAATTGAACCAATAGATCTTCAGCCTAGATTTACTCCAGTCTGGCTGCCACAGTAATGTAACTCTGCAGGAGTTTTGGATTACTCCAAATGCCATCTCCTCTTCTGAGAGGTTGACAGTCACAGGCAAAATTTGACCTCCCAAATGTCAAGGCAAAAACTCCATTGCCTAATTTAGACTAACTCTCCTTTTAGAATACTTCAGATAAAAACAAGAGGGCACAATGATTACTCCCAAAGTTACCCCGGAAAGTGTGTCTTTAATGCAAGACCATAATGACAAATGAATTCTCTAAGAGTTCAAAATCATGTAAGAGCCTAAATCTTAGAGTGAAAGGGGGAAATCTATGTACCCGAGCTCGTAACTAGTGATGTAAAAATTAAGAAGAAAAAATAAAGAGAGAGAAAAACTGTTATGTTAGAAAGAAACCTCGTGATCATGAGACTGATGAGGCTTGAGCTGAGAGATTTGGAAGGGAGACGGGGGTGCTTTTTTGCCTTGAGCAAACCATGGCACAGGGCAAAAACACCCAGCCAAGTGCCTGTGTTTCATCTTCTCAAAATGTGGCTTAGAGGCCAATTTCAAGGGAGCATTATATGCTTCAGTAAAGTGTTCTCAAAAGCTTTGAACAAGAAAAATGCCAGCAAACACACAGCTCTGCACTGCTGCAGTCTCTTTGATGAATACTAACTATAGAGAAAATGCAGCCACGGAAGCTGTGGGTTTACAGCAGGTATTACTTGGGAAACTCCCGCTGTGATTCACACACTTCTGGCTACAGGTAAGGGAGCAGGTGCAGAAACTGGTCGCACTTCTGCTGCTTCCAAATTGTACATCAGATACTATGAAAAGGCACTGGGTTTGAAATTTTATAACTCTCATCAGTTGGCTGTTTTGTTTTTCTGGAAAGGAGCTCAGTTGAATAAGCCCTGGCAGACACACAGTGCTGTGCTGTTGCTACTGACACAAGTCCCAAAACAACAGGCTGTGAGAAAATGCTACTGTCTCACAAGTGTGGAGGAAAAAAAAAAAAAGAGCAGCAAAGGTACAAGTAAGGAAAATCTGATTCAGTCCCCAATTAACGGCTTAAACAGTATTTATCTATTGATGATTAAGTGCTGCCCTTGGTTCTTGGTAGTGAAGTTCAATGATGATAGACATCTTGGAAAACAGGTAGATATACAGAAAGACAGATATCCTCAGCTATTCCAACCATCCATAATATCCCATGTGCTGCCATCACTTGCTTTAGCCTGACCAATTGCCTCAGTAACATGTTCCATCTTGTCCAATCAATATTTGCACTTCAGTAACTCCGCAGAGTTACAGCTTTCTGCTGGCACGGGAAGAACCTCATCTTGCCATATTGTGTGAGAAGATAGTCATATGGAAGAAAAAAACCCATTATCTATTTAAATACTTTAATTGCTTTCATTGACTTGTTTTTGGCTCTGATACCTTCTGTACCTGTTCTGCAAATAACTTTATAGAGCAAAAAGAAAAAACTGAGGTATCAGAAAATTAATGAACATTGAAAACTTCAACAGGAAATCCGGGTTTGGTGCCCAGCCTCCTGTCCAAGCAATTACTATGCACCTCAGTTCTTTAGATTTAAAATGGGATTAATGACACCATTAAATCACCTGTTGTAAGACTAAGGACATTCATGTGATTAGCAGACCTACATAAAAACAAGATCCAGAGGCAGAATTGCTGCTGTTTCCTCCTGAGCTTAGGAGCTGACTGAGATACTAAAGGATGATACATAGAGGTGGAGGATCCAAAGGTCTGTGTGCAGTATGGGAATAACAGCACTGGAAGAAAAATTTTCTGTTCTTTACCACCCAAAATCTTTCATTAACTGGCAAACAAAGACAGAGTAGAATAAAATGTTGTTCTCCCACCCAGCTGCTGCTGAAAGAGTGAGTGTTCCTGCTAAGTGTCCGAGAAAATAGCAAATACCAGTTAGAGGCAGAAATTGGAACATCCCCCTTGGCACACTGAGGCCATAGAGAATGGTGGGAAGTTTCCTGTGTTGTCTGATTGCTGATAGTCCTCTTTACCCTACTGCACAGAGCAATAGGGACCAAATCCTGTGTTATTTAGAGTGAAATGCAGCTCAGTTGAAATGATCTGCAAAAATTTAAGGAGAGAGAAATACCTCTTCCCTATAAACTGTCGATCTCCCATATTTCTGTCTTCTCTGTCAACATTGGACAGGCACCACTTATGTCCTTTTCTCCGTATTTTTCCTTACAGATTCCTTCAGCCACTCTCCTTTTCCAGATGAGAGTTGAAAGAAAGGTACAGGTAGAGAGTCAACCACCTAAGTGTCATAAGGCTAAATATTTGTTCGCTTGCTTAGGATACAGTAAGTCCTGGAGTGCACTCTGTTTACCCAAGAGGATTTCAGCACAGGGGCTTGCTCCAGAAAGGTATTTGTGTAGAAAAGAGAAAAATTCTACAGATCACTGTAATCTGTTACTCCTAAAATTACTGAGAGTGTAATGTGATGTGGACGGTTGGAGTTTTTCTCCTTAATGAAGAAGCAGCTCATGGGAAAGAATAAGCTGCAACCTAGCAGAGTCAGAACCTCAAGATCAGATGTCAGAAACTCTGGAGGTAAGGCTTTTAAACTGATATTTTAGGTTGTTACTGAACAAAACGTTCATATAAGTAAAAATGAATTGGTTTGATCTTTCAGATTTTTCCCTTACAAATTTCCAGACTAGGACAGCAGTCCTGTCATGACAGGGTCAAAGTCCCATTATGTTCTTCAGGACAAATGCCTTTTACAGAGATGGAGGAGTAAAGACAAGGGTGCTGAGAGCCTAGTTACTCATGAACAACTCTGGATTTTGCTCTATGGAGGGGGCATAGTGAAGAATCTGCACCCCAGCTCAGTTTTTATCATGGTAAGGACAGCACAGTAGATGAGGCAACTGCAAGAGGTGGTACAAGAAAACCTCCCTTTAGAAGGAAGATAAAATGTAAGGAAGCTCAAGTAAGTGATGGGTTTGTTTCAGGTTGAAAGTTAGTTTTCCTTTTTTCTTCCTGTTTTTTCAGGTTAAAGTCACTAGATGAAAACCTTGTGTATTTGAGGGGCACTTGTTCTCCAAAGGTGACTGACAGAGGAAAGGAAAACAATGCAAGTACAGCATCATGGCAGCAGCAGAAACCAGCTCGCTGGAGGTGGCAGATGGACAGAACACTTGTAGATATGGCTAATATTTAGTCATTCTCAATAAGATCTGTCCCAGCATGGGGAGAAGCTGGAAAATACCCCTGAGTGCTCTCTGTGGTTACCTCAGCAGAGGCCTCTGCTGAGCAGAGTAACTGCCGGAGACAAGCTCAAAAGCAGGCTGAGCATTTCACCTTTACATACCCTTCTAAGGACCATACACTGCTCCTCTTAACAGGCAATATTGAGAGGAAAGGAAATTCCAAAGGGACAGACAAGTGCAAATAGATCTATCTTATTTCTAAGGAAAGCAAAAATCAAGAGCCTTATGAAATAAGAATGTTCACATGTGGTTTGCAATTAGAGAGTATTTTATATATTTTGCCATAATTTTGTTTATTAAAGATTTAAAAGTCATTTGAGCAGTTGTATTAGAGGGACTGTGATTTGCCATGAGATTTAAGTTAAACCTTTGGGTCATTTCAAATTGTTTTCTTTGTTTTTCTGAATTTGTCATGCTGAAACTGAACCAAATTATTGATTTATCAGAAGTGTTTTATTCTTCATTCTACATCTGTGGAGACCTAAGCTATAAACCAGGAAAGCAGTAGAAAATTGTATTTGTAAATATTTTAGAGAAGACTGCTGTTCTGTGGAACTTTATGCTGTTTTCTGCTATTGAGTGCTTTGCAGAAGCTCATTTGGGAAATGTATTCTTTGATTTTGGTAATCAATTGATCAACATTTGAAAGACACACAGCTATTGTGAAGAGCAGTTCTTTCAAATATCAATTTGACTGTGTTTGTGATGCTGGCTTTATTTAACTCTGCTCCAGGCAATTTAAAATGTACCACTATATAATAAGCATGGGAAGGTTAGCATTCAGATTTTAGGGATAAAACATTTTGACAGTTCTAGTCTACATTTGCATTTAAAAATCTTAATGCCTTTGATTAGACCCTATGTTTATCATAGGATCTCTTGTAGGCATTACTACTGTGAGGTTGTTACCTTTCAGGATTTGTTCTGGACCGTGTGTTTGTGGGGAAGCACAGAAGCCTGCTCATTCCACAGACGTGTTGATTTCTGGTTCATGGTATGTCTCATTTTCTGTAATTTCTGATGGGGCTCTACTGCTGAGTCATTTGTGTTTGTTTCTGAGATTATTTTTTGTGTGTGCAGAGTTAGGCAGGTACATATACATAGTTCTGTCTGACATGCTTGCGATGTTTTTTCACAAGTCTTCAAATTCTCAATTTTTGGTCCACAGCAGAATCCCCAAGGGGACAGAGTCAGGCATTGTCTGGAGAGAGACAAGAGATCCTGCCACGATAGCCATTATCTTTCTCACCAGTGAACAGGTGATGCTTAAACACAGCATGTGCACAGACAATGGCCAGCATTCTGAGCTCCTGAAAATGATCACTGGCACAGGCTGATGTCTGAAGGACTGGTCACTAAAACTATCAGTATTAATTGCTCCCCTTTTATTTTATCCGTCATCTTTCTGCATTAGTGACTTTCAGTAGGGATTCAAGTAACCTGATATAACATCTGCAACACTGCTATCACCAAGAAAACATCCATTCAGATAATAAGGCTGTCTCAAGATACACTGTCTCAAGAGACCTGTGTGTAAATTAGACCAAGCAATAGAAAAAACCCTCAAAAACTAACAAACACACTGGTCAAATACTGCAGACTTTTCAGAAGAGCAGGAATTAAGCAAAATAACATTGTAGGTTTTACAGGAAAATGTGTTTGAGCTGAAGGTTTTCTCCCTGATCTCTTAGCCTATCTCTAGAGACTTCGTGCCATTATTATTAGATTTACCTTGGGAAGGACATGGACTCTGGTGGTACCAGAAATCTTGTGCAGTGAATTCTCCAGGAGCTCCTTCCTGCATTAGGCCCTGTCAAACAGCAGTCTTCTCTAAAATATTTACAATCTCCAAAGCCCTGAAAACTCAAACACCCTCATAAGCTGCTGTGAACTCTCCTTTTCCATACTTTGCATTCGGGAGCTGTTTCTTCTGACTCAGCATTAAATAGCAGAGAAGGGAAGGACTCAGAATTCAGAGATAGGATGTGTACAAAGTCATGAGTTCTGATTGTGAAGGGAACCACTAGTAAATCCTTGCTGTGGTTCCAGATTGGTTCTTCCATTGAAAAACATCAAAATCTGAATTATACAGAGGTTATGTAGCACTATGAGTAAGTACTTTGGCCTTTCATGTCTTATTATGTTGTTAATTAGTTAACGTTTGTAAAGCACTTCGAAGATGAAAAGCCCTGTATAAGTTGTAAGTGTTATTATCTCTAGAGACCTAGGTTCAATTCAAAGGTGCTTAATTACATATGCCATAAATTAGACTTAATGAGTTGTGGAATCATATGTTTTATGCAATGCATGCGGGTTTCTCAGATCTGTGTCTTGTGGTCTGTTGCAGTACTTCTTTAGGTATTCAAAGCTGTTAAGAAAATTACACAAAAGTAGGGGAAATAATTTCTAAAAATAATTGAGTTGCATTTCAGCACTATTCAGGACTTGGTGAAGCAAATTGCCAGGAGCTTTGCTCTGCTGTATCTAGGGATTTTCCAGTAACCGACTTCAGATTGCTGAAGGTAACAGTTTTAGGGGTTTTTTAATTGTGGTATAGACAAAATTCTAATTCATACTTCTGTATTTTGACTTAGCAAGAGGGCACTGAGAGGTATTGGTATGGCTGCTGCCCTTCCAGTAACGCCCTGAAATGTCCCATCAGGGGACCTCTCGATGTTGGGTTATGTTCACAAGCACAAGAAGAGAAGTTCCCATCTCTGGAGATACTATCGTGTAATTTCCAACAAGCCATTACAAGTGGGTAATGTGCAAAAAGAGGAAGTCACATTTATAGGAAAATGTGGTTTCATTGGCTTTGCAGAGCTGAGACTTTCCATGTTATGTAACTTAACATATTTTGTGGCCAGAAAGCTACAGACTTTGCTCCCCTGCAGCCCCAGCACCAGGGCAGCTGTCCAGCGGTGAGCACAGGCAGAGTTCAGAGACACAGAAAACCAGCAGGATCATCCACCTGTTCTAAAGTGGCTCCCCTGTGTTCCTGCAGCAGAATATATCCATTTTACCTTGAGCCTTTCACGGGCATATAGAGAGAGGCAGGATTTATCCTACTTATAAATATGTTAGGAGTGATTGTGTTCATTAGTACAACCTAAGTAGACTGGAAAAACTAATTAATAGCAATTTACTATGAGCGTCTCTAACAGACTTACTTCAAAGTATTTATCCTGAAGTGGAAGCTATTTGATTTGGTTCATGTTTTATTGTAAGCATATGCAGACTGTCTTCCAGGGGAAAATGTATTTTTGAGTACTCCAGACAAGTGAAACTGGTGAGCCCGCAGTCCAGAGAAAGCATCTGTAACCGCAGCCAAAAGAGGAACGAGGTTTCCGACATTCTTTCAAGACATGTGTTTGAAGCATGGGTTCCCATCACTTTCAGAGTCACTTGCAGGCCTTTTTCTTTATATAGATTTAGACAAGTCGATGTGGGCCTAGATTCAGCATGATGAATGCCTTTGTGGTTTCTCCCTCGTCTGTTTTCCCCTGTGCTATTTTATTGCTTATTTTGAACAGGAGCATGTTCTCAAGAAACTTGAAATGGGACAAAGTGTAGTTTCTGACAGTGTTTATCACTCATTTTTCATATTTCTAAGAAATGGATCTAGTCTTATACCTTATTTACTGGGGCACATCTCCTTCAAAAACAAGATATAGTTTTGCTGAATACTTTTCATATACTCTAATAAATAGGAACTTCACATGAATGCTGATTTGAGCTCCAGGCCGTGGTTAAAACATTTAAATAGTATAGTAAACTTATCAACAAACCTTTCCTTCCTCACCCTTCCCCCTTCCCTTTTTACAGTGAACAGATTTTTATCTGACTAGCACATGACTTGGGGATTTTTACAAGCAGGTTTAGGAACTTGTCAATTATTTGAAAACTTGAGCCTGAAAATAAAACAACACCCCCCAACTTAGAAGTCCAGTATTTTGTATAGTGTGTACAAAATGGGTTTAAATTTTGACTTGCTGATGTACCTACAGGATTTTGTTCTCTGACCTAATTATCACTACTTAAGTAGGAGTTTGATTCCTATTTTTAATACTCCAAGACACCACATATACTGGTGTAACTCACTGAGGTACCAAATCAGTGGACCTATAAGACACTCTTCCTTTCTAACTCCTGTAGTCTTTTGTCAAAAGAAGAATATTCATGTCGTTTTTATTTCATCTTGGCATTTCAAGTCTGTCTCCTTTCCTCCTCTGCTTCCAAGATGTTAGTGACATACTCTGGCAGTGATATCACTGTTGCTCAAACATCAGTGAAGAAGCTCTCTGAGCAAGTGAGACAGTTGTGAGCTTGAGCAGCTGCACTGAACTGTGTGTTCCAGAGATGTGAGGCAGCAGGAACGACTGTACAGCACTGTGAGAGTGCTTTTATACAGCCAGGCCTCCAGCTCCGACCAAGTGCTGATGGCTCATCAGAGTGCTCTTTGGGAAAACAATTCATGGGCTACAAAAAGTGTGTATGGAGGAACAGCTTGGTAAATTAACATCCAGGAAAGAACTTCTGGTCACTCGGTCATTATGTCTGGTGACCCAGTTAGGACTTTTACAAAAACAGTTGCCATCCCTTTGGCTGTGACTTCCCTGGTCATTTTCCTGTTCTAAG
Organism: Chiroxiphia lanceolata; assembly: GCF_009829145.1. NCBI lineage: Eukaryota > Metazoa > Chordata > Aves > Passeriformes > Pipridae > Chiroxiphia > Chiroxiphia lanceolata. The sequence continues at coordinate 11,553,737 of NC_045649.1, read as the reverse complement.
TCCCGAATTTAACAAAGCACTGATCTCTCTCTCTCTGAGAGTCTTTGACTGTGGAAACGTTGCCCATGAGGTCTGGAAGACTTCTGGATCATATTGCCACCGACTTCCTCTCTCTGTGAGCAAAGAGTTATCAGAGGTCAGCTGCAGAGTGGAAAGTGTGGCAGTAAATTGTGAGGTAAGCCCAGATTTTATACTGATGTGTCTTTATGCCAGAGTGGATGAAGAGCATCCACCCCTCCTGACAGAATATGGCAGATATATGTGAGTCATCATAAACTCCTTGATACCTGTTATTTCAGTGGACCTGTGGATTTTGTGTCAGCAGACCTGACAAGTTTACTAATGGTCTGCTGCATGATTCTTGAATTCCTTTCTCTCTACAGGCAAAGTGAGTTGCAGAAAGGAAGAAACTCACATACAAAATGCAAAAAAACCAACCAACCAACCAAACAACAAACCAAAGACTTGCTGGTTGATTAAACTGTTGGTCTTAACAGACCTTGAAAATTACTAGGATTGTTGTTGTGATATGTTTTAAATGTTAAACCCGTGTAAAGCTTTTAAAAATCATACCAATTAATTTATGCTGTTCAATATTACTGTAATATCTATTACCATGCTGGGAGGAACAGTTAAATCCGAAAACATTGACTTAGGTTCACAGATATTCAAATCCAGAGTAGCATTATGAGATCAAATATTTTAGTCTCTTGCACAGACATAAATATTACTTCAGCAAGAAGCTCTGTCCTCTGTTGTTGAACAAGAGCATGCCTCAGTTTAATTCTCAGTTCAGTAAAACATTTCTATTCTGAATGATACTTGAGCTTAAGTTCAGACATGTCTGCAAGTCCATTGTATTTGATGTCTGAGGTTAATGAGGTTAACAACAGGCTGAAGTGTTGTCCTGAACCAGTTCGATTTGACAATATGTAACAAAGTACATGTGCACACCAACACTTCTATTTTTACATTTCCTCAGGATATAGGCAATGAAATTATTTAATAAGTATTCATCAGGAAATCTGCTTCATTATGACTAAGTGTTTACAGTTAAGCCTAAACTTAGTTCTGCACTAGGTGTTGATTGAAATTTTCACTGAAGTAGGAGCACAGTCCATGACTATATGCATCTAGCAAGACAGATTTATTAATTGAGGTGGTCAAGTCACACTGTTGCCTGACAAAGGATATCAGAAAGCTTTTAGACTTAAAAATGAACAACTCCATAAAGCTGGAGTTTGTCATGGAAACATCATCACACCAACTAATTGGTGTTATTCGTTCACCCCATTAGAGTAATTATTTGTAATTGTTATTATTGTAGCATATGTCCAGCACTTAAGCAGTGCCTATTACTGGGAAGAGCTGGATCATTCATCAGAGAAACGGAGAAATTGAGTTGAAAATGTCAAATCAGGCAGGCAGATGGAATTATCTCATGCAGCATTTGCTCTTAAACAGATTTTTATTTTTTTTCTCTTGCTTCCTCATACAGGCAAACAGGGAAGCAAATGACCACTATCTCCCAGTTTCACAAGAAAGAAGTCAGAAATACCATAACCACTGAAAGGCATCTTGAATAAAGAAACACTTTGGTGAACCCTGTGTTCAAGAGTGAGTTCAGTGTCTCTGACACTGAAAGGTACCTTGGACCCAGCAAGGCTCCCGTGAGCTCTGAGCTCTGGACCTGTGTCACTGAGAGAGGTAGAAACAGCCAATGAGTCACCATTGGGCAGAGAGTAAATCCACAGATAACCACTGTATGTACCCTTCTAGTAGAAAAAAAATAAGGGTACATACAGAAAATCTATCAAAATTCTGTTTTTTCAGAACCCCAAGTCCTGCTGAATTGGTTTGGATTAAGAGGGAGGAAAAGGAGAGGACTCCTGGTAAAATATCAGGTAATTTTTTTCTCTCCTTTCATTAACATGGTCATAATTAATGAGGAAACTGATTCTAAAACTGTTCTTAAAAATAGATCATATCGGCTGTACATTTCCATTGATGATTTCCTTTGCATTGATAATGTCATTCACACTAACGTGATTTAAGAGTCAGAATTAAAAAGTATTCAAAACCTGCAGTTGTTTCATCTCAGTTTCTGAGATTCTGAGGTCCATTGAAACTTTGCTCGCAATTACCCAATATTATGAAAAAATGTTCCTTCATTTTTACATTAATTTGCTTGCAGTTGGCTTTATAATATCCTTTAAAAAAATTCGATGTTACACCCATCTGCATGTGCTTAAGCTCAGTCTGCTAAAATGTACTGCTTGAGCTCATGACGAAAGCTACAATTGTTTGCCTGCACAATACAAAAGGAAATAAAATGAAGGTTTCAGAATGGACTGTTGCAAATCAAGACTTCAAAATCTCAGTTAAACTGCTTTTTGTTCAGTATCTTTTATTATAAGAAGAGACACTTATCACGGATATTTGGGATATTTGGCAGCAAAACCGTAAAACTGAATGTTTGGATGATGATGAAGCAGCATTATTGTCTTCCAGGGCCACTAAAGTGGAAGTTTCCATTTACATCAATTTTTTAAAATGGGAGGGTTTGGGTCTTTTTCTGACAGAGATCTCGAACAGATAAGTTAAGCCTATTAGCCTGAATGTGACAGTTAATATGCTGATGTAAGAACGTACTTAAAGCCAAGAGCTCTTGGCTAGGCATTTTAACTCATTAAAGGAGAAATAAATGTCAAAGTGAAGAAGGTAAAATTGTAATACAAAATCTATTAATATAATAAAGCATACTGAAGATATTGCCTCTCTGTTATTTGTTACTAAATGGGTTGATATACATTCCTGAAATTAATAAAAATGTTATCTATAAGAAAATATTCTGTTCCCTTTCTTACACTGAAGGAATTTTATATAAAATAGATAGAAATTGCTCCTTTATTGTTCCAATCCCAAAATCAGTGTCCAATGAATAGCAATTCATGTAGTCCTATGACCTGACATCGTATGTCCAAGCAACTTGTGGGAAATAAAGGAAAGAGCTTTTTAAAGGCGAGATGAGAGAGGTTAGAGTCTGGAAAAAGCTAATTAAAGTATTTTTTAAAAATTGTGTTCCTTAAGATCTTTCATTAAAAAACAAGCTCAATGTAAAATAAAATACAGTAAGAGGGTGCTGATGTCACTGCAGTAGCAGTAGTCCGAGTGTGGACTGAATGCTGCTTTAATGATTTGGATATTTTGATATGGTTTGGCAAACGAAAACATTCTTACTATTAGTCATTTTTAGCTTCTGGATTTGCATATTTGTATCATATCTGTTATATTAATTATATCTATTTTCACAGGTATGGACAGACATACCCCAGTCTTGTGGCACCCATGAATAGATCCAGTGAGCCTGTGCAGCTGTGTTTTGATCAGCAGAGAAGTTTCCTGGCATCTGAGAACTGAAATCACCTTTTGGGTATGACAAGTGCATCTAAGTATGCAGCAAGTGAAAATCAAGGGTTTCTGTAAGGAAGGAGTAAGAACACCTACCACAAAAAATTAAAAGTAAAATAACCTTTAATAATCACAACAATGCAAACCCCGTTCTATGTATTGCTCTCAGTTGGCATTTAGCCATCCATCATTTGCTGGCTCATAAAGCTGATTTGTGCTCTCCCCTCCCTGTTTCCAGGAGCTGTTGGCCTCTTTTCACCACTCCTTTCCCATAGGCACATACAACTGGGACCCAAACACTCTTTTGTCTTTTCCTCAGGAACTCTGCTTTTTAACACATGGGGGAGAGGGGGAGTTTTGTGAGCAGCTTTCTTTCTTCTTCATTGTGCAATGCCACTTACAAACTCTGTCGATAGACACTTGGAAGGTATCTAAAATGTTAGACAAAGAAACAGGTACAATTCAGAGGAAAATTGACCTTGATTGAATAGGGTCAAAATGCTTCAACCACGTCTTTCATTTGAGACCTCCTCATTCACAGACTCAGACTTCTTTCATTGTAGCTTAGGGTTGACAAATATATATGGGATCTGTGTTACTCCCAACGATTAAGAAGTGTTAAGGAAACTACCCAGTCTGACCATTCATGAGACTTTGGCAGCCACGCTCCCGAGGCCAGACACTTGCACTCCTGGGATGAAGCCCGTTCACCGCGGCGGCTCCCGTGACTCCACGGGTCCCGCTTGGCTCCCCACGCACCCCACTCACACAGTCAGACCAGGTTTCCTTACCGGTTCGACTCCAGGTCTCCCATTGCAGTTTCAGATGTCTAGTTCCATAAAACCATTTATTCACGGCGCAGTAACACAGAAACAGTCCGAGCCGGTGCCTCCGAGAGGGACCCTCAACCAAGGGACCCCTGGGCGTCTCGCTCTTCCTCCCGAGTCTTCGGCCCCGTGTCCATCCACCTCACTGGCATCACCCGTCTTCATCTCCTTTGTTATCCAAAAGGTCGGCAATTCCCGGCTCCTGCTGTGTCCATTCACCTGGCTGGCGTCACCCATCTCTGTCCCTTTGTTATCCCCAAGGCTGGCAGTTCACGGCCTCTTGTCTCGGGCTCCCACCCAGAGCTCGATCTGCATTTCACTCTGCATCTCAATCTGCAGTTTGCAAGCGCAGCTACCTTGAGAAGTATTGCTCAACAGCAGTTCAGCTAGATTTGGTGAATTCTGGGACTAACCAAACTCTTTGTGGAGAGCACACGACTCACCCCAAAGAGTTGTAGCACTCAAAATTGTTGAGAGTACCAAAATTTATTTTAGTGAAATCCTGTTTGGGTATTCCCCAGGTATTAGCACCTAGCAGATGAGCTAAAGCCCCAATTTCCTAATTCCCAGGTGTAATTGTATATGTTAATTAAGCTCCTGAGGAAACATTAAAACTACTGAGCTCCAAATGATGTGTCTAAGAATTAGAATTTTCATCTGGCGTTTAGGAATTTAAGGCTGTTCTTAGAAACATTTAAAGGCTGTAAGACATCAAAGGGTTTTGAACAAAATACTTGTGGTCATTTCCAGACTTGATCAGTACAGATACTTCTTGAGCTTCCTGGTGCAATCTGTTATCCCAGGCCCTTTTTGTTGAGTCGGCTAAGAATGGAGATATACCAAAATATTTGATGAAGTTTTATATAGGCTGTGTTCCAAGCATTTGTTTGCTATGTTATGCATCTCTTTAACCAAATGTTGTTTGTTGTTATGGAAACTCCTACTAATGAGAGCTCTTTGACCCATGAAATCATTAACCAACCAACAAAGTTTGGAGCTTTCAAGTAATTCTCAGTATTTCTGTTTTGATCCTTTAAAACAGCATCTTTCTCAGTGTCCAAAATCACAGATGGCACAGGCCTGACTCTCCTTCTCATCACTAAGGATGTTTCATATCACACCAGCCTTAAAAAGGGACCTGCAAAAAGTGTAGATGTAATTAGAAGCCCTTTAATATCCTTTTACACTATTGGAGTAGCAGAGAGGAATCTTAAACCTGTATCCTTATCCCTTTTGGTTTTTTGCTGGAAAGTGCTTCAACTAGGACTGATATGGATTGGGAACTGGGAATTCCTCCTCTCCTGTTCCTGAACTGCTGAAGAACAGCTACACCAATACACTCACACAAGCGTGTTTCTTCACATTTATCTTAGGTTAGCACTTTCCTTTATTTAACTGTCTCTGATCTGACTATATCTGATCATTCCTTCATCTCATTTTCACTTAACCTTTTGCCCTCCACACAGACTAAGCATCCTATCGGGTATCGCCCAAGGGACCTTCTTTCCCCTCCACTCCCCCTTCCTCCACTCTTTCTCCAATTTAGGTGCTTTATGCCATTCCTGGTAATTTACCTGATTGCATGGAAGGAGTTGTAGATCTTTTTATAATTGCTGTTTTACTTAAAACATTGATTCTTTAGCTCCTGCCTGTTTTCAGGTCATCACACCTCACTGGAGGTTTCCCTGGCTTAATGAGTAATTCTGAAACCAGAGAAAGTACCAGATGATGGAGGGCATTGTACATTCTTATATCTGAAAGCCATTCCATAGCATCCACAAGAGGATTCTTGGCACCTGCCTAGTTAAACTGAATGTCCAATGTTATCTCTCCAGGCAAGTAAGATTCTGGCAATCACTGTAGTCCTATTTCACTCATTCTCAGTCTTTTTGACACCAACACATTAATTCTCCCAAGCTCCTTTGGCAGCTGTAAGGAGTTCTCTTTTTTTTTTAATATGATTGATAATATTGAGTATTTCTTTTAACCTTTTACTGCCATTGCTGGGCTAGGTGATAGTTCCTATGCTCGGATGTTAATCTGCACTACACAGTAGCACATCTGATCACCTACTCATCATGGAGCTCATTTGCAAAATGCTGCTGCTTAATTTACAAAGTGTAAGAAGCTCCACCTGGAATTAGCCCTACAAGGTGTCATTCTCCCAATACTCCCACTGTCAAAGGTCACATAAAGCAAATTGCTTTATGCAGAAACTCCTTCTAGTTTAACACAAGGAATGGCAACCCTTGGACAAAATGTGATGACTATATAATTTCATATGATGCACTGGAAATACATCCTGGAAAGGGTGCAAATAATGCAGCTTCTCTGGTTCAATGCAGGATATGACCCAACTGAAATGTACTGGTAAAAAATGTCATCATTTTCTTCACTTCCAAATTCTCAGGAAAAAAAAAAAAAAAAAGGAAAAAAAGGTTGTCTGAGGAGACACAAATGTATAAAAACAAAAAGACCTCCCAGGCTGACTTGAAATACGTTCAAATTACACATCTACTCCCTGCTCCCTAGAACCCAGTAAATATTTCTTTGGCCCTACAAAGTGTTTTAGTCTGAACCCAGGAAACCTCAGACTGACCTTGAAAATAAGATTCCTCAATTTTCAAAGTAAATGTCTTGGCCACATTACTGGAGGAGTTGCACTTCTCTGATTGAACGTATAAAACTTGTCTCTTTTGGCAAATGGGGTAGATTATACTGTGGGGAACTGGTTGTTTTCCCAGTTAACTGACCATAGGCACTTTCAGACTCTCTCAACTTTTACACCTCAGTACAATGCTGGTGGCAAGGTTAAAATATCTATATTGGGCCATAAGGGGCAGGGTTAAGCCCGTGAAAAGCAGTAGAGTGGAGATACACTGACCTACCTTGCTAAGCATCCAGAGCATATCTCCAGAGATTTTGTTCTGTCTTCTCCTCAGGTTGTACTGGATGGCTTAACAGCTTTTGATGCTGTAGCATCCTTCCAGCTTACCTTGAATCCAGTTTGAGATTTTAGATTGTCTGGATTTGATTAGCTTTATCAGTTTATTTTCTTCTGATGTTTTTCTCCTCTGCCAGCTGCATTAACTCTTCTTTCACCCAAGACTCACTCCATGGTGGATGTAATGAAAATACTCTTTTGCAACAGTCTTTGACATCATCTCCTGACAACATCTGACTTATATTCAGGTATAAATTTCCCAAGTCTGGTTATCAGTTCTCTGTGGAAAGGTAGAAATGGAAGTTCCACAAGGAGTGGAGGATAAGAAAGGTCTCAAATTCCTCTTCTGATGACTGGTCAATGTCTGTCAACTGAAAATCACTGTGATCAAAGCCTTCCTTTTAATATCAGAGCTGCTTTCAGGACCTCAGACATAACTGCCTTCTGTCCAACAGTCTTGTTTAAGACAGACCAAAATAATAAAGATAGACACTTTGATCGGGATCTACCATATTAATTGAATTAAACCTGGCTTTAATTCTAACAAAAAAGCAAATGCAGTATTGAGTGCTAAATAAAATAAGGTGATACTTTTTCAAAATGAGCCTTTCCATTTTTGCTTCAGCTTGAGTTCCTCACTTGAGGCCAGCTACAAGTGTTGGAATGCTGTCAGCTAGTGTTTCGTGGAGCTTCTGGTCCAGGGCACCAGTGCAGACATCCAGCTACCCAAGCTGTGGCACTCGCACCCTCTCCATGTCCTGCTGGCTCCTGTGTGTGCTCAGGGTTTCATTACCTTGCAAGTTGTAGCCACGTGGTGCAGATTTAAGAGCTCCACGAGGCTCAGGTAATATCCATACCTCTGAGAAGGACAATACTGCTCTCCAAACAGAATGAACCTTTGAACTTTGTTAGGGTTTTGATATGACATTAAGCCTCAGATTTATAAAACCAAACCAGAACAAAAGCGTACTCGCTTTCATTCTGTGTTCTGATTTTGCACTAAATTGTCAGCAAAGCAGACCTTTTACCTATAAACAGATGGCACACAATTCTGTGGGATTTTCCCACATTTGATGAACACACATCAAGTCCATTTACATGAGCATGGAAAATATTAAAATGACTACCAGGTCTGCATAGTGTAAGACACCTGGAGCACATTGCTGCCAGCAAGCTTCTGAGGTGGGGATATTCTGGCACACAGTCACAGTTCTGGGGACTGGGCCATTTTTTACTCAGGTTATTGCATCTTTTGACACCTAAAGACATGTTGACCTCTGACCCAGAAACATCTGCAACGTCAAACTATAAAATCGGGAATGGAAATGTAGCCTTTTTTCCCCCCTTACTGTTATTTTTATTTTCTATTGAAAAGGGTTTTAAAAGGCCTATGAAATGTAAAATTGCTTTTTTGCCATAGTTGCAAAACTCATTTCAATTTTTATCTGAGATGCACTTGTAGCAAATTTCCAGAGTTGAAAAGCTAATACAAAAACCCCACTCTGAGGACCAGAGTCCAAAGCCCTGAGCACTGCCCAGCCTTCATCTCTGGGGGTTTGGGGAAAACAGTGACCAGCCTTGTCCACACTCCCTCCATTCACCCCTACTTTTCTCCAACAGTTTATGTTGCCTGCAAAGTTCTTGCATATTCTGATTTTCCTTCCTAAAGTAGCTCTGGCTGATTTTAACTCACCAAGCCCTAACTTTTGCTTCTTCTGTGCAGGCAAAAGTGACAAGTATCTAGGCCATCACTGCTGCCCCTCTGACATGGCCCATCATGGGAATACCAGCCCTGCTGGTGTCTGCACCAGTAAATGTAGTTTCTTATACTGTATACTAATGCCAACTGAAGTCTTCCTTTCACCTTTCTTGTTGCTCCGGCAATTTATGTGCACAGATTTTATTTTACTTAATTTTGCCTAGTAACTTCCACCTGAAAAAACTGAGCTGGGACCTTTCTGTGTGTCAGTGTTCCCTCCTGTAGAACAAATTTGTGTGGTTTGTAGTAAAATGTGACTATCTTTGCATGAATGGCACTATAGAAATCCCCAGAATTATTGCAGTCAATTTTTTGTTTCATTTAACATGAGAGGTAATATATAGGGCAGAGTAATATAGTATGTTCACAGATGGGTTATTGCTGTGGTTGAATTGGCCAAAATTAACACACTTCCCATTAAAAAAAAAAAAAAAAAAACAAGCCACCAAAAAAACCCCCAACCAAACAAGAAACTTTGGAAAAGTTTCTCTTTTCTGAGTACAGGCATTTTATGTTAGAGCCTTAGAGCTGATTCTGTCTCTCCCAAGTTATAAACCCTTATGGATGTACCATAAAGATGTCCACCTAATGCAGAGAAAAGCAGATTAATTGATCACAGTAATATATTCTTATCCACTGAATAAGAGCATTCCACACATTGTTTCTTGTTTTGTTTCTGGCTTGTAAATCTTCATTGTAGAATACAAATGAAAATGACCCAAATATGTATTATTTATGAATAGGACTCTCAGATATTATGCTTTAGATTGATTGTGTTAGACAGGATATAACAGAGGCACAATAAGTCAATGAAAAATAAAAAGCGGCAAAAATGTTTCATGCTAAAACTGTAGTTCTAGTGACACCTCTTATATAAAGGACATTTCCAGCACATTGACATTTATATTTATCATGGCTGTGCATGTGATTTACAGTTGTCTAAGGTACTGAATATCAGGAATATCCATGCACATACACACCCCTTTGAATGATGGCAAGTCATAGACTGCTGCATTGCCCCTTATACAGCAAGCTTTTCCTCCCCTTTTTATTTTTCTTCTCTAGCTGCAGGGATGCAGAGGAAGCAGTAGATCAATAGGGTGTCTTGACTGAAGTTGCCTGCAGCACTTCCATTTCTCAGACTGGACACTGATGCTAACTATCAATAGCAATAAGAGGCTGTCTCAGACAGAATTAAGGCTCCTTCTTCTGCATGGCTGTCTGGTGCTTACTGATAAACATCTTGTGCACAGGATTGCAACAAATAAACCATTTCAAGTGTGCAAACTAGCCACTGTCATTCTTCCTATTGATACTTGCTGTGGGTTGACGGCACCGATAGTTATTTTCATACAGCTGATAACATGTTAGATAAGGGTACAGATGGATAATAGTACAAAGGCATACTGCTATAAAGTGTAGAAACATCATTGATGAAATCCTCTCTGCTCCTGTAGAAACCCTGAGACAACAAAAGACAAAAATATTGACTTATGTTCAAACTACTTAAGAGAAGCTACAGCTAAATTTAACTATTTATTAACCTCTGATTTTTAGGTAATGTTAAAGATATCCTGCCAAGCTATTTTATTCAGATGTTATTCATTTTTACCTCTACTGCATTTGCAAGTTTATTCTGGAAATAAAAGTCAGCAGGGGCTGGATGCAGCTATGATATAGATGGGGAGGTGATGGGCAGCATCATGGTCACTTGTCATTTGGCCTGAGCTATACACCACACTAGCAGTTGCTAATTTTGGAATAACTGAGCCACTTTAGCCTCCCTCCCTGCAAACAATCAATTTGTCAACTGATCTATAGCTCTGTAGTGCATTCGTGGTTTTCAGCCTGAATAAGGATGAAGAATCAGGTTCTCACCCGCCCACCCATTAAAATACCCTGGCCCAGATCTTCTTGGTGGTAAGTCCTGTTATAACTCTGCTTAAGTCAGATATCCAGTGGAGTGATGCCAATTTGCATCAAATTAAGTGATGCTAATTGAGGTTTATTTTTCTTTTAATTTTGCTTTAACTGATGAGGGCAAGGGAAGTGGTTCAGATGCTCTGCTGCAAAATCAACAGAGCCTTATTTCATATCCTCCCTCTGTGGAGCTCTAACCATCTACAGGAGCAAACAATTTGCCTCTGAGACATCTCCAGCTTTATATGAAGCGGGCTTTTCAGATTAGGAGGCTCATTTTCAGAGGAAAATTTCAGTGATACATTTTGAGTTTCAGAGTATCCCAAACAAAATGCTTAAATAACATCAGTTTTTTTCATAATAATTTTTGATGTTAAATCTGGCAACGGCTGATGTGTTTTATAGGATGAGACTATTTTGAAGGTACCTCTGTTGTTGCTGAATGTTTAAATTAGGATGGTTGATGAGAAAATAAACCAGAGCTTCCAAGACTTTAGGGATACCAGTTATGAATAGCCCTACTAAAAATATTTGCATAAGAGGATTCCTGAATATATGTCTGTGAATACCTGTATTGACTTTGAAAGAAGTGAAATAAAATGTTAACTGGAATTTAATATAGGAGAAGAAAGAACAGAAAGAACCACACTGCAACTTATAGAATAATCACTTACTGATAGATATTTTCTGTGTCTGTACCATATGCTGCAGCCAGATTTGCCCACCACACAAGAGCAGTTTGGGGGTGGAATAGTTAATGTCTGTCGACTGCTCAGAATCACTGCTGTTATTAATTGTCCTCCAGTATAGAACGTGTACATTTTACATTAATACACTGACTAGCAAGACAGAGCATGCAGTTTCTAGCTGGGGAAGCTGGAATTTCAGAAATAGCTTGGCTCTTCACTTTGATTACTTTCTGGCTGGAGAGTTGGAGTCAAGCTAATTCATTTTGTAAACATTGCTGGTCATTCATATACAGTACATGGCATGAATCAGCGCCGGACAGTCAGACGGGTGCAAGTTCAAAAGTCCAGATTAAAATTACCATTTCACTGCACACACTATAATCCAGGCACAAAGTAAGAAGGATCATATATGTACTCAGGCAAAATTCCCACCCCCCCCAAAAAGTGGAAGGTTTCCTTAAGAAAGGTGAAGAGACAAGGGTCCTCACTATTTGCTGATGAGCAATCCACCCCTTGCACCCTAACAGTCAGCTTTCAACAAATATTTATACAGCTCAGGGATACAGCTATAGCTGCAACATTTCAGCACAAATATTAGGCCACAACCTCAGCGAGTCTAAATTGGCCTCAGTGGCATTACAGTGATTTACAATAGCAGAGCTTCTCCCTCCTTTTATTTTTTTCCTCAGTGTGCCTCTGACACAGTATGCTATACTTGCTTCTTTGGTTGAAGAGTGGATTCATTTTAAAGTAAAAAATAATTTTAAACCATTCTACTAAAGTTTCTGCTAAATTTGAAGAGGGGCTCAGCAAAAAAAGGAAGATGTGTTAGAAAGGTGACTGTGAGTTTTCTGTAGCACAGCAGCATCAGCTGAGTTGGGGTGCTAAGGCAGAAAGCCATTCAAAAACAGAGTAATTGACTCTTTTGTTAAAAAAGGATTATTTATATATATATATGTACAAACAAACATAAAATCTGGTTTTACTACTCCCATTGCAGAAGTCCATTGTGTGTGTTAGTTTAACAGCAGTTATGTGGAGATATAACTACACAGTTGTGTATTATAATATTTGTTACTCAATGTCACTAAGCCAGAATTCTTAAAAAATATATGAAGTATTAATTTTTTTTCTCCAGTTTTTCAAAACAGGAAACATTAGTAAAGCAGTATTTTTTTTTTCCAGTGTGATTTGAAGCTGGACACTGAGAAATGGATTACATTGCATATTTTCTAGACAAACATAGGGATTAATTTAAATTATTCCCCTAAATCAAAATAACTAGACTTTTTGGCAGCCTTTGAAGTTTAATGAATGTTTATTCTTGCCATCAAGTGTAGGTTTTGGGACACCCTGCAGGACCACTAAAACAAGATGATCTAAAGCTATTTATATAAAATAAGCCAAAGCCAAGATGTTTGTATTCAAGTCATGAAGAAAATGCAAGTATTTAAAAGCAGCTAATATTTTGTTTTACAAATTCCAAGTTAAAGATGCAGAGTTTTTCCCACTGTACTGTCAATGTCTGTAGCTCAGGGTTTATACATTAACTACAGTTCTGATGATTTCAAAAGTAGACTTGATATAGAAGAGGTCTCTGCTGCAGCTTGTATGCTCTCCTAGGGCTGGTTTCCACTCTTTTAGGGACACAGAAAAAGTTGCTTTGCTCTTATCAGAGAATTCCTTTCAAATGTCTCTTATCAAAGTTGACAACAAGTACATATTACTTACAGACATTTCAATGTGGATTTTCTGTAGAAGCAAATTAAATCAGGTCATGGGATGTAATAAACCAGACATAGGATTTCCAAATACATTCTATTTCTTTTGTGGTTAACACTTTTTGAAGTGCACCACTGAAATGCTGCATAAATGTAAAATCCGGTTTGCCTCTGATGACTGTGATTGATTAAAACAGTAGGTAACGTTCTTGGAGATATTTAGCTTTTGATAATTCAGCCATACAGACAGTCTCCGATTTTTTTTATTTTTTTTCTGGAGGGCCATTTTCACATGTACAAAAAATCCTTGAAAACTAGATATTTTTTATATCTAAAATTCACAGCATGTCTTGCTGTTAAATTGCCACCTTAGAGGCCTTTTTTAAATTTCATTGAAAATGCATATTAAATCAAAGTGATAGACACATGTAATGTAAAATGTCTGTCAACAATTAGAATCCCATTTGGAAGTTTGTAAAGCATAACAATTTAAAATGAATTTAAATTGAGAAGGAAAGTTTTTAGATTGAGAAGGAAAGTTTTAGCCTGCAGTATTGCAATTTTGTTCAGAACAAATTTAGGGGCTTTTTTTCTCTTTTCTGAGTGAAGGAGAAATAAAAGAGCCAGAGCTTCTAATGTAGTTGTTTCACTATCATGTGTCAGTCAAGCAATTTCATTCTTTCAACAATAAAGTCCAAATTATATTATTTTATTTTGAAAGATATAACAAAGCATCAAGTATGCAAATAATGTAGTTCCATGTAAAATCATGTTGCCCTGTTATGGAATGATAGAATAGCCCAGGCTGTTCAAAAGATCATCTGATCCAACCTTTTAATGTCAAGGAACCTCGAACACATTGCAGCTGAGCCACTTGATAAATTTGTGCTTTTGTATTGAAAAGTGCAACTGGTTTTATTTGGATAGACTAAATCCTTATCCAGTAACATCCACGTGGTTTGAAAAAAATCCTTTAAGGGAAGCTTTATTAAATATCCTTTGTATTCTTCTAAGGTTTTACAAGCTTTACATACAAACCTCCTGGATATCCTGAAACCATGGGATCCACAGGAAAACGGGACCTGTGGCACACTGAGACCAAGTGCCTCCAAGGCAGTTTTGACCTTGTGTTGCTGCACCACTGAAGACTTCCCTACCTAAATGGTTCTGAGATTGGCAGTTAAAAGGGTACAAAATTTGGGATGACACCTGGATTTTCTGAAAATGTAGCACCTAGCAAAATCTGGAGTTAGAGTAGGGTTTGTGGCTAATATTTATTGAATGCAACGTAACCATGTACAGTATAGTTTGCCATAAAATGAAAGTATTTTCAATTAAGTTCAAATTTTGTAGGTTTTTTTTTTTTTTTTTTTTTTTTTAGTTTTATAATATGCACGTTTCCAAGCAGTATTCCACAGTGTCAGACTTCTACACTGAAATTAGAATAATCTTGCAGATATATGCCAAAGCTTCAAGCACAGAACATTGTATTCTCTGTAGTGATCCATAGCTCTTTTGAGCAGATACACTTCCAGGACTGATACTTGTGTGTAATTCCTCCAGATTAAATTCTGGCTGTTTCTAGACATTCCAGTTATCACTTGGATTGATTTTATGAGAATGACAAGAAGGAAACAGAATAATAAGAAATCAAAGCATATTCTACAGTTAATTTCTGAGAACCTTACATAGTGTGCTACAGGTTACAATTACTACAAAAAAAGATAGTGTGATATCAGAGAAAAAAATGGATGCAAATTACCAGTAGCTGGTTTTGTCTTTCGTTATTTAGTATTTTGATTGTCTTTGAGTAATCTCGTTGAAGGGCCGAGATTACCCACGATTAGCAGATTTGAACAGGTGGTTTAAGGAGCTGTACTCTGAAAATGTCATAGTTGTTTTGCTTCGAGAAGCAGTGAGTGCTTTCCCAGTCACCAGCAAGCAATTCCTGCAGGCTTCCCTGAATGTGGCAACCAGCACCCGTTACGGGATTTTGTTGCTCTAGGCAAAACATTAAACGCAGGCCCCTCCCAAGGCACAGTCTATAGCACAGGAACGTGTTACTGAACATTCTGCAGCCCTGGGCAGCTGCGTGCTCCGTGGGGCTGCTGGTGCCAGTGCTGGCCCCAAATGTAGGGGTACCAGTCTGGCTCCCCCATTAGGCTCACGGCCACCTCGCTTTCACCTTTGCACTGAGTTTACCTCATTGCTTCTGCTGAGCGTGACCCGTCGCTGCACATGGGCAGGGCTTGTTCCACTTTCGAGCCATCTGCCAGCAGTGGGGCAAAGAGGCAGCAGGTCTGGCAGCCCTTTGAGAGCAGCACTGCCTGAAACTGATTTTTGCTATTTGAAAATTCTGGGAGTGAAATAAAGAGAAAGTGAATGATCCTGCTTGAACAGAGTGAGCACAATGTTATTGTGTTGTGACATTATATGTACAGGGTTGGAGAGGACAGTACTGAAGCTGGAGAAAGGAATGAACCATATTTATCCTTTCTTTAATTCCACTTAATTCAGTACATTGCTAATGCATGTGGCTCTATGTTTTCATTTAACTATTATTCTTGTGTATTATAGCACTGCTTTTGTGCAGCATGGAAATGGAAGCTGCTTCAACAGCAGAAGAAGCCAGGTTGACTAAACTCAAGAGACAGAACAAGTGACTTCCAGCCTTACAATGTATGGGAGTGCAAAGGTATGGAACTGTCAACTAAACATGTTAACAACAGCATTGTTACTAAGAGGTATGGGATTTACATGCTAGTCATTGTCACTGATGCCTTCTCTAAATCTTTCCTTTATATAACAGTTGTTTACACTCCTGAAGTTAGTAATGGGCCTGATCTGGCACACTCACACAAATACAGCTCCTCTCAGAAATCAGTTTGTATAGACTGGGGGCTTAGATGCATATTTTATTTGCAAACAGCTGGAACAGTTTAAGAAGTTACTGCATCACGCTTTGTTGCCCCATGCAGGAGATTTCCATCCCTTGCTGTCAAGGATGTCGTGCAAACGTTTCTCCTCATGCTGGTGCAGTACAGACTGGCAGAGCCCTCCATAGCAGTTGCCTCAGCTCACTGGTGGGACAGTGACTTCCAGGTGTGGGGCAGTGATGAACGGTGGTCAGAAACGTGTTCCATCATCACAGTTATCCCCTCCTCCAGATTTGCTCAGGTGCAGTTCTAGACTGAAACACTGCTCGTGGTGTGCTGCTTCCTGCACAAGGATGAATGTCACCAATCATGTTTAGGATTGGGCACTCACACTGCAAACTTCTGAGGACAAGAAAAGTAGCTTCTCATGTTGTCAGAAATGAATATATGCTGTATCCTTGAGTTTTACAAACTTTGATGGAAGTTATCCCTAAATGTAGCATGTTGTCTTATACTCAAATAGGATTCTCCCTGATGTGCTTTGCCTGCTGCAGGATGTATGTGACATACTGATGGTTGAATTGCTGAACCATTGCAAACTGGGTCTACTGTTGTCTTTGCATGTAGGATTTTTGCACCAAATACCTTTAGTATTATCTAAAACTTACTCAAGCTTTAAATTATTATTCAGGCAGTACTTCTAGGGTGTCAGTGGCCAGGAGCAAGCTCAGATGAGCTTAATGATTGTGTACAGTCATGGGGAGAGCCAGTTAGTCTGCAGAAAGCTGCTTACAACATGCAAATAGATGTGTTCTGCAGCCCTGGACGCTCCATGTGAGAGGGAATTTGAAGTTCTGTGAAGAAGGGCTGAAACACAGAATACGTAACTCAGGGTGAGATTCAAGAGATAGTTTGTAAAGCTAGGATGAAAGTCCAGGCTTACTACATAAAGCATGTGAAGGATGGAAACAATTTTTCTAACCCCAAATCCGGTTTCTGGATTTCCGAGGAAGGGTCTTTTAAGTCTCTTTTTGAGGACTGTTCTTTGAATCCTGTTACTTGAGCTTCTCTTACGTAAGGAAAGGAAACTACGAGGCTCATTTTCTAGGTGGTAGCTGTGTGATCTTGAGTTTATGAAGCAGCAGTTTTCAAGGCTCTTTCTGGGTCACTGATGTAGTATCTGCTGATAGTTCAGTAGAGCTGGCTGGCAGCTCAGCGCTCAACTCTTTCCTCTCTTTTCTACTGTGGAATTATTCTAAGAAATCAGAAAATCCTGGAGTTACCTTTTGAGGTAGGTAATGGCTATTGTTGCCATCTGAACATTATATGATCACTAATGGGAAGAAAAGAAAACTGCAAAAGTGTGGTTGGGGGATCAGATTGCTCCACGAGGAAATGGGCTCCCCGCAGGACCAGATAGTGCATGTGCAAGTCGGTGAGGGAACAATATTTGCACTCAGAGAGGTACGTGCTGCATAGTGCCATTGCAGACCAGTTCTCTTAACAGGCTGGCTCAAACTGGGGGCAGAAGGTGCGTGGGGAGGACTCTGCTTAGCTCAGGCATGGAAAGCAGAACATTATTCATGAGGCATTTACTTTATTGCAAGTAGCGGCTGCCAGGCCAGCTCCGTGTGTTGATGCAGAGAGCATGACAATTTTCACGTTGTAAACACCATGCATTAATCAGGGCACCTCAATATTATGCAAACAAAATGCACGTACTTACAAATACTTCCACTGTATTCGAATCAAAAATATGTCATGAAAAGGAGAGGGCTTGTCAGGTTCATTTCATTAGGCAAGAAATTTGGGACTCTACAGGCAACATTTCCCCTGAGGCTTGAAGCATGTTTATTCTTTAATCGCTATGTATTCTCCAGATTAAAATCAAACCTTAAAATGTAAATAAAAATGCACACTCTGTAAATCTGATTTGACAGCAAAATTCTTTTTGTGCCAACAACAGTTCTTACTTTGTTAGATGACTACCTTGTAAAAAATCATCTGTAGGTTCTATTACAGAGAAAATTGTCATGTGAAATTTTGGCCTTCTATTTGTATTTTGACAGACTATAGAACTCCTGTGCAATTTTGATTCAAAGGTAAGCAAATCCCGAGGGAACACCTTTTTTAAGAACACATATTTTTCCTCAAATATCCTGGAAAATACCTCCCTCGGTCCTACTCCTTCATTTGCTTTTTAATGGCTCCCACCTCCATATTTTATACTATTTTAAATAGTTCTTTGACAAAGAAATTATAGTTATGTATTTTATTAAAAAACAACACTAAGACTCTCATAAATAGGTACCCGGACGCACAGCAATTGAGTGAAGTTTTCCTACTGCATAAAGGCACTTTTCTTAAAGCAAGATGTCAAGAGGAAATCTTGACTGATATAGCTAGTTATAGCTCATCCTCTGATATCAGATGTATTTTTTTCATGACTCTTCTTTTGACATGTACATATTTCAGTGTCTCTTTCTTTTTTTTTTCCCTTGTCCTATCCTGAGGTATTTATGTGATGAGAGACATCACAGTATGTCTTTGGAAGATGTCTTTGCAGCCCAGAATGGTTTTTAGGTTTTGGTTTTGTTTTTTGTTTTTTTTTTTTTAATCTAGGGCTGGAGAAATCTCTGTCACTTCATTTCTAAACTTCTGGTTCTCTGGTGGAGCCACATGGTGGCTTTATATGGCTGTGATACACTAGGATATTAAAAAAAAAAAATTAAACTGGGATGCAGAGGCATGTGGCTTGCAGAGAAAACTTCCCCTGTGGCACCAAATAAAATTCTTGGTTCTCTATAGAACTAATAGACTCATTCTGACCATACCTGATGACCACTGTGTAACAAATTAGTGGGAAAGTTTTCTGACCTAAGCAGCCTATCTGAAAGACTCTCTAATTTATTTTTAACCTAAAAAAAAAAAGGTACATAAAGGATAGAGTGATACCTTGGGAGCAATAATAATGTTGAAATCAAGAATCAAGACACTTTCTCAAGTGTATGGTATTTAATTAAAAAAAATTCTTATTTTTTAGCATGGGAAATAATACATTCTAATATAAAAAGATGTCAAATAGAGGAAATAATGATAGGCTTCAGGGGGTGAGAATATTTGTAATTACTTGCACTCTCTAGTCATGTAAAAGTGCACAGAAATCTTTTGCAGTGCTGCATATTTATCTTTCTGTATGTTGTTTTCCTGCCTTGTGAGCTGTAGATACAGAATAGTTGCCTATACACTGATGTGGGATATTTTTTTATTCCTTGGATTTTAACTCTCTTGCCCGAGTAAGAGAATTTTCCATCTAGCTTGTTTACTTCATGATTTATGTCTGAATTGACAGAGTCCTTTGGAGGCATTCGTGTTAAATTTGAAACAAACATATTTAATGCTCGTGTTGTAATAAAACAGCTAAAAGAGCAGATTAAAAAGATATGCACAGAGGGGTCTGATTGATTGAGGGATTGATTTTACTACTTTTCCCGTAGGTGGGTAGTGATGGCTGTAAATCTCTTGATAATCATTTCAGAAGCACCTTCATCAATAAACTCAAAAGGGACAGCTAGGTGTAAAAATTTGCCGGCCATCAGGTCAAACAAAAGGCAGCAAATGTGTAAAGAAAGAATTGAATTAAATAATCCCACCTTGACTGGTTATGGCATTAGTCATTTTTATCTCGGGGGCGGAGGAGTCCCCATCATTGAGATTCTCTGGGATTTAGGGGAGAGAGAGGGAGAGGTTCTTTCCCTGTTTTTTTTTTTTCCCTTTTTCCTTTGGCTCAACCCGTATTGCTTACGATTCAATTATGCGGCTAAAAGCTTGTGTTTGTGAGCAATGATCAATTATTAGTTGTCAGTAATAATGGAGAAGGATTCAATTCTGGTGCCCCCTCCCCTTTTTTTTTTTTTCCTTCCCCCTGGAGAATTACCATTAGGAAATGAATTAAAAAAGAAAAAAAAAAAAAAAGGAAGAAAAAAAAAAAAGCCAGAAGAGAGAGCAAGGAAGGGGGAAGCTGACAGTATGTCCACAAAAGTAGTTATACCTAAACCCACACAGTCACAGGACTTGAAATGTCCATAGTGAATAGCATGATCCAGGCTATTGATAATAAAACAATTCCGGAGAGCTGGTGCTTGCTGCCCCGGGGTAGCTGCGCCCCAGGACTGTCTCAAAAGTTTATTATACATCGGAGCATAAAGCCAAGTTCCCAGCTGACTGCAGCATCTGGAAGCCCCTAATTACACACATTTCTAAAATATATGTAACCTGTGTTAGCTGACAAACGGCAAACTTGCGAGGTCAGCTGCGGCGCCGTTTGCAACTCCAGTGCAGTGTAGCTTTTTCAGCTAAAATAAAGGCAAAAAGAGAACATAGAAAACGAGGAGGAAGAGAAGGAAGGAAAAAAATATAAAGACCAAGCGCCCTGCTATAATTGGAAGGCGCGTATTTTCGCAGGGTGACCGTGCGAGTGGCCCGCTTACCGGGGAGGCTCTTTCCCGCAGCCGGTACCGCCGTGCGGGGCAGCGGGGCCGGCGCGGAGCCGCAGGTTGGGCTGCCCCGACCCTCGGCTGCCTCCGCCGTGGAGCTGCCGCCAGCCCCGAGCGGCTCGGGCGGGAGGGGTCGGGGGGCATGTGCACAAAATATTTAATCAGTTGGATTCCCCCCCCCCCCCCCCCCCCGCACCCCAGATCGCTATTAAAGATGTATTGTAACTGTATGAGGGGATCGCGCAGCTTTTAACCCCACCGTGTTACGGGTGTTGTGTCTGATCGCAAACCTTAATAACAATAATCCAGTCTAGTGTGATGCATCTCATTGGAATCGTCTCTCAGCAGAATGAACTGCAAATTATCCCCTGTTTACCATCTCCCTTCAGTGCTCATCTCAATGAACTGGAGATCGATCCCCACCACGGGTGTCTTGCAGCCAGACTGATTTGCATTGAAGCACATTAGAAAGCCTCCCACCTCCATTAAAAAGAATAATCCGAGGGGGAAAAAAAAATCTCCAAGGTGTGGCGGGGAGGGAAAAATATGTCACTGTCATTTGGAGCTTCGAGAGGGAAAACCCGAGATCAGAGTATTTACGCTTGTGAACTCTCACAACTTCTGTTAGAGACAATGACGTTTAATTGATATATTGCTATCAACAACAATAAAGACCGATTTTTTTCTAGCCCTGGCACTGCTGCTCTGCCCCCACCCTTTCCCCACCCCTCCCGGCCCCCAGCGAAGGAGAGGAAAACAAACAATAAATAATCAACCGGTCCTGGATGAAATACTAGGCGCCGCTTTAGCATTAGCGAGGAGAAGAGAAACGAAAAAAAAAGTTGTAAAACTTAATTTCTCCAAATTAATTTCTTTTTCTTTAAACTACTCTTTTTCTTCTTGTTGTTGCTGTTGTTGCTTTTTAATTACCCGTCCACGGCCGCCTTTTTCCAGCCACGAAGTAAAGGTACTGCGCATCTGGGGAAATTTGTCTCAAGCTTAATCGGCAAAAGTATAATGAAATTGTAAACGCGAATAATTTTGGGAGAGCGTCTGGCTTAGAAACCGTAAGAAACTAATGGAGTTAGAAATACAGACACAAATATGCAATAGATCCGCGTGGGTATTTTGTGTGCATCTAGGTGTGACTAGCAGTGAGTAACGTGTGCACTTCTGTGCGTTCAGGTTCGGTTTCTTTCCCACTGTCTCAGGGTAAGGAGGGTGACAGCCTGCGCTGAGTGTATCCATCTCTGCCGAAACATCTCTTTAAATATTCAGTGAAAAATAATGTCATGTGAAGTACCACCTATAGCAGCATTATTATCTTCATTCTTCAACATCATCCCCGCTGATAGCTTCGTTTGTCTTTTTCTCAAAATCTACTGTACCGAATGCTGCGGGGAGGGAGGGGGCTCGCCCTGTGTAGAAATGAAAAGAAGCGTCAGTGACCACTTTGCAACGCTGACTAAATACTGGAGTGGCACCTGGGAGGCTTTTTCGGTTCGTATGCGTTTTTTTGGTTGTTTTTTGCGGCTGTTTTTTTCCCCAACCCTTCTTCATAAACGTTTTACTGTCTCTTTCGTTTAATAATGAGAAGAAAACGCCAGTGAGCCGGTTCCTCGAATGGGAAGATTTGTCCCTCTCTCCCTTCTCCTCTCGCTCACTCTCTAGGTTTTACCGGCTCATTTGAAATTGAAATGAGTTGTATCTGATCAGCCTCTTGCTTTTACAGAGAGTTTGTTAATATTAATACGGGAAAAAGGAGTAGCTTCTATAGAAGAGTAAATAATCCAGCGGGGGGAGTAGGAGGAGAGAGCACTAGATGGGTCAGGGTGGAGGGAAAAAAGCCGCCTGCGCTCCTGCTTCTGCCGGTTCAGCTTATTTCACAGAGTTAACTTTCCGTGCCCGGAGCAGCGCGACACGCGGAGGGGCGCGGACAGCGGAGCTCGGGGGGACACCCGCCATTTACCCACGGTGCACGTGTAGCGCTGGACATACGAGATATTAAAACCAGCGTTATCTGTAGCCTCTTTGCAACTAAACTTTTTATTTCAAGACCGTGACATTTGTTTGTAAGACGTCTCTCCTCTGGAAGTAACACACGGGCGTAAAAGTTCGGTGTGTGATGTATGTATCCCATGACAGGAGCTCAGTGCCCGCAGGGTCCCCGTGCTGGGAGTGTTCGGGACCGGGGACAAGCAGGGGAGCGCAGGGGCCCCGGACAGCCCCGGCGGGCCACACTGAGCGCAGCCCGGCCGGCCCCGGGACCCTGCGCGGCACCGCGGCCGGGCCGTTCCGCTCCGCGCTCCGCTCGGCGCGGCCAGGGGCGCCTCCGGCGGGCAGATGCGCGTCGCTCCCGCGTCCGAGAGGGAAACAAAAGTCAGGAGCGACCCGGGAGGGGAGGGGGGAAGATCGGGGAAGCGGAGGCGCCCGCGGGCCGGGCGGGGGAGCGGAGCGGGGCCGCGGAGGGAGGACGCGCCGCCCGTCCCCGGCCCCGCTCGCCCCGCGCTCCGCGGGCGGACTGACGGCGGGCGCAGCCAACCCGCGCGGCGCGGGGGCGGAGCGGCCGCCCGGTCCGCCCGCCGCTCCCAGCGGCGCCCTAATTGTCCTGGGAATGTGTGAGGTAAAAAACAAACCCTTCCTATTTTCAGCACCCCTCGGGCCGTGATATATGGAAAGAGAAGTGGAGTTGCGGGGGGAGGGGGGATGAGCGGGGGAGAGCTGGAAGAGGGCGAAATGGATCTTTATTTGTAAATGCGGGGACGGGGGGGGGAAGAAAAGAAAAAAAAAAAAATCCTAAAACTTTTTGCAGCAGTGGGACGGAGCGAGCGGTAGCGCGCGGGGCCGGCGGCGGCCGGAGCGGGAGCGGGGCCGGGGCTCTGCCCGCACAGGCACTTGCCGGGTGCGGGGCCGACCCTCCGGGGCCGATGCTCCCCGCCGACCGCCCCCCGCCGTGCTTCCTCCCCCCCCCGATCGATTATTGCTCACCCTGCCCTCCCTTTACCGGTTCGGGCTGTGGGCGAGGCGGGGGGAGCTTTGGGGGGGAAAAAAAAAAAAAAGAAAAAAGAAAAAAAAAAGTGAAATGCAGCTCAAAGCTGCGGGAAGAAGGGAGGGAGGCGCGGGGAGCCCGTCGGGGCTGGAGGAAGGGGCGAGGGGAGACACATTCCTATAGTAACCAGGATGGCGCGATGCAGCTCCAGCTGGTTGCTAAGAGGGTTAAACTGTATCCAAACAGCTTTGGGGAAATCCAGCCCCTTCTCCTGCCACATGGATCGACTCATTGGGTGGGAGCGGCGGAGAGACAAGGGTCTCCAGCAAATCAGCGCCTAATTGATTAAGGCGAGCTGGTTTGAATAGAGCTGGCCATGTGCCAATCGCCTTTCAAAGAGCCCCTCTATGATTAATCGCAATGCATTATTGATAATCATAATTATAGCAGGACACATGCGCGGTGCGCGGAGGATCGGGGAGGCTGGGGGGGGGAGGCTCGATTTCCGTAATTTTGAGAAGATTTTTTTTTAGTAATTTTTTATTCTGCCCCAGCTGATGTTTGAGCCAGCATGTCGCGGAGGAAGCAGGCGAAGCCTCAGCATTTCCAATCCGACCCCGATCTGGCCTTGTTATCCCAGCGAAATGGTGAGTTCTTCTCCTCTCCCTCGCACACATTTTAACACAAACACACACGAAATAGATGAACTTACCTTGCGGGGAGTCGGGACCGCGTCGGGCAGCGGTGCAGGACAGAGCAGGATCTCCCGGAGTCACACGCGGGGGGGTCCTTCTGGGGTTTTGGTGCAAGTTCTTGGGTTTTATTTAATTTTTTGAACTCAGCGTTTTGTTTCGTGTGTTTCTTAACGAAACTCCAAACTCTTTCCGTTTTTTGATGTTTTCCCTCCGCCCTCTCCCAGCGGGGCGGTCTGGCATCCTGAGCCCGCAGGAGATGGATCCGCGCCCCCCGCGTCTCTCTCCGCGCCCCGTGGAGCTGGGAAACAAAGTGGGGCTGCGGTGGGGCGGCTGATCCCGTAGCCCCGCGGGACGGATGCCCCCTCCGGCCACACACGCTGCCCGCGCCGTCCCCCCGAAAGGGCCGGAAAATCCCCCCCGGGCACCCACTTTCTCGTCCGTCCCCCCTTCCCCCCCCGCGGACCCCAGCGCTCCCGCACCCCCCGCTCCCCCGCAGTCCCGCCGAGCGGAGGACGCTGCCCCGCCGCCCAGCAGCCCCGGCCTCCGGCTGCACCAAAAGCTTCCTGGAGGCGGAAAAGTTGCCGCCGCCGGGCCGGGCCGCGGGGGGATCGCCCCGTCCCGGGAGCTGCCGCCGCCGCCGCGCCGGGCTCCGCGCAGCCACCGCACCGCAAAGGGGGCTCCGCGGCCGCAGCGCGGAGGCTCCAGGGCAGCGGGGAGCTGCTGGCTTTCCCTAAGGTTGTGTTTTATTTTTATTTCTTTTCTCCGTCTCCCCCTCTCGAAGTTGGTAAGCGAGGGGGATAAGCGCTGGCTTTGTGTCTGCCAGGATTTGCAGAGAGGGAGTATGTGAAGTATCTTTTTTTTTTTTTCCCCCTTTCTTTCTCACCCCCCCTTTTCCCTCTCCTCCGGAACACGGGGATTTCGTAGGAGTCCGGCACAGCCCTGCGGGCGGCGGAGGGGACGTGCCTCTGCCCGTACCTGTGCTGGACGCGGGGCGACAAGTGGCCGGCTTAGAGCCGCGGCCGGGCGGCCCGGGGCAGCGTCCTGCCGGGGCAGCGCCCTCCCTGCGGCCGCCACCGCAGCCTCCGACCCCCCCGGCGGCCATGAGGAGGGCGAGCGCCGCAGAGCCGCGGGGGGATCCGCCGGCCGCGGCGCAGAAGCGCTTCAGGCGGGCAGGTAAGGGAGGAACGGGGTGCGGCGGAGCCCCTTCGCCTCCCGGCCCGGCCCCGCCGCTCAGGAGCACCGAGCACTTCCCGCGGCAGCTTCTCCGGGAAGCGGTGGCGCGGGACCCTTCTCCGGGAAGCGGTGGCGGTGCCGCCCGGCCCCGGGCGCGGCGGTGCCGGAGCCTCCCGGCTGCGCGGAGGGACCGCCGGGGACAGAGTCCCGGGCTCCGCACGGGGAATTCGGTCAGAAAGTTTGTGGGATGTTGTGCTTCGATTGTGAGCGTTTACCCGGCTTCCGAAATCCCCGGGACGCCCGCTTCGTACACCAGCAAATAGATCAGCATTCGCTCCGCGGAGCTCTGCGAAACGTTTCTTAAAAGTCATTTGGGTCCTGGGAGTCGACTTTTGTTTTTTAGCTGAGTTCTGCGCGTATTGAGTGCACTCGAGTTTTGCCGTTTCCTCAACATGATCCCCTTTCTCATCTCAGTAAACGTATTTATTTTTCTTACGATATTATTCCCACTTCCGCTCGAAGTTTGGAGTAGCAGTTGAGGAAGCGTTAGGGTTCTAGATGTCTTTCATCGGCCTTCTATGAAAGAATTTGGAACTTCTTAAAGTAAGCAGAGAAAAGGAAAGCTGAGATGGAAATTATCTTGCTGGGAAAGCAGAGAGGGATTTTTCACATCTTCACTTCGTATGATTGCATCTTTTGACGTTCGCTATCTGTTTTGTTTGTTTTTAGTGGATGAAACAGGTCAAAATAACCTCCAAGTATGTTTTTTAAAAGTAGCCGTTTTCTTCTGTTTTTAGTCTTTTGATCTGATTTTGCACATCGTTTTCAAGTGAAGGACAGTGGGAGTGTGAGAAAGGAATGTTAACTGAGCAGCTTTCCTGCCTGTTGCTAAAGGATGTCCTTGAAGTAAGTTGGATCTTGCCTGAAATGATGGCATGGCAGCGAAGCTTTTGTTTGGTTTACGTGGCTATCGTAAGTTAAAGAAGTGAATAGCGAAGTTTATTCTTTTTAAAAAGTAGCGAGCGGTTTCCTAGAAAAGCGATGTGCTTTACTAAAAAATCTGTAGGAGCCTTCCCTTCTCTAGTACCAATATTAGGTTATGGCTGGTTTACATGGTTAGACGATAAGTTCTGAGTAAGTTACCCAGAGGGTGTGTTTTGTAATGGTGCTTCAGGGTTCAGAACGCTGTAATAATATTAGCATAGAGCTACCCCCGCCTTTCCGGGGTCCCCGGCCCTGGCAGCAACTTCACACTTGAGCAAGACTAGGTGGGTGAGCTGCGACGGGGACGAGTTTGCGTTGTATACCTTGAAATTGCAAAACAAAACCTCGAAATTCCAAGCGCTCCTTTCTTCTCCTTTCATGCTGTGAATTCAGGTTTGCTAATCCATCCACTGTTCGCACAGGGTGCAGGCGAGTGAAGCATCGCTAGCCCTTGAGACACTTGCAGTAAGGTAGTGCTGGGCAGTGTTTTGAGCAAATGAATAGAGTGGTTCCGTGACAATTTCTTGCATATGATTTGAATTCTGGTTTATTAAAACTTTCTGCAGTGGTTTCATATCTAAAGAGCAATAGGAAAAAAGTTCATCAGACTGTAACAGCATGTTTTGGTTTGGGTTTGTTTTTTTTTTTTATCGCGCGCTCTCTCTCTTTTTTTTTTTTTTAAAGTTCAAAGCTCATGCAATTCACTCCCACCAGGAAGACTTTCCACTTTAAATGTATTTCTGGTGCAATCACTGGATAAGTTAGTTTACCCTTGCAAAACCCTGTGTATGTGCACATTTGATAAAGTTCGTATTGGAGTAACCAGAGCAGCTCTCAGATTAATAGCAGAAATTACTTGCAGCGTAAATTATATTCAACAAGTAACTAATTACTGGTAGGAAGTGGGTAGGAGATCGCAGGATTATTTCCTTTTGTTAATAACTTCAGCCACTTTTGTGACATTTTAGAATTTTTTTTTTAGTTGGTTGGAATTACATTCTGAATTGTTAAAGAATATTCTTGGAGTGTAATTTTCCAAGGCGAAAGTTACACTGGAGAAATAAACCATCTAGACTTTTAGAAAGAGAAAATATTTGTTGCTCTTCTGTATAAAGGCTCATCAGAACCTATGCCTTTTTGTGTCAATAATGGATTTTGGTGAATTCCTGCTGCAGCATTATGATCATCCACATCATTGCTATTGGGCCCATGAAAAGAAAGAAATTGTGGTTGCTTTCCTCAGTAAGATCCGAAGGACAGGATGCTCAAGAGACAGAATTGCTTAGTTAGGCTGCTTTTAGTTTGTTACGTAATTAGGCCTTTTTGTACGGTAACTGCAGTCTGTTGGTTCAGAACCCAGACACTTGTGTTTTTTCCAAAGGTGAGCCCAGGGTGTAGAGGGCCTTGTGAAATATCACTTATGCAGATGAAATTCAGAAATAATTACTGAAACCCATATGGTGGAAGTTGTCTAAACCTGGTGTTAGTTCAGACCTGTTTTGTGTGTTTCCCCTACATAACCCCAATCTTTGTCTTGCTGCAAAATATTTATGTTTTAGTTTGTACCTTATTTATCTTTTTGATGCTAAGTAGCATCTGGCTCCCCGAGGACAAGCCCTCCTGTATATTTAGCTGTACCAGTGCTTGTTGCATAACTGGCTTTTAACCATATTCATGCTTTAATTGTGGAAACATGAATCTTTATTGAAGTGACCTGAGGTGCCTCAGAAAACACAGTTACGTTTCTTGAAACTCTTTGTAAAAAACAAAAGGGGCAGCTGCTGCCAAATGCCCCTTGAAGAAGCTTTGCTGTGTGTGTTTTCCATACTTGAAGGTGCATCGCACCTCATGTGCTTCGCAGTCTTGGAAAACTGAAAGTTGGAACGCGCGAGTGAAATTGTTGCTTCGTGTCTGTATGGCTGGTGCTAGGAAAAAAAAAATGAAGTGTTCAGCTGTTTTAACCTTTGCTAGCCTCCTTCCATCCAAAGGTGACAGGGTTCAGATCACAATATGTACTTCAATATCTTGCCAGTGACCCCCGAATTGAGTCTTACTGGTTGCTTAGCAGGAAGTTAGTAGTTTATTTTAGCTTCACCTTATCAGCTTTGCTTCTTTTGCTAACCCTATTCCCCTGTCACCCCTCAGATGCCAGACCCCCGAAGAGGAGATTGACAGGTAGTTCCCATAGCTCCGTTTTACCCTCCAAACAACAGGGATTTAGTTTCTTGTCCCTTTGCCAATGTTTATGTAGTC